>NC_056743.1:106905771-107275651 GCF_019279795.1 Protopterus annectens | reverse complement strand
AGGAACTGAAAAAGCAAAGCTCTGAAACTGGACTAATCTAGCTCAGTAAGGGGAAAACAAGAGATATTTTTTTTTTTTTAAAACAACAGAACAGATAAATTAAAATTTGCAAAAAAAAAACAATAAAAAAAAGAATAAGCAAAAAAAGAAAAAAATTTAAAATTAAGAAGGGAAAAAAAATAATAAATAGGAAAGCCTTTATCTTAACGGAACTCTCTGAAGGCTTGGAACGGCAACGAGATCTGTGCTGAGTAGGTACAGCAAAAGGCTTTAGGTTATATCAGGGGCTGAAAGAAGCTAGGAACTGCCAAAGACCAAACTACAAGTTACTGGCTGAAACCTCACAAAACTGGACCAACAGGCAGCCAATGCTTCCCACTCCCACTGGTAAGAAGGGAACTCCTTCAAAGCAAAGAATCAGTAACAGGAACTCAAACAAAGTCCAGTCAGAAACTTGAAACTGGACTAATCTAGCTATAAGGCGAACAAGAGTTTTTTTTTTTTTTTTTTTTCAGAAAACAAGCAGAAACAATACAGTAAACACTTATAAATCTAAATGGCCTAACAGACAAAAAATTTGCAACAATTACAGATTTTCAAAGTAACAAATAAGAAAAAGACAAAACAAATAAAAAAAAAAAATTTAAAATATCAGCAAAGGCAAATACAGTTGCTAGATAAATAGAAGTGAAAAAAAATACTTAAAAGTAAAGTCCTTTGCTCCTGAAGATTTTGCTGGCCACCACGAGGATCTGTGCTGAGTAGGTACAAGCTAAAAGGTGTTTATATAGGGGCAAGAAGCTAGGAACTGCCAAAGACCAATAGTACAAAATTACTGGCTGAAACCTCACAAAACACCAACAGGCAGAATGCACTCCCACTGGTAAAAGGGAACTTCCCCCCAAATGAGGCAAAGAATCAGTAACAGGAACTGCAAAAAAGTCCTGGGATCAGCAGTAAACTGGAAACTAGCTTAAGGGGAAAAACAAGATATTTTTTTTTTTTTTTCAGAAAACAAGAAACAGATCAGAAACACATATAAATAAATGGCCTATCACAGCCTAACAAAACAACTGAAAACAGGGTTTAAAAGTAAAGGAAAAGGGAAAAACAAAAAAGGGAAAAAAAAATGTAACAAGCGGGAAATCATTGCTTAAATAGGGAAAAACCAAAAATTACTTAAATCAGGAAAGTTTTTCCAATTGGAAAACCTGGCACCAAGGATGAGAGACAATAAAAAGCTTAGGTTTTTTTTAGGGGAAAAAGCAAAGCCAAACAAAATTTAAATAAAGTTAGGCTAACCCCCAAAAAAGAATTTTTCCCCACCACGGTAAGCAAGGAACCTTTCCAAAATAGAAAATAACGGGGTAAAAAACCCGGGAAATCAGCTAAAAACGAAATAGCTAAAGGCGAAAAAAAAGAATAAATTTTTTCAGAAAGGAACAGACATTTCTAAAATGAATAATGTAACAGCCACACAAACAATTCAAGTTAATTTTAAGACAAACTGAACCAAAGGACGAATAAAAGAAACATAAAATTTCAGCAACAGGCGAAATGGGCTAGAAAAGCAGGAAGCCCAAAAATAAATAAACAGGTAAACCAAACTGACAAAGTCAGATACTCCCCCACGGAACAAGAGTTAAATGCTAAAATAGGCAAATTTTTATAATGAAACAAACTGGATGCAAACTAAATGACTAAATCAGCTAAAGCCCAAAACAATGCAATATCTTATTTCCAGAACAAGCGAAAAACAGTAAAATTATAAATGTTAAAATGGCTAAAAATCTACAGAAACAGGTCAAAGTTCAGATCTAAGTGAAACTGGAACAGTCAAAAAGGAAAATAAAAGAATTCTTTTTATCTCAGAGAAAGACAGGAACTGATAATAAATAAAGCTAAAATAGCTTAAACAAAAAGGTGACATAAGCTTACTGCCACAAAAGAATCTGTGCTGATAATCAGAAAAACAAACAGATGTAACAGCGCTAAAGAGCTAGGAACTAGCAAACTACAAAAATACTTAACAGGTAAAGCCAAAACTGGAAATGTTAATCTTGGCACACAGTAGAAGGAACTCAACTAAAAATCTTTAGGTTTTACAGGGAAAAAAAGCTAGGAAGCAGAATTTAAACATAAATAGCTAGTAAAGCTGAAAAATGACAACTTAGTTTTCAGAACAGAGTAACAATACGTAAATCTAAATGCAAAAGGCAAAAAACATAAAAGCAATTCAAAATAGATAAAGTAAACTGGAAATAATGAAGACGGAAAAAGAGAAATCTTTTTCATTTTAGAACAGGCGAAAAATTAGAAAATAAGAAAGGACAAACTAGACTAAATTGAAAGTGCTAAGTTCTAAAGCTATACCTGGCAACAAAGGATCTGATCAAGTTAGGAAAAAAAATTAAGCAAGTGTATAAGGCTGAAACAGAACGGCAAACACAAATAGACTAAAGGTAATGTTAATGAACTTATATTTGGACAACAACGAAGATCACTCCAGTAAGAGGGAAACCTAAAATTAGGTTTTTATCAGACGAAAGAAAAAATCTGAAACACTGAAACAGTATGCTGAAATAACAAAAACAAAGAATTTCGTTCATCAGAAAAAAGAAGAATAAACTTAAAAGCTAAAATCGCTGTAACGCAACAAACATGCACAAGTCTGAAACTACAAAAATAAGGCAAAACAATATCTTTAAGAATCATGAAATAGGCAAAAACAGTTAAGTAAATAAATGGCACACACAACAAACTGGACAAAAATACGCTTTTAAGCAAAAGGGATATTGCTGACACAAAATGCGAAAGAATAAAAGTAAAAGCGTAAGTTTAATCATGAAGAAGCAAAATTCATAAAACAAAATCATTTTGCTAACTCACAAAACTGGACCAAAAGGCAGCTCAATGCTTCCCACTCCCAGTGGTAAGCAAGGGAACTTCCTCTCTTCCAAATTAGGCAATGAGTCAGTAACAGGAACTGCAAACAAAGTCCTGGGATCAGCAAGCTCTGAAACTGGACTAATCTAGCTCAGTAAGGCGGGAAAACAAGAGATTTTTTTTTTTTTTTTCAGAAAACAAGCAGAAACAGATACAGTAAACATTTATAAATGCTATAAATCGGCTATCACAGCCTACACAAACAATTTACAACAATTACAGATTTTAAAAGTAACAAACTGAGAAATCAAGTGCAAAGACAGAATAAATGCAGAAAAACAATAACAATGTATCAGCAAGCAGGCGAAATACAGTTGCTAGATAAATAGAAGTGGAAAGCCACAGAAAATATACTTAAATCAGGTAAAGTCGCTTTTTTAGCTCTCTGAAGCTTGGATTACTCTGCTGGCCACCACGAGGATCTGTGCTGAGTAGGTACAAGCTAAAAAATGCGCGTTTAGCGTGTTTTATATCAGGGGTCTGAAAGAAGCTAGGAACTGGCCCAAAACGACCAATAGACTACAAGTTACTGGCTGAAACCTCACAAAACTGGACCAACAGACAGCTCAATGCTTCCCACTCCCACTGGTAAGCAAGGGAACTTCCTCTCTTCCAAATTAGGCAAAGAATCAGTAACAGGAACTGCAAACAAAGTCCTGGGATCAGCAAGCTCTGAAACTGGACTAATCTAGCTCAGTAAGGCGGGAAAACAAGAGATATATTTTTTTTTCAGAAAACAAGCAGAAACAGATACAGTAAACACTTATAAATGCTATAAATCAGCTATCACAGCCTACACAAACAATTTGCAACAATTACAGATTTTAAAAGTAACAAACTGAGAAATCAAGTGCAAAGACAGAATAAATGCAGAAAAACAATAACAATGTATCAGCAAGCAGGTGAAATACAGTTGCTAGATAAATAGAAGTGGAAAGCCACAAAAAATATACTTAAATCAGGTAAAGTCGCTTTTTTAGCTCTCTGAAGCTTGGATTACTCTGCTGGCCACCACGAGGATCTGTGCTGAGTAGGTACAAGCTAAAAAATGCGCGTTTAGCGTGTTTTATATCAGGGGGCTGAAAGAAGCTAGGAACTGGCCCAAAATGACCAATAGACTACAAGTTACTGGATGAAACCTCACAAAACTGGACCAACAGGCAGCTCAATGCTTCCCACTCCCACTGGTAAGCAAGGGAACTTCCTCTCTTCCAAATTAGGCAAAGAATCAGTAACAGGAACTGCAAACAAAGTCCTGGGATCAGCAAGCTCTGAAACTGGACTAATCTAGCTCAGTAAGGCGGGAAAACAAGAGATATATTTTTTTTTTTTTTTTCAGAAAACAAGCAGAAACAGATACAGTAAACACTTATAAATGCTATAAATCGGCTATCACAGCCTACACAAACAGTTTGCAACAATTACAGATTTTAAAAGTAACAAACTGAGAAATCAAGTGCAAAGACAGAATAAATGCAGAAAAACAATAACAATGTATCAGCAAGCAGGCAAAATACAGTTGCTAGATAAATAGAAGTGGAAAGCCACAAAAAATATACTTAAATCAGGTAAAGTCGCTTTTTTAGCTCTCTGAAGCTTGGATTACTCTGCTGGCCACCACGAGGATCTGTGCTGAGTAGGTACAAGCTAAAAAATGCATGTTTAGCGTGTTTTATATCAGGGGGCTGAAAGAAGCTAGGAACTGGCCCAAAACGACCAATAGACTACAAGTTACTGGCTGAAACCTCACAAAACTGGACCAACAGGCAGCTCAATGCTTCCCACTCCCACTGGTAAGCAAGGGAACTTCCTCTCTTCCAAATTAGGCAAAGAATCAGTAACAGGAACTGCAAACAAAGTCCTGGGATCAGCAAGCTCTGAAACTGGACTAATCTAGCTCAGTAAGGCGGGAAAACAAGAGATATTTTTTTTTTTTTCAGAAAACAAGCAGAAACAGATACAGTAAACACTTATAAATGCTATAAATCAGTTATCACAGCCTACACAAACAATTTGCAACAATTACAGATTTTAAAAGTAACAAACTGAGAAATCAAGTGCAAAGACAGAATAAATGCAGAAAAACAATAACAATGTATCAGCAAGCAGGCGAAATACAGTTGCTAGATAAATAGAAGTGGAAAGCCACAAAAATATACTTAAATCAGGTAAAGTCACTTTTTTAGCTCTCTGAAGCTTGGATTACTCTGCTGGCCACCACGAGGATCTGTGCTGAGTAGGTACAAGCTGAAAAACGCGTGTTTAGCGTGTTTTATATCAGGGGCTGAAATAAGCTAGGAACTGCCCCAAAACGACCAATAGACTACAAATTACTGGCTGAAACCTCACAAAACTGGACCAACAGGCAGCTCAATGCTTCCCACTCCCACTGGTAAGCAAGGGAACTTCCTCTCTTCCAAATTAGGCAAAGAATCAGTAACAGGAACTGCAAACAAAGTCCTGGGATCAGCAAGCTCTGAAACTGGATTAATCTAGCTCAGTAAGGCGGGAAAACAAGAGATATATATTTTTTTTTTCAGAAAACAAGCAGAAACAGATACAGTAAACACTTATAAATGCTATAAATCAGTTATCACAGCCTACACAAACAATTTGCAAAATTACAGATTTTAAAAGTAACAAACTGAGAAATCAAGTGCAAAGACAGAATAAATGCAGAAAAACAATAACAATGTATCAGCAAGCAGGCGAAATACAGTTGCTAGATAAATAGAAGTGGAAAGCCACAAAAATATACTTAAATCAGGTAAAGTCACTTTTTTAGCTCTCTGAAGCTTGGATTACTCTGCTGGCCACCACGAGGATCTGTGCTGAGTAGGTACAAGCTAAAAAACGCGCGTTTAGTGTGTTTTATATCAGGGGGCTGAAAGAAGCTAGGAACTGGCCCAAAACGACCAATAGACTACAAGTTACTGGCTGAAACCTCACAAAACTGGACCAACAGGCAGCTCAATGCTTCCCACTCCCACTGGTAAGCAAGGGAACTTCCTCTCTTCCAAATTAGGCAAAGAATCAGTAACAGGAACTGCAAACAAAGTCCTGGGATCAGCAAGCTCTGAAACTGGACTAATCTAGCTCAGTAAGGCGGGAAACAAGAGATATTTTTTTTTTTTTTTTTTTCAGAAAACAAGCAGAAACAGATACAGTAAACACTTATAAATGCTATAAATCGGCTATCACAGCCTACACAAACAATTTGCAACAATTACAGATTTTAAAAGTAACAAACTGAGAAATCAAGTGCAAAGACAGAATAAATGCAGAAAAACAATAACAATGTATCAGCAAGCAGGCGAAATACAGTTGCTAGATAAATAGAAGTGGAAAGCCACAAAAATATACTTAAATCAGGTAAAGTCGCTTTTAGCTCTCTGAAGCTTGGATTACTCTGCTGGCCACCACGAGGATCTGTGCTGAGTAGGTACAAGCTAAAAACGCGCGTTTAGCGTGTTTTATATCAGGGGGCTGAAAGAAGTTAGGAACTGGCCCAAAATGACCAATAGACTACAAGTTACTGGCTGAAACCTCACAAAACTGGACCAACAGGCAGCTCAATGCTTCCCACTCCCACTGGTAAGCAAGGGAACTTCCTCTCTTCCAAATTAGGCAAAGAATCAGTAACAGGAACTGCAAACAAAGTCCTGGGATCAGCAAGCTCTGAAACTGGACTAATCTAGCTCAGTAAGGCGGGAAAACAAGAGATATTTTTTTTTTTTTTTTTTTCAGAAAACAAGCAGAAACAGATACAGTAAACACTTATAAATGCTATAAATCGGCTATCACAGCCTACACAAACAATTTGCAACAATTACAGATTTTAAAAGTAACAAACTGAGAAATCAAGTGCAAAGACAGAATAAATGCAGAAAAACAATAACAATGTATCAGCAAGCAGGCGAAATACAGTTGCTAGATAAATAGAAGTGGAAAGCCACAAAAATATACTTAAATCAGGTAAAGTCGCTTTTTTAGCTCTCTGAAGCTTGGATTACTCTGCTGGCCACCACGAGGATCTGTGCTGAGTAGGTACAAGCTAAAAACGCGCGTTTAGCGTGTTTTATATCAGGGGGCTGAAAGAAGCTAGGAACTGGCCCAAAACGACCAATAGACTACAAGTTACTGGCTGAAACCTCACAAAACTGGACCAACAGGCAGCTCAATGCTTCCCACTCCCACTGGTAAGCAAGGGAACTTCCTCTCTTCCAAATTAGGCAAAGAATCAGTAACAGGAACTGCAAACAAAGTCCTGGGATCAGCAAGCTCTGAAACTGGACTAATCTAGCTCAGTAAGGCGGGAAAACAAGAGATATTTTTTTTTTTTTTTTCAGAAAACAAGCAGAAACAGATACAGTAAACACTTATAAATGCTATAAATCGGCTATCACAGCCTACACAAACAATTTGCAACAATTACAGATTTTAAAAGTAACAAACTGAGAAATCAAGTGCAAAGACAGAATAAATGCAGAAAAACAATAACAATGTATCAGCAAGCAGGCGAAATACAGTTGCTAGATAAATAGAAGTGGAAAGCCACAAAAATATACTTAAATCAGGTAAAGTCGCTTTTTTAGCTCTCTGAAGCTTGGATTACTCTGCTGGCCACCACGAGGATCTGTGCTGAGTAGGTACAAGCTAAAAACGCGCGTTTAGCGTGTTTTATATCAGGGGGCTGAAAGAAGCTAGGAACTGGCCCAAAACGACCAATAGACTACAAGTTACTGGCTGAAACCTCACAAAACTGGACCAACAGGCAGCTCAATGCTTCCCACTCCCAGTGGTAAGCAAGGGAACTTCCTCTCTTCCAAATTAGGCAAAGAATCAGTAACAGGAACTGCAAACAAAGTCCTGGGATCAGCAAGCTCTGAAACTGGACTAATCTAGCTCAGTAAGGCGGGAAAACAAGAGATATTTTTTTTTTTTTTTTTCAGAAAACAAGCAGAAACAGATACAGTAAACACTTATAAATGCTATAAATCGGCTATCACAGCCTACACAAACAATTTGCAACAATTACAGATTTTAAAAGTAACAAACTGAGAAATCAAGTGCAAAGACAGAATAAATGCAGAAAAACAATAACAATGTATCAGCAAGCAGGCGAAATACAGTTGCTAGATAAATAGAAGTGGAAAGCCACAAAAATATACTTAAATCAGGTAAAGTCGCTTTTTAGCTCTCTGAAGCTTGGATTACTCTGCTGGCCACCACGAGGATCTGTGCTGAGTAGGTACAAGCTAAATAACCGTTTAGCGTGTTTTATATCAGGGGGCTGAAAGAAGCTAGGAACTGGCCCAAAGCGACCAATAGACTACAAGTTACTGGCTGAAACCTCACAAAACTGGACCAACAGGCAGCTCAATGCTTCCCACTCCCACTGGTAAGCAAGGGAACTTCCTCTCTTCCAAATTAGGCAAAGAATCAGTAACAGGAACTGCAAACAAAGTCCTGGGATCAGCAAGCTCTGAAACTGGACTAATCTAGCTCAGTAAGGCGGGAAAACAAGAGATATATTTTTTTTTTTCAGAAAACAAGCAGAAACAGATACAGTAAACACTTATAAATGCTATAAATCAGCTATCACAGCCTACACAAACAATTTGCAACAATTACAGATTTTAAAAGTAACAAACTGAGAAATCAAGTGCAAAGACAGAATAAATGCAGAAAAACAATAACAATGTATCAGCAAGCAGGCGAAATACAGTTGCTAGATAAATAGAAGTGGAAAGCCACAAAAATATACTTAAATCAGGTAAAGTCACTTTTTTAGCTCTCTGAAGCTTGGATTACTCTGCTGGCCACCACGAGGATCTGTGCTGAGTAGGTACAAGCTAAAAAACGCGCATTTAGTGTGTTTTATATCAGGGGGCTGAAAGAAGCTAGGAACTGGCCCAAAACGACCAATAGACTACAAGTTACTGGCTGAAACCTCACAAAACTGGACCAACAGGCAGCTCAATGCTTCCCACTCCCACTGGTAAGCAAGGGAACTTCCTCTCTTCCAAATTAGGCAAAGAATCAGTAACAGGAACTGCAAACAAAGTCCTGGGATCAGCAAGCTCTGAAACTGGACTAATCTAGCTCAGTAAGGCGGGAAACAAGAGATATTTTTTTTTTTTTTCAGAAAACAAGCAGAAACAGATACAGTAAACACTTATAAATGCTATAAATCGGCTATCACAGCCTACACAAACAATTTGCAACAATTACAGATGTAACAAACTGAGAAATCAAGTGCAAAGACAGAATAAATGCAGAAAAACAATAACAATGTATCAGCAAGCAGGCGAAATACAGGTGCTAGATAAATAGAAGTGGAAAGCCACAAAAAATATACTTAAATCAGGTAAAGTCGCTTTTTTAGCTCTCTGAAGCTTGGATTACTCTGCTGGCCACCACGAGGATCTGTGCTGAGAAGGTACAAGCTAAAAAACGCGCGTTTAGCGTGTTTTATATCAGGGGGCTGAAAGAAGCTAGGAACTGGCCCAAAATGACCAATAGACTACAAGTTACTGGCTGAAACCTCACAAAACTGGACCAACAGGCAGCTCAATGCTTCCCACTCCCACTGGTAAGCAAGGGAACTTCCTCTCTTCCAAATTAGGCAAAGAATCAGTAACAGGAACTGCAAACAAAGTCCTGGGATCAGCAAGCTCTGAAACTGGACTAATCTAGCTCAGTAAGGCGGGAAAACAAGAGATATTTTTTTTTTTTTCAGAAAACAAGCAGAAACAGATACAGTAAACACTTATAAATGCTATAAATCGGCTATCACAGCACACTAAACACTCCCAGGAAGCAAGTAATATAATCCATAGTAGCTGCAGCAGAGTGTTTGTACATGCGCATTTTCAAATAGCATGTCCCTGTCAATACAGTCTATGATTATAACATAGCACTAACAGCCCTGAGCTATGCAGAATATATGTAACTGAAATACCACACATATGTGGATATCCAGCAGTGTAGTGCAACAGATACATGAGTTTCAGACATCATACCCCTCAGAAAGCACATGCTACTGTAAGACCTGTTGGTGTAAAAGCAACCAAGCATGTCCCAGCATTATAGACAATGTGTCAGTGAGTACCACTGTTGGGAATATTTCCATTCCATGCCCAAGACATAGTGATGGAAAGGCATGACTGCAACAAACAGCAACTGTTCTGCTAGAGCCCCCCTAGTGCAATGGCAGATGGGAACATGGAACTCAGGCAAACACAGACTACCAAGCCAACAGCAGGGAATAAATATTGTAGTAGGGGAACACTGTCAGGCAGGAGTGTTAACCCTACACCTAGTCCACAGCAGCATATGTGTATTGCAGGGGCTGGCAAACCCATCCATTGTTTACTGGAGCTGGGGTACAGAAGTATGCAGACCCACATAGGCAGACAAGGGTGCAACACTGAGTAACTTCCCTATGTAACCTCTGTCACTGAAACTGAGACTAGGCCCCACACCCTGACTGGCCAGCAGGAACAACTAGGAGTTAAAGGGGACCTGTTCAGTACACTTAGAAAGTGTGTTGCAAGCAAGTCGTGTAGATGCTTACCAGACTACAAGCACTTGTCAGTCCCATGGCTGTGTAAACTGCACATAGTGAAACCGTAGCAGAACAGGTAGACAGAGCAAGGTGGAGTACAGACAGCTACCCAGGGAATTGTGGCAGGCAGCACTACAACACAGGGTCCAACACAGGGCGGTGTACAGCAAGTATTGTAACATCTGATAGTGACTTGTACCAGTGACATCTCTACATCCTGTTCCCAGCTAAACTGGCCATGATGAATACTGAGACGGCATCAACAAGTGGCGTTACCATGATGGAATCTATGTACCTTTATAGCCCTGGTCAGCTTGGCAACAGATACAGCACAGTGCCCAGCCAACAGTGTAAACCAATGCTGGTAGTGGAGGGATACCTCTACCATTTGGAGTGTGACGTGCCACCTAAATGGTACTGGGCATGTATCAAGTGGAAAGTACAGGCCTGCAGAGGTTGTGCCATCACTATTCATCAGGATGAGGGGGAGGAACTGCTGAAATCACTGCCACACCAGCCCAGGCCAGATGCAACAATAGCCCAGGTTGCTACAATGCGAGCAGAACTGCGGCAGAGGGAAGTAACCAGCAATGACTTGCCAAGCTTGGTAATGCAGAGTGTCCTAGGCTCAGCAGATGAAAATGTACTACAAGCGATGCCTTGCCATGCCACCCTGCATCGTAGCATAACCAGGGTACGGCAGAAGGCACGGGCATCCATGACCACACCTCCGGTAACACTCGCGGATACTGATGCCAGCCAGTATCCACTCGGTAGTGGCAGCTTTATCCTCCGTAGAAGGTCTGATATGGATGGGACTGATTCCTTGGTTCTACTTATGTCACAGAATCTAACTGATCTGTGCAGATCTGACATCATTCTTGGGGATGGCACCTTCCCTACACGGGCTGATATATGTCACCAGCTGTATACATTACATGGGTGTATTGGCACCCCCACCTCAACAAGGATTGTCCCCCTAGTGTACTGTCTCATGACATGGAAGTCAGAGTCTGCATATAACAGTATGTTGGAGATACTGAAGAGTATGGCTGCAGAACAGGAGTGCACCCTGGCTCCACAGTATATTATGACTGATTTTGAGAAGGCAGCGATCTGTGCCAGCAGTAAGACATTCCCTAAGAGTATTCTGAAGGGGTGCCTTTTCCACTTTGCGCAGATCATTTGGCGCCAGATCCAGCATCACCACCTTGTGGCCCTCTATGGTACGGACACCGTTTCTCAATTGCCGTACACAAGCTAATTGCATTGGCATTCTTACCAGAGGAAGATGTTGTCCCTGCATTTCTGGACATTGTGGCTACGTTACCTGACTGTGCACAGCCTATTGGCGTATTTCTGGATCATCTGGATTTCTGGATGTGCGAGGCCGACCATGCAAGTATGCATCCCACTGCTCTGCACAGCAATGACTACCATCATCCTATCCTTTGAGGTTTTGGAATGTGTGTGATGCTTCTAACATGGATTTTCCGTGGACTAATAACCAGGTAGAGGCATGGCATCATCGGCTGAAGGTGTTACTGGGACGCCCTACTGTGCAGCTATCCGACCTTCTGTCTGTCCTGCAACGGGAACAGAACTTGACAGATACCCGATGAGAGTCTCTTTTGAGGGGGATGCCTGTGACACCATGTAGGAAAGCTATTGTTGTAAGGGAGCATAATCTAATGCACATCTTGCAACATAAGTGTGACTACAGTGATGTGCAGGATTTTCTTCGTGCTGTGGCACATTTCTATAAGTTATGATTATATCAGGGTTTAGTATGCACCAAGCACTGCAAACATCACTTTACATATTGTGTTAATAAAGGCTTTGCCCACAGCACACAGGTTTCACACTACCACTTTGATGCCCACTTGGCATCCTATGCCAGGCACATGTTCCACTGACAGTTGCACATGGTGGTTTCTAGGGGGGGTGTAGAGTGTATCACGTAGGGGGTTTGTGTCTACCACCTGTGGTTAGGGTGTAGGGGGGTTCCTCTATTCCCACAGGGAATTGTCTGCAGGCATTTGTCACTGCAGCTAAACTGCAATACTGCCATGTGTCCACATCCAGCTGTCTCACAGTGGGGTGTCGCACCGCCTAGGTGCCTGAACCCCTCTCTGGCTGTTACTTCATCTCATTTCATATCCTGTTTCTTTGAACCTCTTATTCTTTATTTAACTTCTAATATCCATTTAGCATCTTTATGTTCCACAGGATCTTCATAGATAGTTCTCCAAATGTATCTATTTCTTCTTTTTTTGGTGGTCTTTCAGTTCCTACCTTATTTCCCAATTCTCTATAAAACGTTTTTGGATCATCAATAAATTGCTTATTTTGTACTTTTCCTTTATGTTTATTTTCGTATCTTCTAAGTCTTTCCGCCTGTGCTGAAATTTTTAGTTTGTTGTTTGCAATAGTGCATGATAGATCCTGGTCTGTTCTAATACTGTGCATTGCTTTTATCACATCTATTTTTCTTAGTATTTTTGTTGATCTATTACCTCTTCTATAATCTTCTAACAGTCACACTTCTTGTCTTAATTGCTTTATAGTTTTCTCTATTTGATGCTTCCATGATGGTATTTGATTTCTCCCCTTCCTTTCCCTCACTACCAGTGGTGGCTGGTGACTTCAAATCAAAGGGGGGCTGCAGGAGACAGCTGAATGGGTGGGGTCAAGGGGAAGGGGTGTGGTCAACTAGAAAGGGGAGGAGCTAAACCCACAAAAACTAACTTTAATTAAATACACTGCCCTGGGTGGCAAACCATCATTATGAGAGTCCAATCAAGACAAAAATAAGTGTAGAAGAATAAAAATATTTCAATGCATTGGCTGCATGACAGCTTACTTAATATCTAGATGGAAACAAAAGGTTGTGAGGCATGAAAAAATAAATTACTTTTTAAATACATTACTGGAATGCCAGTCAGAATCAAGTATAAGAAAAACCAGAAGCACTCAACTCAAACCACTTCTCCTTGCACTGCAGTTCTAATTATAATTTATATTCAGCTTTATTAAAGTACCAAGTAATATGCTGAAAGTAGAAATCTCTGTGATGCCCCCACCTGTAAAAATGTTTCTTATCCAAAAAAGACCTGCTGCCTGACAACTATCTACTTGTTTCATGGGGAAAACATGATCAAAGTAAAAAATGAAAAGCAAACAAGAAACAAGCTCAAGATACATTGCTTAAAGGATTACTGTACAGGTTATGGACCACACATGATTGGCATTCTGTTTAGTTTACGGGTAAAGTCTGTAGAGATGACTGGAAGTCTCCAACAGGTATAATGAGCTTTTTAAAATAATGGAATCCTGTCCTTTAATACCCAAGGCTTATACATTATCTAGTCAAGTATTCTCTGCATGGCAACAACAGAAAGGCTTTCAATGTTGGCAATCCTTTAACCGTATGCTTATTAAAGCTTACTTGCATCTTACGATCTCAGACAAGATTACCTTATGGTCATTAAAACATTGCTACTTAAACACAGAGCAACAGGCACTTTCTGAGTAATAAGCATAAATCTGGCTAATAAGCATAAATCAATAGTACAAAAATATGACAGAAACCAGACCGTTCTGCAAAATCAAGGACAGATGAAAAGTCAACAGTACTTGTGTCTATCTTGGATGGGGGGGGCACACTGCACATTTACACTGCATAACTACTCCTTGCCTTGCTTGGACACATCCAGAGTCACTACATGGGGGAGTGGGGTGCAACAAGTATGTCACAATTTGAAATGTCTCTGGCTGACTGTGATGGCCCTGACACATTTGTCATACCTCTCAACCTCAGAGCAAGAAATCTGGACAAAGCCATACACAGAAGTGGGACAAAGGCCCAAAAATAAGGGCAATTTTTAAATATTGCTGTAATAAACTTAGAAAGATAATAGAATAGGTCTTACATTAGTATAAATTTTCTGAAGGGTATAAAATCTGAAACTCAAATGTCTGTCATTATTTTCTAGCTTCAGTCTTTAGTGATGTGTCACTAATTTGCCAAAAAACACAATTTTATGAAAAATGGACCAAAAATGTGATGCAAAAATATAAAATAGCCACACAATACAGCTGGGAACCTGTCAAAGAAGGGACACTTTAATATTAGTACTGCTAACTTGAGCAGCTGACAAAATAAAATAATCTACATGCATTTCAAGTAATCTATAACTTTGATTATTACAGTTATTTCTTAATTGTAAACCCTCCATGTTTTCTTCCAAAATTGCTATTTTGCGGAGGGGTTATTAGGGGGAAGAGTAACATTTTGAGCCAAAATTGGGGACAGTTGAGAGTTTGGCTATGCCTAATTCCATAAAGCAATTTATTTGCATGTACCTCTCAACCTGTTAATGCAGTAAATCTGAACAAGGCCAAATATATTGGGGGAACATATAAACAGTACTAAAAATTGCTCTTGTATAAATTAAGACAGTTGATAAAATAACAGTTTTTACATTAGCATGCATTTTTCTGAAGGTTATGAAGTCTGAAACTCAGTGTATCATTATTTAGTGACTTAATTCCTAAATGATTTGCCAGAAAACTACAAATTTTATGAAGAACAAACCAAAAATAAGAAGCAAAAATCTATTCATTCTTTGAAAATCTGGACAGTTGGGAGGTATAGTTCAGCTGGGCCTGTCTGAGTTTGCTGCCCTTCCCCCCCTGACAAAATCATGGTTGAATGGAGCCTCTGCAGCCATTCCAATGAACCATTACTTGGCTATTTCACTCCATTTACCATAAACACTAATGTGCATACTGCTTTACTTCTATGATGAGTTGGACTTCATTTGAAAGTTTTATTTTGTATTTTACAGCACAAACACGAAGTAATCTGCTAAACAAAGCAATGCAGTCTCACAATGAAAACTTAGCATTAAAACTTCTCTGCCCTTGAAACTCACATTCATTGAAACAGCATTAAAACCCACATTCAAAGAAAATACATTTTGCCAGTGGCAGATAAAGATTAATTTTGGGCTGTTTTCAAATCATAGGCCCCTTGCATATGAAACATACATGTGCTCTTTGATACACCTTCATCATTGTACTAAATTATATTCCTTGTACAATACAGTACAGTTGTTAGAGTGCGTTTTAAATTTGTTTTGAACATTTTTCCTGTAAGCAATGAAACAAAACGCATGCACCCATAATGGCAAAACTGCCCAGTTCAGAACATTTATCATAAAAGTCTACTCAGACTTCCACAGTCCACCATTATCAGTAAATATGCACAATTCTACAGTCCATTATCAGTAAATATGCACAATTCTACAGTCCATTATCAGTAACTATGCACAATCTCTGAAGAAGTAAAAGTCATCTAAATAATTCCACATTAAAGAAATATGCAACTAATGAAGAGGTTGCTGCTAGCAAACACCTTTATATTTCATATTTCATGGTTTCATCAAAAAATAAAGTGTCTGTTGCCCCTCAGGAATAAACTGCCTATATTACATTAAAAAAATGATAAGCTAGTAATATTGCAAGAGGAAATGGATCGCAAACTGATAACAGACTCATAGTTAGTGTCTTCACCAAGGAGAACATTCTCAGTACGGCAGCATCCACCCCTTGTGGGAGTAGAACCCACAGCCTTCTGCATCAAAAGCAAGTACACAACCTGTTGTGCTATTAACAAGGCAAACCAACTTCACTTAAGCAACACTAAACTTCTGTTCCCCTGCAGCTCTCAGCTCCTTGTAAAATCTACTCAGTACTCAACTGCATCTCAACTTCACAGCACAAGAAAACTGGAAAAAAGCCAAAATGTATTGGGGGGGGGTCAAAAGCCCAAAAAAACAGGGACACATTAAACATTGCTTGTATAATCATGGAAAGTTGTTAGAATAAAATGCTGCATTACCACCATACATTTTACTGCCAAGGTCCCTGTGCAAAACAGTCAGAGCAACATACCACTACGCCAAATCAGCTGCTTTGTGAAAGAGAAATGCTGCGTTACCACCATACATTTTACTGCCAAGGTCCCTGCGCAAAACAGACAGAGCAACATACCACTACGCCAAATCAGCTGCTTTGTAAAAGAGAGAAAGACTGAAACTTAAATGGCTATCATTTAGTGAATTCAGTTCTCACCATAGCTGCCGACCTCTTAGTACAAAACACCTGGACAAACCCAGTAATGAGGGAATACAGACCTCAAACATATTCAGTGAATTCAGTTCTTGCCATAGCTGTCAACCTTAGCACAAAAAACCTGGACGAAGCCAATAATGGGGGAATACAGTCCCAAAAATAGGGACAAATTTCAAATATTCATCTTATAAACTTAGAAAATTGCTAGAATAAAAGGTTGTGTTACGGTTGTGTTACTATGTATTTTCTGAAGAACATGAAGTCTGAAATTCAAATGCCTGTCAATTTTACTGCTGACAGAACAAAAACAATTTTCAGCAGAGACCCAGGGAGAAATACTGCAGACACGTCTTTGTAAAATGACAGGGCACCAGATCAAATCCACACAAATACAGGGAGGAAATGCAGACTCCACATAGAAGGCACCCCAGTCAAGAATCAAACCAGAAAACCTATAGCTGTGAGGCAACAATACTACCACTGCACCATCAAATATGCAAGGAATTAAACATTCAGAAACCTGAAGTCTGAAATTCAAATGCCTGTCAATTTTATTTAACATTTGTTAATCAGCAGAGGCCCAGGAAGAAATAATGCAGACATGTCTTTGTATCATGGGAGGACACAAAAGCAAACCCACACAAACACAGGGAGAAGATACAGACCCCAGAAAGAAGGCACCCCAGCCAAGAATCAAACCCAAGAACCTGCAGCTGTGAGGCAACAATGCTACCACTGCACCATCAAATATCAAGCATTGCAATATTTACAAACCACAGATATTATGAGGAATAGATCAAATCAAATATGAGGCAAAAATCTGCAATTGTTTTACAAATGGTGGTGCTTAGGGAATTCAGGTCTTTAACACCTGCATACAAGGTGCAGGGTTCAAGCCTGTGGTATTCCCTACCACACCACCATGAGTCTGACCACCAGTATATTGCACCTGGGGCATCACACACACACAGACACAGACACACACAGACACACACCCCACCTTACCTGTAGTCCATAACTCCAAAGTACACCACCGTAAATCCAAAATCCTGTCCATAAACCCAAAGTAAGTAAACGACCACCACCGCACATCCGATCCCTATCCAAAACCCACGCAAATCCGACCCTGCCCGTCGCGAGATTTTCCCCCGACGAGACTGCAGCCAGACCCTGCCCGTCGTGAGATCCTACATTCCTGACTACTGATGTTGCAGTCCGACCCCGACGCGTTTCCCCACCGAGTTCCCAGGACAGTCTATGCAGTTTAAAACTGCATAGACTTCTGGGAGCTCTGTTGTCCATGTTTCCCAGTCAGGACTGCTGCTGAGACATCTGCGCATGCTCCAGACTGTCTCAGCAGCAGTCCGGACTAGTGCGCATGCGTGAAGTCTGCGAATTTTAAAATTTTTTTTTTCTATTTATTTCTTTTTTATTTTAAAGTTGAGGGGGCTGCAATCTGGCAGTCCAATAGCAGGGGCCACCCCTGCTCACTACCCTGTGCTCTTGTGGTAGAACTTTATCAGTTATTAATTTAGCTGCACAGTAATATATCCTGTTTACTTCTGTTATATCACAATGGTCTCTATGAACAGTCCTAATTATTGTGTTCATTTGTTTTATCAAGCGTCTGACTGTTTTTTTATTAACCTTCTGCAGTCTATTTCTTTCACTGATTTTGATTTATCTGTCTATGTCTATTAAATCAAGCAACTCTTCTCTTAGCCCATTTTCTTCCAAACTAAGAGCACATCCCTTGTTTTCCAATTCCTGCGGGCATTCTATAGAAGATTTTATAGCATCTTCCTGTGGCACATTCTCTTCAACTTCATCCCATGCCATCCGTTCTCTATCATAGGGGAACTTACTTGCCTATCACTCCTCAGCATTGATTGCATCAGAGTTTCCACAGTTTCCTGCTCCTTCCCTTGCTGTCTAGCTTCAAGTGAATGTTTAAACTGGTTTCCTGTGGAAGGCTCCAAATTATCTTTGTATGGCACCTGACCAATTGCTTCTTGTTCCACTGGTTTTCCCTTAATTTGGATATCCATTACTCTATCTTGTGGTGCTTTCTGAATTAGATTTCCTACACTGAATCCTTCACTTTGCAGGTGCTCCATAACCTCAATTTCTATTTCTTTAACTTCTCCATTACTGATCTTCCTTTTCTACTTTTCCTCTTAGTCTTCTTATTTTTTGTATTGTAAAGTTTTCCGTATCTGGATTCCTTTGTCTGTATTTTTCTTCAAATATTTTTGGTGCTGCTATTTTTGTATTGGTTAGGTTTGCATTCTCCTTTGCATAAATATTAGACCATATTAAATCTCTTTTCCTTTCCCATGTCCATATGACATGGTAAAGGAAAATGTTGAGGAATGAACTCTCTAAATAATGACAAACACTTGAATTTCAGACTTTATAGCCTTCAGAAAATACATGCTAATACAAAATTTTTCTAAGTTTATAAGAGCAAAATTTTTAATTTGTCCCGTTTTTGAGCCTTTACCCCGCATTAATTTTAGTTTTGTGCAGATTTCTTGCATTTAGAGGTTGAGAGGTATGATACACAAACAACTGTATCTGTGTGTGTGTGTGTGTTTATGTATAGACACATAGATTTAATTATATTAATACACCAAAAGCCACATGCTGTTAAACAAAGTTTTATTCTGAAGTCAAACAAAAGGCCATTGTTGTAGATTCTATTCATTGAAACAAGTGCATCAAAAGCAACAACTTTCTATGATATTGACCAAAAGGGAAGGGGGAGGGGGAGGGTCATACAAAATGAGAAGTTATGTACCTACCATAACGTTCCATGTTAGTTGTCTTCTCTCGCCTTCTTTCTTGCTTAATGGGTTCGGAGCCGATCCTCGGCTCCGACTCGGCACTTTGCTAAGCTCGAGAGTCACTTTTACCAGCTTGAGGCAGCCCCATATCCCATGATGCAAGGAGGTAAGTACCCAGATCTCGTTTGTTGTCTATAGGCAATAACACCTAGCATAAAAAAACTTTCCAAAAGGAAGAAAGAAAGGCAGAAAAAAAAAACCTGAAGGATGGTTAGGAAAACCAGAACAATATGGTCTTAAGAAGTATTCTTCCATATAGGGAGAAACAAAGGTCTGTCCAGGCCAGGGGGAAGGAGGGAGGGTCGCAAGAAAGAAGGCGAGAGAAGACAACTAACATGGAACGTTATGGTAGGTACATAACTTCTCAATGTTAAGTTGTCAATCTCGCCTTCATTCTTGCTTGATGGGACCACGTCCCTAGCACCTCTATCCTGGGTGGCTCAATGGAACAGACTCTTGAGAACTGTAGAGCCAAAACTGGCTCTATCCCTGGAGGCCAAATCCAATTTGTAGTGAGAAACAAAGGTATGAGGAGTGGCCCAAGTGGCTGCTGCACAAATAGTGTCTAACGGAAGTCTAGCCTGAAAGGCTGTGGAAGTGGCTAAACTTCTAGTTGAATGCGCTTTAGGTTTCGAGCACAGCTGTTTTCCCCTGAGCTGATAGATTTCAGAGATGACAGAAGAAAGCCATCTAGATAAGGTCACTTTTGATATAGGAAGGCCTTTTTTGTTATCAGCATAAGAAATAAAAAGCTGATCGGATTTCCTGAATTGTTTTGTTCTGTCCAAATAATATCTGAGTTGGCGATGAACATCAAGATAATGTAATTTTTGTTCCGATCTGTTTGAGTAATTTGGGAAAAATACAGGAAGGTCAATAGACTGATTCAAATTACTCTTTGAGGCGACCTTAGGCAAAAAGGTCGGATTAGTTCTCAAGGATACCCTGTCTTTGTGGAAGACCAAATAAGGGGGACGAACAGAGACAGCATGAAGTTCAGACACTCTCCTAGCTGAGGTAATAGCAACCAGGAAGAGTGTTTTCCATGAAAGAAATTTCAGGGAACATGAAACAGCTGGCTCGAAGGGAGGAAGAATCAAGGATGTCAGCATTAAATTTAGTTCCCATTGAGGAGGAGGACTCCTGACTGGAGGTTTCAGGAGAAAGATTCCTTTTAAGAAGGCTTTACAAAGCCTGTGGGACATAATATTGTGATCTGCGAACCCGACATGAAAGTTCGAGATAGCAGCCAACTGAACTTTGACTGTGGAAGAAGAAGAGCCCGCGTGAACAATTTCCGCTAAGAAATCCAAAACTGCTTGAACTGAAGCAGTAAAAGGATCAATATTTTTAGCTTTTGCCCAACAAGAAAAACGTTTCCATTTGCTGGTATAAATCCTTCTAGTAGAGGATTTTAGGGAAGCCACTCTGATATCCCTAACAGGATTAGAGATCATAGGAAGCCTGGCTAAGGAAGGAAGTGGAGCAACCATGCTGTGAGGTTGAGAGAAGGGATAGACCAGTGCAGCTGACCCGATTGGTGAATCAGAAGGTCTGGTACTGGGTCCAGATGCCACGGCTGCACCAAAAGGTGACGATGGAGGAACGGAAACCAAATTTGTCGAGGCCAATAGGGAGCAATGAGAATCATTTTGGCTCTCAAAATGGTGGCTTTCTGGAGAACTTGTGGAATCAGTGGAAAGGGAGGAAAGGCATACAGAAGTCCCTGGGGCCAATCCTGGGTTAGAGCGTCTCTGGGGGGATGGCCTGGCAGTGGGAAGAGAGAAAAGAAGTCTGGGCATTTGCTGTTTTGGGGAGTAGCAAAAAGATCGCAACATGGGCGGCCCCATTCTAGAAAAATCTCCTCCACTATAGATTGTTTGAGAGACCACTCGTGAGGCATGAGAATAGCTCTGCTCAATCTGTCCGCTAGAATGTTGGTTTTCCCAGGGGTATGCATTGCTACCAGAAACCGATGAGAGGAGATGGCCCATTGCCAAAGTCTGAGAGCTTCTCGACACAAGGGGTAGGACTTGGTTCCGCCCTGTTTGTTGATATCTTGTAATATGCACGAAGCACCAAATAACAGGACAGCTGGATGCCAAATACAGTTAGTTTCCTTTATTCACACAACCAAACGAAGATGCAATAATGAGGTTGAGCGCTTTCATCTAGATAACTAGACTTCCTCAGAACATTGATCATAACAATTCTCCCAATTATATACATAAAAAGCCCGCCATTTACATCAATCATTCAATTTTGTATGCAAATATCATTCCTATCAATATTTAAAGATATAAAAAGTTTTTATGTAATGTTACAGTTTGTATCTTTCGTTTTAAAATTAAAATAACACATAACAAGAATACTAAAAACTGTACAATTAAGAACTTGCAATCATTGTCATGTAATTAAAAATAAACTGTATTTACTTCTGTCAATCTAAATTCCTATCTAAATACAATAAATGTTAAAAGTTCAAAATTTCCTACATGAAACACTTGTTATAAAATATCCCATGTACAATGTTATCTGTCCCTATACATACATTATCCGGTGTTGTATATATCAAATGGTGTGTAAAAAATTTTTTTGTTGTTGTTTAAACTATAAACTACAAATTGCAGAGACAGCAGAGAATCAAAAGTGCAATAAATCAGAACTACTAAATATTATCCACCCATTCCTTGTTTTGTCTAAGCTGTTAGTCTAACACCAAATACACTGTCTTACAGACATACATATTGTTCAATATATATAGAAACCTGCAATTATAACACATACAGAAATATGATATTTAGTAGGTACATAAAGACAAATAGTCCACCACTTTATTTAGATAATCCCGTTCATTATAGACTAATAGTTTTTATGTCCTCACTAAAGGTTTGGTGGGAATCACTTCATTTAGACTGGCGGTGTAGCTACGCAAGTCGTAGCTGCCATTTAATCTCCTTCTCGCTGACTATCGCTTTAATATTACCCCCCCTGGGGTTGGGTGTTATAACCTCAAGTATAGCGAACTTAAATCCTGCACATCCTTGGCTGTTAATAATATGACGAGACAAAGCATTATTGATGTCCTGTTTATTAATACAATATATGTGGTCGTAGATTCTGTTTTTAAAAAAACGATCCGTCTTCCCCACATAATAGCTTTGGCATGTGTCACATATAGCCAAGTAAATCAGATGTTTTGACAAACAATTCCCATGTCTAAATGTAATTTTAGTGGGTGTGACATTATTTAAAATAATGTTTATACCTTCAAATATGTATCTACAATAATTACAATGACCACATTTTTTTGTCCCTACTTTTTTCACTTTATCCAATTTGTTATGATTGTATTTTATTTCTATAATTCTTTTCAAACTGTTCCCTGCTTTATAGACAAATTGTGGTCTGTAGGGTATCTTTTCTTTTATTGTTAAATCACTTGTTAATATATTCCAATTTTTGTGATAATGTCCTTGATTTCATTTGTATATTTTCCATATTTAAATATGCATGCTTTCTTATAATTGTCGCCATTGACAATTCTGTCTTTCTTGTTAGTTATACCTATTCCAAGGAGTGGTATATATTGTTTACCCCATTCTTGTGATACATATGTTGTGATGTCCCTCATCATTTCCTTTGGATAGCCCTTTTCTATGAATAGACTTCCTATGAAGGACAATTCCTTTTCCATATTTTCCCTTACTGATGTCATTCTAGCCGCCCTTATACACTGGCCTTTGACTATATTACGTTTGACTTGATATGAATGTGCACTACCAAAATGTAAATACCCATTGCTATATGTATCCTTCCTATGGATTTTGGACTGGAATGTTTGCCCATCATTATATATGTATACATCTAAAAAATTGATGCCACTATAGTCAAACTGATATGTAAACTTTAGATAACTAGTCGTACCATTAATATAGTCTATGAACCTAGTCAAATCATCGACATTACCAGCCCATAATAGGAAAATGTCGTCAAGGTAACGGACATATGTTTTGATGTTCTTCATCCATGTGGAATTATGGATATATTGTCCCTCCCAATCCAAGAGTACTAAGTTGGCGTACATCGGGGCGCAGGCTGCCCCCATCGCCACACCGTTATTTTGTCTGTAGTATTCTCCTTCAAAGTAGATATAGTTGTTGTCTAGTATTATATCCATAAATGAAGTGAGTAATGAAATTTCCTCTTGGTCCAGTCCACTATACTTGCATAAGCTGTTAATAAAGCTATTAAGTCCTTCATTCTTGGGAATACATGAGAATAAATCCTGTATGTCAATTGTTACAAATATGACCTCAGGACTCCATATCTCTGTCTTAAATATTCCCAAGAATGCCCATGAATCCTTCATAATGTGTTGTACTGTGTTGTATATATGCTTTAATCTACTATCAACAATTTTACCAAATTTGAAGGTTTTGCTCGAACTCCCCGAAATAATAGGTCTGAAAGGGGAGTCGAGTGGATTTTTGTGTACCTTAGGAATTCCAGTTATAGTTGCCAATATGGGAAATTCAACCCTTAGATATTTGTATAGTTCTTCATCTATTCTATTGTCAAGCAAGAATTCCTCCAAATAGGAATCAATTCTACTATGTGCTATATTAACTTGGTTTAAGGAGGAAACTTCATATTGCAAGCTGTTATTTAATATCTCAAACATTTTGTTACTGTATTTTTCTTGATCATACAGTATTATTCCTCCCCCTTTATCTGCTGTCATGATCCTAATATTATTTTCACAAAATTTGTCTAAAATAGTGTGTATCTGTTGTAATGGCAAGTAATCACTTCTTTTATGCTTATGCTTATTATATAATTTATAAATTTCTTTGTAGATCACATTTTCAAAGGCTTCTATTGTTTTGGCCATGGGGGGGGGTAAAGGAACTCTTTTTTCGTAATAGACCTGTATTCGCTAAATGCGGTCTACTATCATGAAAAAACACCCCAAGATTTATTTTTCTAAGGAATAATTTCACCTCAACTAAAGTATCCAATAAATCCAATGATTTATCCGGTATATACTTCATACCTTTGGTGAATATGTGCAGGAGATCGGGCTTAACTTCATATGTAGTGTAATAAGAAGTTATGTACCTACCATAACGTTCCATGTTAGTTGTCTTCTCTCGCCTTCTTTCTTGCTTGATGGGTTCGGAGCCGATCCTCGGCTCCGACTCGGCACTTGCTTTAGCTCGAGAACTCCTTTTACCAGCTCGAGGCAGCCCCATATCCCATGATGCAAGGCGGTAAGTACCCAGATCTCGTTTGTTGACAAAGGGCAATAACACCAAGCATAAAATACTTCCCAAAGGAAGAAGAAACTTACAGATGGAAAAAGGACCAGGTCTGAATGGTCTTTAGTATAATAGTTTCTTATACAAGGTCTGTCCAGGCCAGGGGGAAGGAGGGAGGGTCAAGAAAGAAGGCAGAGAAGACAACTAACATGGAACGTTATGGTAGGTACATAACTTCTTAATGTTAAGTTGTCAATCTCGCCTTCATTCTTGCTTGATGGGACCGTCCCTAGCACCTCTATCCTGGGTGGCTCAATGGAACAAACTCTTGAGGACTGTAGAGCCAAAACTGGCTCTGTCCCTGGAGGCCAAGTCCAATTTGTAATGGGAAACAAAAGTGTGAGGAGTGGCCCAAGTGGCCGCACAAATAGTGTCCAAAGGAAGTCTAGCTTGAAAAGCTGTAGAAGTAGCTAAACTCCTAGTTGAATGTGCTTTAGGTTTTGAGCACAGCTGTTTTCCCCTGAGCATATAAATTTCAGTGATGACCAAGAAAGCCATCTGGACAAAGTCACTTTAGAAACAGGAAGGCCTTTTTATTATCCGCATAGGAAACAAAAGTTGATCAGATTTTCTAACTTTTTGTTCTGTCCAAATAATATCTAAGTTGACGGTGGACGCCAAGATAATGTAGCTTTTGTTCAGCTCTATCTGAATAGTTAGGAAAAAATACAGGAGATCAATGGATTGATTCAGATTGTTCTTTGAAGCGACTTTAGGTAAAAAGGATGGATTAGTTCTCAAAGATACTCTGTCTTTGTGAAAAATCAAATAGGGGTCGAACCGAAAGAGCATGAAGTTCAGACACCCTCCTGGCAGATGTAATAGCCACTAGGAATAAAGTTTTCCAAGAAAGATATTTCAGGGAACAAGAAACAGCTGGCTCGAAGGGGAAGAATCAAGGATGTCAGCACTAAATTTAGATCCCACTGAGGAGGAGGATTCCTGATTGGAGGCTTTAGTAGGAAAATTCCTTTCAAGAAGGCCCTGCAGAGCCTATGGGACATAATATTATGATCTGCTATTCCGACATGAAAATTAGAAATAGCAGCCAATTGAACTCTGACTGTGGAAGAAGAGGAGCCTGCATGAAAAATCTCTGCTAAGAAGTCCAGAACTGCCTGAACAGGGGCAGTAAAAGGATCAATATTTTGGGCCTTGGCCCAATAAGAGAAACGTTTCCATTTGCTTGTGTAAATCCTCCTGGTACAGGGTTTTAGTGAAGCTACTATGATGTCTCTAACAGGGTTAGAGATCAAAGGAAGCCTGGCTAAGGAAGGAAGTGGAGCAACCATGCTGTGAGGTTGAGAGAGGGGATTGACCGGTGCAGCTGACCGGATTGGTGAATCAGTAGATCTGGCACTGGGTCCAGATGCCATGGCTGCACCAAAAGGTGATGATGGAGGAACGGGAACCAAACTTGTCGAGGCCAGTAAGGGGCAATGAGAATCAATTTGGCTCTCAAAACGGTAGCTTTCTGGATCACCTGAGGGATCAGAGGAAATGGAGGGAAGGCATAAAGAAGTCCCTGGGGCCAATCCTGGGTCAGAGCGTCTCTGGGCATGGCCTGATAGAGGGAAGAGGCTGAAGAAGTCTGGACATTTGCTGTTTTGGGGAGTAGCAAAAAGATCGCAACATGGACGACCCCATTCCAGAAAAATCTCTTCCGCTATAGATTGCTTGAGAGACCACTCGTGAGGCATGAGGATAGCTCTGCTCAATCTGTCCGCTATAATGTTGGTTTTCCCAGGGATATGCGTTGCTACCAGAAACCGATGAGAGGAGATCGCCCATTGCCAAAGTCTGAGCGCTTCGACACAAGGGGTAGGACTTGGTTCCGCCCTGTTTGTTGATATACCAAACTACAGACATGTTGTCTGTGTGGACTGCAATTGTCCCTACGGGAAGAAAGTCGTTGAGGGCTTGCAACGTTAAAAGCACTGCTCTCATCTCCAGGACATTTATGTGCAGATGGTACTCGAACGGTTGCCACGCCCCTTGAACGATCCTGACCTGATAATGACCCCCCAACCCGATCAGGGAGGCATCCGTGGTGACAGTGGCTATCGGGGACGGAGGTACAAAGCACCTGCCTTGGTGAACCTGAGACGATGTGATCCACCAAGCAAGATGTTCTTTGCATGTTTGTGTCACCAGAATCTGGTGACGCATTGGAAGTTGCTGGTATGACCACTGTGTGAACAGCATCCACTGAAGAAGGCGATGCAGAATCGAGCCAGGGAAGAAGTGTAATGGCCGCAGCCATGAGACCTAATACCTTCAGAACCATTCTGGCCTGTATTTTCTTGCTGGCCAGAATGATCCTGACATGAGTCTGAATGTCTGAAACTCTTTGTTCTGTAAGGGTAGCTGACATCCGAACAGTGTTTAAGTTTGCGCCTATGAAGGTAATAGACTGGCAGGGTGATAAGGATGACTTTTCGAAGTTGATTGAGATGCCCAAATGAGAACAAAGGCCCATTGTGTAATCCCTGGCTTGTATAAGCTGATGCCTGGTGGTGGCTGACAGGAGCCAGTCGTCGAGATACGGAAACACCTGGAATCCTTGACGTCTCAGGTGAGCCGTAACCACTGCCATGCATTTGGTGAACACTCTGGGGGCTGTAGTGAGACCAAAGGGCAGGGCTCTGAACTGGAAGTGACTGGACCCCAGCCGAAGCGGAGAAATCTCCTGGAGCGTCTGTGAATTTTGATGTGATAGTACGCATCCTGAAGATCTATTGAGCACATCCAGTTGTCCTTCTGTAAGAAGGGCAGAATTGACTGAAGAGTGACCATTCGGAATCTTGTCTTCTTGACAGACTTGTTGAGTCTGCTGAGATCCAATATTGGTCTCCAGTCTCCCGTCTTTTGGGGACCAAAAGAACCTTGAGTAGATTCCGGCTCTGAATGGTCTATTGTAACTGGCTGAATGGCTCTTTTTGCAGTAGTTTTGCGATTTCTAACTCTGCAATGTCCCTTAGACCGGTGGTACATCTGGAAGGGAATTTGAGGGAAAGGACTTTCCTCGAAAGGAATTATGTAACCCTTGGATATGATCGACTGTACCCATCTGTCTTGAGAGAGGGAATGCCAGGCTTCTGGGTACAGTGATAATCTTCCCCCGACTGCCTCCAAGGAGGGACAGCCGGGCAACACCTCAGGGATGCTGAAAGGGCTTGTCAGAGAGAGGCTCCCTGTTTCCCTGGTTCTTCGGACCACCTCTGCCTCTAGAGCGTCTGTTATTGTTACCCCTCTGCCTCTAGGGGTAAACTGACCACGTGAATCCGGCGTGACTCCTTGGGATTTACGGAACCACATCTTCCCGCCCTTCTGTCCTTTGGGATAAGGCCTAGAAGGGGTGGAAAACGGACTCCAACAGCAGAAAGAGTCTTGCCGTCCTGCTCGCACCTGGTCAAGGTTTCCTTCACCTGAGGGCCAAACAAAGCTGACCCATCAAAGGGAGAATTTGTGAAGGACGCCTTAAAGGGATCCAAAAATCACATAGCCGCATCCAGGCTTGGCGTCTAAGAGCCACACCTGTGCCTGCGGCTCTACTCGCTCCATCCGCAGCATAAGATATTAGCCGCATGGAGGAGTTAACAACGGAATTGAGGGTTCCTAGCTGCGAAGCAATCTTATCTTGAGCTCCTGCAGCTGTAGGATCCTGAACTACTTCTCCCAGCTCCTTCAGGATATCCCTTTGGAGTCTGGTGAAGTGACATAGGTAATTCAGCGAACGCATAGCAAAGGTCGCTGAGGAAAACATCCGCTTACCATACCTATCCATGGTCCTAGAGTCCTTATTAGGAGGATGGACGGGCATGGAAGGATCTGCAAGTTCATTTTGGTGGCCGCAGCCACCACCATGGCATCAGCGGGGACACCCTTGGTAAGGAATTGTTTGTCACTGGGGGCAGTGATAAATTTAGAAGGCCTCCTAGGGACTGGCTCTACAGAGTCAGGAGCTGCCCACGCCTTTCATGCAATAACCTGCATAAGGGGGTCGAAAGGCGGAGACACCCAGGAGGTGGAGGGCCGAGATCCAAACGCCTCTAGGTATACTGACTCATCCTCAGAGGGATTGTTGGTGGGCCAGTTTCCCCTCTGTTTCAGAAGTTCTAGGATGTCTGAGAAGGAGACATCCTCAGAGGGGGATCTAGGGGATCCCTCTGACTCATCAAAGTCAGTATCCAGTGACAGACTCGGGAGTCTACATGCTTCCTCTTACAAGTCCTCTTCCTAGGAGGATCTCCCGAAACATCAGGAGAATCCTCGGAAGAGGGGTAAATTCCCAATGGGGAAACCTGAGGTGGAGGATCTCTGGGTCCTGTAGCAAGAGAAGTGGCAGAGATGTCAACAGGTACTATAGAGGGAGGAGCTACGGGAACAGACTGCGGACTGATACCAGTGGCCAGGACACGCTTCATCACCTCGAATGCTCCCCTCCCAGACAGGTCCGAGAGAACCCGCTCCAAGAGCTAGGAACTCCAGGGACCACTGAAAGGGAAGTCTCCGAGGCAGATGTCGGAGCCGAGCTCACCAAGGCCGAGGCTCCAAGGGGAAGAGCGGGTTCGGACAAGGGTCCGATGCCACTCACCCCTCGGAGGAGACCATGGAAGCCCGACCACGAATCCCTCTAAGGAAGGTCTCAAAGAGGAGATAAGAGTAGAGGCTGAAGGAACAGAAGGGGTATCCATCCTCCAGCCGTAGCAGTAACCATGCCGAAGACTCCAACTCCAAGCTCTGGGATAGAGTTGAAGGAGGAACTGTAACGGGTGTGGACCAACAGTCGTCTGCTGAGACGGACTGTGTAACATTTGGGCCAGTACCTGTGACTTGAGTAATCTACTGACCACTCTCTAGGTCATGATCTGACAACCTGGATGACCTTGAAGATCGGCTCCGATGGCTCCGTTCCGATAGAAGAGGTGAAGCCGGCGGCGAAAGTATCGGCTCCAAGGAAGGGGACCTCGACCTCTTCCTGGAATGAGCCATCGGAGCCGATACAATAGATCCTGTCGAGCCGACTTCGGAGCCGACAGGAAGCTCGATATCGGCTCCAGCCGGAGCCGATACAGCCACCAAAGTAACGGTGTCGGAGCCGATCGAGCCGACACCGATGCCTGTGCCACATGGGTGTCGGAACCGATCGGAGCCGACATCGAAGTGGACAATACAGATTCGGCACCGATAGCCATCGGTGCCAAAGCTGTCAAGCCAGAATCGGCTCCAGCCGAGCCGATCTCGACTCAATGCGAGCCGAAGCCGAGGCCGCAGGCTTAGATACAGAAGCCTGGGCCTTGGCAGGTTTTGTTGATTTTGGTGGAGCCGACTTAGCCGGAGAGCCCTCCGGCTTAAGAAGGCCCCTAAGAATCAACTTATTACGTCTCTCCTGCAGGACTCTCTGGCTGAAGGAGTGACAAATAGCACAGGAGTCCTGCAGGTGAAGAGGGCCCAGACAATACAGGTAAGAAGTGTGACCGTCTGTCAGAGACATCTTCTGACAGCACGAGTCACACTTCTTAAAACCTGAGACCCTCTCCTTTGACATGGTGCCGAAAAACACAACACACACACACACCAGTCAAAATTAACTTAAACAAAATACCAATAGGTATTCTATAAAAAACCAACACACACACCCTAACAGGGGGGGGATGGGATAGGGAAAAATTGACTAACAAAAAATTAAAGGAGACAGGGAATTTCTGTCAGAAAGGGTAGAAAAATAAACTTAAACTATCAATAAAGAGTTTTAGACTAAAAAGGGGCTTAAAAATCACAAATGTGAACAACTTACCAGGAGCTGGTAAAAAGAAGACCTCCCAAGCGAAGCGGCAAATGAGATCTGGGTACTTACCGCCTTGCATCATGGGATATGGGGCTGCCTCGAGCTGGTAAAAGGAGTTCTCGAGCTAAAGCAAGTGCCAAGTCAAACCCATCAAGCAAGAATGAAGGCGAGATTGACAACTTAACATTTGTATATTTTCACCTCTCCTGTAGTACAAGTGATGTTGTGAGTGGTCATCTCGTCACCAGAGTAATAACCATCAACTACACATACATCATTTACAAAAACATTATCCGATGATAAATGTGTCAAGTTCCCTACCATTTCCTGTACCTGTTCCTTTTGTACTGTCCCTTCCCCTTCCACTTCACTGCTTGCCATTTGTCGTTCTCTCCTTCCTCTAAAAAAATATCGTCACATTTATCATTGTGAACAGCTTCTTGATTTCTGTTGTTAGTACTATATCTTGTACTTCCTCTCCCTTTTGTTATATTCCATCTATAAGCAGTCCCTCTCTCATATTGCTGCTTATCCCTCTCCATTTTTTTACACTTTCTCTCAAATATTTTTTTTTTGCTATTGTTCTCTGCATAGTCGTACTGTTTGTAGTATAGTTTCTCCCACTGCAAAAATAAAACATCTTGTCGTATTGAACTATCAATACTTTTAACCTCACTTAGTAAGATACCCAATTTCAAATCATTGCTGTTCACTATGAATTCCATAAACTGTTTACCAAAAGCATTAAACATTTTGTTACACTGCTTTATATTGTCTACGTTCAAATCAATACCTATGGGTTCTTTAAAAAAAGTAAACCCATAGGAACAATATCATTTTCCATGCACTTACGTAGATATAAATTATCGACCTGTAGGGCTTTGATTTTGGTGAGTTTGTTCCCAAAATCATATATCATTTGTTTCAGTGAAGTATACTGCTTATCATCATCTTTACATTTACTTCTAACATTATTTCTGTCACCAAATACAAACGGCACTTTCAAAAATGCCTCTACATTATAATTGTCTTGTGCATCAGACCTTCCCGGACGATAACACTGGTGAACAGTAACTTTTTGTGTGGTCTGAATAGTCACATTTGTTTTCTCCTTGGTAGCATATGTTCGTTCCGGCGGGTGTCGTTTCGGTTTAGCTCCCGAAATTAAATATATATTCTCTCCTGCGTTTTCTACCGCTGCTGAAAAATTAAGTGGACTGGGTCGTCTGTCCACAATTTGAGGCGCATCTTTCCTCGGCGTGCAGCTCAACAAAAATGGAGACGAGTACCTCCTCTGTCCATTTGGGATTTCCTCGTCACTTGCTAGGCCAATGGAGGAACGGGATGACGCCATCACGGTATTGGTTGTCAATTGAGCAGGAACTTTAGAGGATCCAGATGGCGGAGTAAGAAGTTCTATTAAGCGGGTGAGTTCCCCTTTGATGATAGCCATCTCCGAATGCAATTTGTTCACTTCCTCCCTAGTAACAGGAGTACCACATACAGAAACATCCTGTAATGAATCCATGCTGCAACAGCGACTACTAATAAAAGGAAGGTTGTCCTGTAAGCAACTAAACAAATCTTGTAATATGCACGAAGCACCAAATAACAGGACAGCTGGATGCCAAATACAGTTAGTTTCCTTTATTCACACAACCAAACGAAGATGCAATAATGAGGTTGAGCGCTTTCATCTAGATAACTAGACTTCCTCAGAACATTGATCATAACAATTCTCCCAATTATATACATAAAAAGCCCGCCATTTACATCAATCATTCAATTTTGTATGCAAATATCATTCCTATCAATATTTAAAGATATAAAAAGTTTTTATGTAATGTTACAGTTTGTATCTTTCGTTTTAAAATTAAAATAACACATAACAAGAATACTAAAAACTGTACAATTAAGAACTTGCAATCATTGTCATGTAATTAAAAATAAACTGTATTTACTTCTGTCAATCTAAATTCCTATCTAAATACAATAAATGTTAAAAGTTCAAAATTTCCTACATGAAACACTTATTGTAAAATATCCCATGTACAATGTTATCTATCCCTATACATACATTATCCAGTGTTTTATATATCAGATAGTATGTAAAAAATTTTTTTTGTTGTTGTTTAAACTATAAACTACAAATTACAGAGAAAGCAGAGAATCAAAAATGCAATAAATCAGAACTACTAAATATTATCCACCCATTCCTTGTTTTGTCTAAACTATTAGTCTAACATCAAATACACTGTCTTACAGACATACATATTGTTCAATATATATAGAAACCTGCAATTATAACACATACAGAAATATGATATTTAGTAGGTACATAAAGACAAATAGTCCACCACTTTATTTAGATAATCCCGTTCATTATAGACTAATAGTTTTTATGTCCTCACTAAAGGTTTGGTGGGAATCACTTCATTTAGACCGGGCGGTGTAGCTACGTCAAGTCGTAGCTGCCATTTAATCTCCTTCTCGCTGACTATCGCTTTAATATTACCCCCCCTGGGGTTGGGTGTTATAACCTCAAGTATAGCGAACTTAAATCCTGCACATCCTTGGCTGTTAATAATATGACGAGACAAAGCATTATTGATGTCCTGTTTATTAATACAATATATGTGGTCGTAGATTCTGTTTTTAAAAAAACGATCCGTCTTCCCCACATAATAGCTTTGGCATGTGTCACATATAGCCAAGTAAATCAGATGTTTCGACAAACAATTCCCATGTCTAAATGTAATTTTAGTGTGTGTGACATTATTTAGAATAATGTTTATACCAAAACGGGATTATCTAACACATATTCACTTATTCACATATTATCTGACACATATTCACCAAAGGTATGAAGTATATACCGGATAAATCATTGGATTTATTGGATACTTTAGTTGAGGTGAAATTATTCCTTAGAAAAATAAATCTTGGGGTGTTTTTTCATGATAGTAGACCGCATTTAGCGAATACAGGTCTATTACGAAAAAAGAATTCCTTTACCCCCCCCTATGGCCAAAACAATAGAAGCCTTTGAAAATGTGATCTACAAAGAAATTTATAAATTATATAATAAGCATAAGCATAAAAGAAGTGATTACTTGCCATTACAACAGATACACACTATTTTAGACAAATTTTGTGAAAATAATATTAGGATCATGACAGTAGATAAAGGGGGAGGAATAATACTGTATGATCAAGAAAAATACAGTAACAAAATGTTTGAGATATTAAATAACAGCTTGCAATATGAAGTTTCCTCCTTAAACCAAGTTAATATAGCACATAGTAGAATTGATTCCTATTTGGAGGAATTCTTGCTTGATAATAGAATAGATGAAGAACTATACAAATATCTAAGGGTTGAATTTCCCATATTGGCAACTATAACTGGAATTCCTAAGGTACACAAAAATCCACTCGACCCCCCTTTCAGACCTATTATTTCGGGGAGTTCGAGCAAAACCTTCAAATTTGGTAAAATTGTTGATAGTAGATTAAAGCATATATACAACACAGTACAACACATTATGAAGGATTCATGGGCATTCTTGGGAATATTTAAGACAGAGATATGGAGTCCTGAGGTCATATTTGTAACAATTGACATACAGGATTTATTCTCATGTATTCCCAAGAATGAAGGACTTAATAGCTTTATTAACAGCTTATGCAAGTATAGTGGACTGGACCAAGAGGAAATTTCATTACTCACTTCATTTATGGATATAATACTAGACAACAACTATATCTACTTTGAAGGAGAATACTACAGACAAAATAACGGTGTGGCGATGGGGGCAGCCTGCGCCCCGATGTACGCCAACTTAGTACTCTTGGATTGGGAGGGACAATATATCCATAATTCCACATGGATGAAGAACATCAAAACATATGTCCGTTACCTTGACGACATTTTCCTATTATGGGCTGGTAATGTCGATGATTTGACTAGGTTCATAGACTATATTAATGGTACGACTAGTTATCTAAAGTTTACATATCAGTTTGACTATAGTGGCATCAATTTTTTAGATGTATACATATATAATGATGGGCAAACATTCCAGTCCAAAATCCATAGGAAGGATACATATAGCAATGGGTATCTACATTTTGGTAGTGCACATTCATATCAAGTCAAACGTAATATAGTCAAAGGCCAGTGTATAAGGGCGGCTAGAATGACATCAGTAAGGGAAAATATGGAAAAGGAATTGTCCTTCATAGGAAGTCTATTCATAGAAAAGGGCTATCCAATGGAAATGATAAGGGACATCACAACATATGTATCACAAGAATGGGGTAAACAATATATACCACTCCTTGGAATAGGTATAACTAACAAGAAAGACAGAATTGTCAATGGCGACAATTATAAGAAAGCATGCATATTTAAATATGGAAAATATACAAATGAAATCAAGGACATTATCACCAAAAATTGGAATATATTAACAAGTGATTTAACAATAAAAGAAAAGATACCCTACAGACCACAATTTGTCTATAAAGCAGGGAACAGTTTGAAAAGAATTATAGAAATAAAATACAATCATAACAAATTGGATAAAGTGAAAAAAGTAGGGACAAAAAAATGTGGTCATTGTAATTATTGTAGATACATATTTGAAGGTATAAACATTATTTTAAATAATGTCACACACACTAAAATTACATTTAGACATGGGAATTGTTTGTCGAAACATCTGATTTACTTGGCTATATGTGACACATGCCAAAGCTATTATGTGGGGAAGACGGATCGTTTTTTTAAAAACAGAATCTACGACCACATATATTGTATTAATAAACAGGACATCAATAATGCTTTGTCTCATCATATTATTAACAGCCAAGGATGTGCAGGATTTAAGTTCGCTATACTTGAGGTTATAACACCCAACCCCAGGGGGGGTAATATTAAAGCGATAGTCAGCGAGAAGGAGATTAAATGGCAGCTACGACTTGACGTAGCTACACCGCCCGGTCTAAATGAAGTGATTCCCACCAAACCTTTAGTGAGGACATAAAAACTATTAGTCTATAATGAACGGGATTATCTAAATAAAGTGGTGGACTATTTGTCTTTATGTACCTACTAAATATCATATTTCTATATGTGTTATAATTGCAGGTTTCTATATATATTGAACAATATGTATGTCTGTAAGACAGTGTATTTGATCTTAGACTAATAGTTTAGACAAAACAAGGAATGGGTGGATAATATTTAGTAGTTCTGATTTATTGCATTTTTGATTCTCTGCTGTCTCTGTAATTTGTAGTTTATAGTTTAAACAACAACAAAAAAATTTTTTTTACATACTATCTGATATATAAAACACTGGATAATGTATGTATAGGGATAGATAACATTGTACATGGGATATTTTACAATAAGTGTTTCATGTAGGAAATTTTGAACTTTTAACATTTATTGTATTTAGATAGGAATTTAGATTGACAGAAGTAAATACAGTTTATTTTTAATTGCATGACAATGATTGCAAGTTCTTAACTGTACAGTTTTTAGTATTCTTGTTATGTGTTATTTTAATTTTAAAACGAAAGATACAAACTGTAACATTACATAAAAACTTTTTATATCTTTAAATATTGATAGGAATGATATTTGCATACAAAATTGAATGATTGATGTAAATGGCGGGCTTTTTATGTATATAATTGGGAGAATTGTTATGATCAATGTTCTGAGAAAGTCTAGTTATCTAGATGAAAGCGCTCAACCTCATTATTGCATCTTTGTTTGGTTGTGTGAATAAAGGAAACTAACTGTATTTGGCATCCAGCTGTCCTGTTATTTGGTGCTTCGTGCATATTACAAGATTTGTTTAGTTGCTTACAGGACAACCTTCCTTTTATTAGTAGTCGCTGTTTGTTGGTATACCATACTACAGACATGTTGTCTGTGTGAACTGCAATTGTTCCCAAGGGAAGAAAGTCGTTGAGGGCTTGCAACGTTAAAAGCACTGCTCTCATCTCTAGGACATTTATGTGCAGGTGGTATTCGAACGGTTGCCACGTCCCATGAACCATCCTGCCCTGATAATGACCCCCCCACCCGATCAGGGAGGCATCCATAGTGACAGTGGCTACAGGGGCCGGGGGTACAAAGGGTCTGCCTTGGTGAATCTGGGGAGAAGTAATCCACCACGAAAGATGATTCCTGCAAATTTGTGTCACCAGGATTTGGTGACGCATTGGAAGTTGTTGGTACGACCACTGAGTGAACAACATCCACTGAAGCAGACGCATGTAGAAGTGGGCCAGGGGAAGAAGGGTAATGGCCGCAGCCATGAGGCCCAGGACCTTCAGAACCATTCTGGCTTGCACTTTTTTGCTGGCAAGGATGATCCTCACGTGACTTTGTATATCTGAGATTCTTTGGTCTGTGAGGGTTGCTGACATCCGAACAGTGTTTAAGTTTGCGCCTATGAAAGTAATAGACTGGCAGGGCAATAAGGAGGATTTTTCATAGTTGATTGAAATTCCCAACTGAGTGCAGAGATTTAGTGTGTAATCCCTGGCTTGAAGAAGTTGATGCCTGGTGGTGGCTGAAAGGAGCCAGTCGTCGAGATACGGAAACACCTGGAATCCTTGACGTCTCAGGTGAGCCGTGACCACTGCCATACATTTGGTGAACACTCTGGGGGCTGTGGTGAGACCAAAGGGCAGGGCTCTGAATTGGAAATGACTGGACCCCAGCCGAAAGCGGAGAAACCTTCTGGAGCATCTGTGAATTTTTATATGATAGTACGCGTCCTGAAGATCTATTGAGCACATCCAGTTGTCCTTCTCTAGGAAGGGCAAAATTGACTGCAGTGTGACCATTCGAAATCTTGTCTTCCTCACAGACTTGTTGAGTCTGCTGAGATCCAATATTGGTCTCCAGTCTCCCATCTTTTTGGGGACCAAAAAGAATCTTGAGTAGATTCCGGGCTCTGAATGGTCTTTTGTAACTGTCTGAATGGCTCTTTTTTGTAGAAGCTTTAATACTTCTAATTCTGCAATTTCCCTTAGACCGGGTGGTACATCTGGAAGGGAATTTGTGTGAGAGAAGGGACTTTCCTCGAAAGGAATTTTGTAACCCTCGGATATAATCGACTGTACCCATCTGTCTTGAGTGAGGGAATGCCAGGCTTCTGGGTACAGCGATAGTCTTCCCCCGACTGCCTCCAAGGATGGACAGTCGGGCAACATCTCAGGGATGCTGGAAGGGCTTGTCAGAGAGAGGCTCTCTGCTTCCCTGGTTTTGTGGACCCCCTCTGTCTCTAGAGTGGCGTCTGTTGTTATTACCCCCTCTGCCTCTAGGGGTAAACTGACCATGTGTATCCGGCGTGACTCCTTGGGATTTGCGGAACCACATCTTTCCACCCTTCTGTCCTTTGGGGTAAGGTCTAGAAGGGGTGGAAAAACGGACCCCTACGGCAGAAAGAGTCTTGCCGTCCTGTTCACACCTGGTCAATGTATCCTTCACGTGAGGGCCAAACAAAGCTGACCCATCAAAGGGAGAGTTTGTGAAGGACGCCTTAAAGGGATCTGCAAAATTACAGAGCCGCATCCAGGATTGACGTCTAAGAGCCACTCCTGTACCTGCAGCTCTACTCACTCCATCTGCCTCATATGATATCAGTCGCATGGAGGAGTTAGCTATAGAATTAAGGATTCCTAGCTGAGAAGCAATTTTCTCTTGAGCCCCTGCAGCCATAGGATCCTGTACTACTTCACCTAGTTCCTTAAGGATGTCCCTTTGGAGTCTGGTGAAGTGACATAAGTAGTTCAGCGAGCGCATAGCAAAGGTCGCTGAAGAAAATATCCGCTTACCATACCTATCCATGGTCCTAGAATCCTTGTTAGGAGGATGGACTGGTACGGAAGGATCTGCAAGTTCCTTCTTAGTGGCAGCAGCCACCACCATGGCATCAACAGGGACACCTTTCGTAAGGAATTGCTTTTCTGAAGGGGCAGTAATAAATTTAGACAGCCTCCTGGGAACTGGCTCTACAGAGTCAGGAGCAGCCCAAGCCTTTCAAGCAATAACTTCCATAAGGGGGTCGAAAGGCGGAGACACCCAGGAGGTGGAGGGCCGAGATCCAAACGCCTCTAGGTATACCAACTCATCCTCAGAGGGATTTGTGGAGGGCCAGTTTCCCCTCTGTTTTAGGAGTTCTAGGATGTCTGAAAAGGAGACATCCTCAGAGGGGGATCTTGGGGATCCCTCCGACTCATCTAAGTCGGTATCTGAAGTGATAGACTCAGGGGAGTCTAGGTGTTTCCTCTTACAAGTCCTCTTGTGTGGAGAATCTCCTGACTGATCAGGAGAATCCTCGGAAGAGGGGGTTATTCCCAGTGGGGAAACCTGAGGCGGTGGATCTCTGGGTCCGGGAGCAAGAGAGATGGAAGAGATATTGACAGGCACAGTAGAGGGAGGAGCTAAGGGAATGGACTGCTGGCTGAGCCCAGTGGCCAGCACACTCTTCATCACCTCGAAGGCCCCCCTCCCAGGGAGGTCCGAGAGAACCCATTCCGAAGAAACCGGGACTCCAGGGCCCACCGAAAAGGAAGGCTCCAAGGCAGATGTCGGAGCAGAGCTAACCAAGGCCGAGGCTCCAAGGGGAAGAGCGGGGTCAGACAAGGGTCCGATGCCACTCACCCCCTCGGAGGAGACCAGGGAAGCCCGACCACTGAATCCCTCCAAGGAAGGTCTCGAGGAAGAGATAAGAGTAGATGCTGAGGGTGCAGAAGGGGGGGGGTATCCGCCCCTCAGCCATAGCAGTAACTATCCCCAAAGACTCCAGCTCCAAACTCTGAGGTAGAGTTGAAGGAGGAACTTGAAGAGGGTGTGGACTAATAGTCGTCTGTTGAGACGGACTATGCAGCATCTGGGCCAGTGCCTGTGATTTCAATAATCTACTTACCACCCTCTCTAAATCATGGTCTGAAAGCCTGGACGACCTAGACGATCGGCTCCGATGGCTCCGCTCCGAGAGGAGAGGTGAGGCCGGAGCCGAGAGTATTGGTTCCAAGGAAGGGGACCTGGACCTCTTCCTCGACGGAACCATCGGAGCCGAGGAAACCATAGATCCAGACGGAGCTGAGGACTTTTCGGCTCCGAATGAAGGTCTCGATGCATCGGCTCCAGCCGGAGCCGATACAGATGTAACAGTAATGGTGTCGGAGCCAGTCGGCGCCGACACCGAAGCCTGAGCCACATGGTGGTTGGAGCCAGTCGGAGCTGACACCGATGTGACCATAACATTATCGGCACCGATAGCCATCGGTGCCGAAGATTTTTGCAAGACAGGATCGGCTCCAACTGGAGCCGATCTCGACTCCGAAGGAGTCGGAGCTGAGGCCACCAGCTTAGATACAGAAGCCTGGGCCTTAGAAGACTTAGAAGTCTTGCTCGGAGCCGACTTAGCCGGAGAGCCCTCCGGTTTAAGAAGACCCCTTAAAATCAACTTATTTCTCCTCTCCTGCAGGACTCTCTGGCTAAAGGAATGACAAATTGCACAGGAGTCCTGCAGGTGGAGAGGTCCCAGGCAATATAAACAAGAAGTGTGACCGTCTGTCAGAGACATCTTCTGACAGCACGAGTCACACTTCTTAAAGCCTGAGACCCTTTCTTTGGACATAGTTGCACACAAAAAGTACACAACAACACAGTCCCAAACAGACAACTAAGTTATCCCAAAATATAACTTAACCTCACACACACACACACCCTGACAGGGGGGGATGGGAGGGAATGAAGGCCTGACTAAAAGAAGGGGAAGGAAATATAATTTTAGTCAGAAAAGGGCTTAAAAATAAAGAAATTAGAAGGTATTCTGAAGAAAAGTGAAGAAAATTAAATTTTTGGGGCAAAAAGTAGTTAGACTCTAACACTTACCAGGAGCTGGCAAAAGGAGGACCTCATCAGCGAAGCGGCAAACGAGATTTGGGTACTTACCGCCTTGCATCATGGGATATGGGGCTGCCTCGAGCTGGTAAAAGTGACTCTCGAGCTTAGCAAAGTGCCGAGTCGGAGCCGAGGATCGGCTCCAAACCCATCAAGCAAGAATGAAGGCAAGATTGACAACTTAACATTACATTCTTTCTTTCAAAGTCCCAGACAGGTAACCTGTAAATGGGTTCATTTCCATGCCCTTGTTTACGCTTATCAAGGGTATCAGAATTTGTCAGAGATTTGGGATGCATGGCTAGGTTTGAAAAGGCCCTTGTGGTCGTTAGCCTAGTAAACACCAATGAATCTTCTTCTTTTGGCTTTTTCCCGGTTAGGGGTCACCACAGCAGATCACCCTGTCCGCTCATGATTGGCAGTGGAGTTTTATGGTGTTGAGTTGCCAGCCCAGCACCCAACCTTCCACAGAAGGCACACACATGCACACACACACACACACACACACACACACACACACACACCCCTATGGCCAATTTACAGTGTCCACTCCAACTACAGCATGTCTTTGGGATGCGGGAGGAAACTGGAGGAAACCCACATGACCAAAGGGAGGACATGCAGACTCCGCAAAGAAGGCACCCCAGCCAAGGATCAAACCAGAGAACCTCTTGCTGTGAGGCAGCAATGCTAACTGCTGCAAACACCTATGAATCTATGAACAATAAAGAGAACTACTTAGAAGGATCTATGTGCTGTGAGATGCCTGACCAGAAATGAATTATTGTTCATAAACACCTATGAGTCTATGAACAATAATTCCTTTCTGGTCAGGCATTTCACAGCACATAGATCCTTCCAAGTAGTTCCCTTTTGTGGATTCCTTTATAGGAATATGCCCCAGTTTCCACAGGGGTTCTTTTTACTGTGGCACACTATCTAGGGATGATGATGCAGGTACACATTCCCACTCAGTAAGAAGCCCACTTCCACCTGAATTGTTAGGACTATAGCACTCTCTCTCACTTGTACAACACTTATAATTGATTATATTACCTGTAGCTTGTATAAAACCTCTCTGTGTAATACACTGCAGTACCTGCTACCTACCGCTTAATAGCAACAGTCCTATTTGCATCCTGTGTTTACTCACAATATTTACATCATTTTTACATCATTTTAAGATGCTGATCTGGCAAGGCCACCACATTGTTACAATGATCCTCTTCCCAAATAAGAAACATTAGTTTTAGGCCGAGTTGGTGGTCTGTGAGCCTTAGGCAAGCCATCTGCATTCTAGTTAGTCTAGCCTTGTCTGTGTTTCACTGTGAATTTGAAAGGGTGCAATGAAAGTGCCAATCTTCATAGCTGTATGTTCCATCCTGCTGTCTAGTCAACCACAACACTGGGGCATGGCTCCTGATATCTGAATTTCGGAAAGTGAATGAACTGCTCCTATACATAGCCTGAGAAGTTAGCACATTAATAAAAGCTGTACTCAACTGATTGTGAAGTGCATCCTGTCACTAGCAGAATACCTGGAATCTGGTCTGCTACATTTCATCTCAGAAATAAAGAGGATGTTCTTTATCACATGTATGGTAACACTGCTCCTAGGCCTGTCTGTGCTACACCTGCATATAACGTAAAAGGCTTACTGAAATCTGGAGATACTAATACAGCCTGTGAACACAGCATTTTCTTCTGATGTTCCTCCTCTGCTCTTCACTTCACCTAATGTGCCGCTTCCCTTTGTTAAAGATATTACCTACCAAATGTCAAGAATTTCTACACTTGCCTCTTGATGCCATAGATTCACAGATATTTCAAGGCCACCAATGGTGCTTTTCCAGTACGCTCCACCAGGCAGCATCTCCTTTTTCCAAGAGGGGCATACCATCCAGTCATCTAATTTATGCTGAAAGAAAGGAAGTGAGTCACTCTGCTTTGTATGCAAGAAAAGTTAATTCCACAGATTTGGGAGATGGTTATAAACCCATCTCTCTACCAAACAAAAAACATGAAGATTTAGGTCCCTGGTTCTATTAGTAGTGAAGATACTGGAGTTGGAGAGAAACAAGATATCCAGGAAAATTGGGTCTGTAATGGCATGATAGAGAGAGAGAGAATCTTCACTCAAAAGTCTGCAAGACACTGAATAAACACATATGGCCAGGAGAGGGCCTTTTTCATACAACTTTGTTTTAATATGTTGGAGCTTTTCTCCCCGGGCCTCCACTGAAAAAGGGCTTTTCAGCTCAGTTGGACAATCCCAGTCAACAAATGTAAAATAAATAAATATTTTGTTTCCTTTCTGGGGCTTAAAAGTCCCCTACCAATTGCAGAACTTAAATATTTTCTCTCTCTCATGCCTACCTGTCGTTCGAGGCACAGACTCTATACATGACATATCTTAGGGTCGGAATCCTTTCATTGACTCTACCTCAGCTAGATGGAGGTACTACTCCCCTACTATATTATTGCATTATCTAGCTAAAACATTGTCCATTAGTCTCCGAAAGGTTGCAGGAGCAACATATAGTCCAAAGGAAGAGTATTGTACTGGAATAAACCCTCTGTGTTTAAAAGGTTGTCTTTTCTCTGCTTCAGATAGGAGAGGGATTTGCTGTCATTCAATTATCAAAGTGTAGCCGGGAATCTTCATTTCCACATTCTTTCAATTAATTTGTCAACCCTAGGAATTTTGTCTATGTCAACTTCCTAAAATTGTTACAGAACCTGACTGTTCCATCAGTCTTTGGGATTTCCACTATGGGGCTATTCTTGTGTTTTTGACTCCGACCCCCCATCCAAAGTTTTTGTCTTTCCTCTTATGCAGTCTTCATCTGTGACTCTGCTATTCTGAAACGTTTAAGTTACCCTTCACAACCATAATGTTCTCAGTATGGTGTTGAGCTAGCTCTGTTCTGCCAAGCAGTTCTGAAAACACTTCTTTACGTCTTAACAGAAACCTCCTGTTTCTGGGACTTGGGTAATAACAGACCTGCATTTCAGTTGTAATTCTTTATCTAATATTTTACTCACTGATCCCCAACTGACTGCAGCAGTTTGTTCTTTATATTGTTTCAGAACACTAATATGGTGCATTTGCTGTGGTCGTCTTTTACCAATGTGTTTGTGAGTAATTTTTATTTAACTTTTTGAATGCTTCAAATGGATGCTGACACTTCCCTAAAACTTGGTTTCCACGGAATGGACCAAAAGTAATACCCGATTTCCAGCTTTGAATTCCCTGGTTCTTGCATTTCTTTTATATGCCTCCATGCTTGTACATGTTGAGCTCTTGGCATTTGTTCCGAAGCAAACATCATCATTTCAGCCTATTTTGTAAGATGGTATAATTTTCTATGACTCCATTTCAATAAGGTTTTATTTCCTTCCAAATCCAATCAGGTCTCTAACAGCATAAGATAGACTGAGATCTCCACTCAGTGTCTACAAGACACTGAATAAAGGGATATAGCCAGGACATGGCCATTTTCTTACAACATTGTTTTATTTTTATTTTCTGGGACTTAAATTCCCTGCCAATTGCACAACTTAAATATTTTATCTCTGTCATGCATACCCTGCTGTTGGCATTGACGCTCTACATGGCATGTATCCTTTTATAGACTCTACCTTAACTAGATGAAGGAACTCATCCTCTTACGGTATTATTAAATTATCTAACTAGGAAGATGTCTATTAGTCTCTGACAGGTTGCAGAAGCACTATGTAGTCCAGAAGGAAAGGTAATATACCGGAACAAATCTGTGTTTAGAGGGTTGTTTTTCTTTGCTTCAGGCATTAGAGGTATTTGCTGCCAATCATTTGTCAAATTAAGTGTGGTCAGGAATCTTGCTTTCCACATCCTTTCAGTATATTCATCAACCCTTGGTATTGGGTCCATGTTAACTTTTGATATGTTTACCTTCCTAAAATTATTACAGAGCCCAATTGTTCCATTGTTCTTATGGATTTTCACTATAGGCCTGTTCTGCTTGCCTTTTTGACTTTTTAGCACCACTCCCATCTTAAGCTTTTGTCTTTCCTCTTACGCAGCCTTTATCTATGACTATTCTGAAAAGTTTTAAGTTAACATTTACAACAGTACTGTTTTCAGTATAGTGTTGAGCCAGTTTTGTTCTGCCCAGCAGTTCAGAAGACATTTTTGTATGTCATAACAGAAACCCTGTTATCTCTTGTTCTTGGGACTTTGGTAGAATGTTAGCTACCTGCATAGGAGACATAGATTTCTGTTTTCATTCTTCATCTAATATGTTACTTTCTGATCCTAATTTAACTACAGATGTTTGTTGTTGTTTCCATTGTTTCAGAACACTAATATAGTGCATTTGCTGTGGTTTTCTTTTATCAGCCTGTCTCTCATTTTTGTTATTTGATTGCTTCAAATGGATGCTGATACTTAGCACCAAAAACTTGTTTTCTGCTGAGGGGACCAAAAGTAATACCAGATCTCCAGGTTTGACATTCCTGGTTCTTGCATTTCTTTTATACACCTCCATGCTTGTACAGGCTGAGTTCTTTGCATGTGTTCTTATACAAATATCATGTCAGCCTATTTTGTAAGTTGGTATAATTTTCTATGACTCAATTTAAATACATTTTCTTTCCTTCTCTGGCAATATCTAACCATCTTTAGTGTGCCAGCCATATGATAATTTGAAAGAGATAAATTACTTAAAGGTTTGTGGTACTCCTCTAATGGCAAGCAGGAGGTATGATACTAACCAGATTTTATCCTCTTCCCTAGTAACTTTTTTTCTGCATGGATTTTAATGTTCTAACAAAATATTCCACTACCCCATCTGTCTTGGAATGATACAGTGAGGTTTATTTTTTAGTTGCTTGATATTAAAGTACACAGATGGTACATTATTCTTGACATAAATGTTGTCCTTTCTTGGTTACATATTTCTTTGTTCCCCTAGTCTGAAAATAATAAGACTAACTCCTTAGCAATAGACTTAACATTAGTCTTATGCTGGAGAAATAGCCTTGGTCTACTTAAGTGACTTTGTCCAAAAAGACCAACATGTATTGAAGCACACTAGTGGATTTTACTAGTGGCTCAGCAGTGTTCCATAGTGGTGTGTTCAAATGTCACCTTTATGCTAGATGTTGCAATGATGGGATTTTAGAAGCTTGGTTAAGGCATTGTGTTTGAACTCTGAAGGCATCCAGCTCAGACATTCTCAGCTATGTTCATTACTCCTACTTGGTAAAACCTTGCCACACTCATTGTGATAGTTTTCCCATCCTAGGTGTAACCCCAGTACATGACTATATGGTGACCAAAACCATGTTTCTGAAAAGTTTGGGCAATAACAATATACATGCTGCTTTACAGCAAGTCATTTTTTTAACTCAAAATGTAGGTAAAAGGTGAGAAGATTTTGTTAAATAACTCCCTCTGCAACTCTGTCTATACTTTTCTTTACTCTGCTTTAAGTGCCGTCTTCCATTTGTATGTATTTAAAGAGCCGTCTTCCATTTGTATGCATTTAAAGTGCTGTCTTCCATTTGTATGTATTTAAAGAGCCGCCTTCCATTTGTGTGTATTTAAAGTGCCGTCTTCCATTTGTATGTATTTAAAGTTAGTTTGGTTTATCTGAAGTCAGATGCCTCTAGAACTGGACTGTAATGAGGCTGAAGACACTGCCTGCTCTCATACTAATCTATTTGTGGGAATCGATATCTAACTCCTTTGCTAAGGAAGGTAACAGGCAACAATATTCTTTAATGTCTGTTAATATTTCTACCTTATTTAATTTTCTTTAATTTATAAGCCTGATACCCACAGCACTCTAGCTTTTGTTTAGGGATCTGGTGTTTTGATTCAACAAGGATATTAAAGACTTGTTCAAGGTCAGGTCTTCATTCAGTGTATACTATCCTCCCCTCTTTGTCCTTTCTTCCATAAGTTGATCTCTCTCTCTTTCATTGTGAGTGGTCACCACTGTCTGACTTTTTCTTCTCCAGGTTGCTCTCCCTCTGCAATGGATATCTCAGAATAATCAATCTATTTTTTACCTTTTTCTTTACTTACAGATACCTCTTCTCTACTTAGGGTTTCTGTCTTACACTGGCAGAAATAGGTTCACAATTCGAACCAGAAATAGTTTCTTCACCTTCTTCTAAATTAGCAGAGTATTTTATACTGGCTAGTTTATCTTAGATAATATTTATCTGTTTAGAATTCTTCATTTCCAAGGCTTTCTTTATTAATTTTGTCAGAAAGTACCGAATCCTGCTCAGGTTTATGCATTTTTCCGTACATCCTAAATTCATTTATTTGTAGTACATCCTTTCATTGAGCAATTCATTTTCTTTAATTCTACTAGTAACTTCTACTCTTAGCTGTGTTTCACTATGCAACTGCCCCCCTTTCTGCATGCTGTGTTCCTGCAGGTTGATCTCTCCTAAATGTGTTATGCTATACCTCTTTAAATGTTTTTCAGAAATATGCAGGTTGTTATTCTTTCAGAACTGGTACAGAGAAGGGAGAGATGAATGAGGACAACTAAGCTTTCTCACCTCTCTACAATGCTAGAGGATAGGAGTACAGTTGTCAGCACACTGCCCATGGTAGAAACCTGGGTACATACTTGCATCACATGGATTTGGTTGTCTAAAAGGGATACAAGGCCAGTATGGCACATAACACAGAGGTGTGGTATACATCATAAAGGTCCATTATGTGCCAAACCCTTGGATATGAAAGATCATGTGCAGGCTCAATGATGAACTTTCTCTCAGCTGGTTTCCAGCTAGCTGATGGGGAAAGATTGGGAGACTTCACTGAGAAACTGTCTTATGACTGGCAGGCAGACACGGCAAAAAATAGCTAAAAAAAATGAAGACAACTTGTGCTGAACTGCTAAGAAGTTATTCCCCTCTGAAAATATTAACTGTTTCTGAAGTTAGCACTTGGGGCACAAACACCTTGGCAACAGAAACACAGTCCACCAGCTAGACTTAACATCAGCTAACACAAGTACAATGACATGCCTCTTAGATGACATACAAAAGCTTATAAATCTTCCAAGCATGCCAGTGGAAATGTCTTAGTCATAGGTAAGGCAGACCGATGCATTCCTTTTCAAGCTGGGCATGAAAAGGGTGACAGTGAGCTGCCTCTCAAAAATAAAATACTTATTGGGGACTTTGGAAACTTTGTGAGCACTCTGTTGTCCTTTGATGACCATGTATTAGTAGTGGTTATGAGCTCCTTCTGTCAAGCCCAACTGATTGCCAAAGGCACAGCCGCCATGTTCAAAGAGGTGATCATCCCACGCTACTCTTTCCTTGTTAATCACATACTGGGATATAATAATGCCTTTCACATATACCACATTGCTCAGATTAAAAGATCAACAATAAAATCAAGGAATTCATTTTCATGACCTATGCCAAATGACTTAAATCTCCAACTCTCTTCTTAGTCTCATATGGACAGCTGTACTGAGACCTCTGCCTTGTTTGCCAAGTCTCAGAAGTCTTGACTCTGCTAAACCTTAATGTCCACATAACTTGTGTTTTAACAAATGTCCATATAAGAGTACAGCACTTTCACTGTAATAGAAAAATAAAAGTTGTTGGTGAGCTAGATACCTCTATAATATATAATTCCTCTCCTCTGGAGCAGAATCTTGCTTCATGTCAAGCTGAGTGACTCCCCCTCCAATCCTCTTTATACACATACTTGATCTATAGGTGGAGATCTGTTAATGCACCCCAGGCGTGGTATCAGTCACTCATAAAAAGGGACAGCTTTTAATGGGAAATGCACAGCTTGCTTAGAAATGAGTTTCCCAATCAACAGCCAAGTAATAACTTATGAAACTATTATTATAACAGTAGCATGCTGTAAACCCAGCACTGATACAGATTGATTACATGTAGCTACAATAGCACAATTGGTTACTTAAGTCAATTATTTATCAATTTATTCTTTGATATTTTCTTTGGAAGATATATAATAAGTTTTCCTGAAAAACTTGAATGGTGTCTGCTATATAATTCATTTTGTGGAAAACATTTCTTGGTTATTATTATTGCTCATATTATTATCTTGTTTGATTGCAATGTGTAGTTTAATAAAGTGTGTTATTTAAAGTTTTTATCCTTTGAATACTTTAAGTTCTGGTTATTCAACAAAATGTAGTCTTATAACTTAATATAGTTAAAATATCAATTTTTTCATATAATAAAAAAATGCAGAACACATATCTCTAAAATGCCATTATCAGCCATTCTCCGTTTTAAAAGGGCAGATATATTTAGCTGGGCATTTCCTTTTAAACAAACAAAGCCATTTTCACATCAGTTTGATATATATATATATATATATATATATATATATATATATATATATATATATATACACACACACAAGCATATATGAAGTGCATAATATTGAACCACAAATGATTTGGCAATGAATTATCAATGAAGAGAAATATCATAAACATAACTAATGAAAACAAGTGTTTTTGCAGGGAAGACAAGACCCCTTCATATCCCCATATAAATTATATATACCAGCTCTGAGACCCCACCAAAGTGGGGAAAGGGATTACTCTTTGATCCCTTCTATAATGTGATCTCATAGTGAAAAAAAAATAGTATTTTAACAACTTTTTCACTTATCAATGAAGAGACAAACTGTTCTGCATTTAGATATATATGTACATACATATAGAGTTGTGGCACTGCCTATAGATAATAAGCTGGCACTCAATCAGCAAAACTAGTGAAATACCACAACTATCAAAACTGAGGGCCAAAATATAATATACCAGCCAAAACTACCAAAACTTTGCAGTGGTGCAGCGGTAGCATTTGTCACCTCACAGCAAGAGCTTCTCCAGTTCTACTCTCAGCTGGTGTGCCTTCTGTACAGAGTCTGCATGTCCTCCTCTTGTTCATGTGGGTTTCTGTCCACATTGCAAAAACATACATCTGGAGCCTTTTTCCCCGGGCCTCCGCTGAATATTGGCTTTGTTCCAAGTCAGACTTTCACGGTAAACAAATGATAAATAAACAAAAAATAAACTTCCAAAACAATATTTCTTGGTGAAAGAGCTGTATTTCACTCAACAGTGTCACAACCACAGGAAAGTGTATAACTGTACCAAGTTCACTGTTTTTATCAGTGCCATCCCTAGCTCAGCTGACAGTTCCCAGACTTTTAAAAGTGAACAGAAAGCAAACAAAAAAAATATTAAAACCTTTCACAATGGAATTTGTGGAAAAAAAAGGTGTGGGGGGGTTCATCGCTGGCCATATCCCATTACTTCAGCTGGAGTAGCAGTAGCCATTAGAAGCATACCACCCTGTGTTTGAATTAATCCAGTGTGTTCAGCTGAAATTGGCTATCTGCATGTAGTGGTATTGAATACCCAAAAGAGATATTTTCATTATTTCATAGAATCTAGGGTGTTTAACTATAGGCTGACCAGATGTATATGATGTCATTCTGTAATCCAGGGCAAAAATGACATTTTAATAGTAGATGAGACTGAAGTCTCATAGCAGTCTGTTTTTGTAACATGACATAGAAGCATCACGCACCTACTTCATCTTGCCTAAATGACCAGAGAATAGTAATTCTTTAGATCAGTCAGGAAAATATAGTGAGATTAGTTAAGTACTGTTTTTCTGTATCTGTGTGAATCTATTCATCTGTGTTGTTTTAATATTTTCTGTGAATGAAACTCTGGTGTTTATTGTAAATAGATATTCTGTATTTTCATTTTCTTTTATTATTTATTATTAAACTTTTCATTGTGCCTGGTCCTTTAGAGAATATTTTAACCTTTGAGAGTACTTATATCTATTTGGGACCCTGTCTCCACTCCTGAAAACAGTACAGTTTTGTACCTACCATAAATGTAGATGTTCGAAGATCCACATTGCTGCAGTCCTTACACTTGGGTAGTCCGCTGTCCTCGGTCGGCCCGAATATCAAAGTATAAGGCTGACGTCGGTCAAGGCGCATTTGACTGACATCAGGACGTCAGGGTACAAATGCGCATGACCGACGTCATATCCTCAGTCTTTTCTTGCCCCAGATGTCAGAAGACCCTAAAAAGAAAGGTCAAAACCAAAAGACAGCAAACAACCAACCAACCACCCTTGCACTAAAAATATGTACAATATATACCATATTGACAACCCAACCCACACAACCGCCTCTAACTACAGAGGGGAAGGAGGGAGGAGAATTGACTGCAGCAATGTGGATCTTCGAACATCTACATTTATGGTAGGTACAAAACTGTACTATGTTCTTCATCTCACATTGCTGCAGTCCTTACACTTGGGTAGAATCCCAAAGCAGAGGTAAGGGAGGATGGCAAAACTATAAGGAAGCAGGAGCTGCCAAAATGCCCTGCAAAATAGCAGTGGCAAAACCAGCCCTAGATTTAGAATAAAGTGGAAGGTGATAATGCCTAGAGAAAGTATGCACTGAACTCCAAGTAGCTGCCTCCAAAATATCTTTAGTTGCCACTCCCTCAAAAAGCTGTCAAGTGGCAGTAGCCCTAGTGGAATGAGGCCTAATCCCAGCTGGAATCTCCTTGCCATGATGGGAATAACAGAAAGCAATGCAAAACCCAATCCACTTAGAAATAGTTTGTTTTGACACAGGCTTGCCCTGAGAACTCAAAGCAAAAGAAACAAATAACTGCTGAGACTGCCTGAACCCTTTAGTTCTGTCCAAATAATATCGCAACTGCCTGTGTACATCTAAAGTGTGCAAAATCTTTTCCCTTTATTTTGGGGATTTGCATAAAAGTAGGCAAATGAATAGTTTGGTTTAAAGCCACACTAGAAACCACTTTAGGCATAAAGGAAGGATTAGTACGTAAAGATACCCTATCCTTATGGAAAATTAAGAAAGGCTCAACCGCCATAAGGGCCTGCAACTCAGAAACCCTTCTTGCAGGGGTAATGGCCAACAAAAAAGCAGTCTTCCATGATAAATATTTCAACTCGGTAGTAGCTGCAGGCTCAAAAGGTTGTAGAGTGAGTTTCTCCAACACAAAATTGAGATCCCAAGCAGGAGTAGGAGCTCTACGTGGGGGTCTTATATTCTTTGCCCCTCTAAGAAATTGCTTGAACAAAGGATGAGAAAACAATGGTGGGTCACAATCATAGTGAGCGGAAATTGCTGCAGCATGAACCTTAATAGAAGAGAAGGACAAACCTTTGTCCAGTAACTCAGTAAGATATTGAAGAGCCACACTTAAATTAGGCTCAGAAACATCAAAATCCTTTGCTGCACTCCAAAATAAAAATCTCTTCCATTTATCTGCGTACACTTTCCTTGTACTAGGCCTTCTAGCTTCCAAAATAACATTCAAAACTTGCTGTGGAAGTTGAGACCCACTATGGTTCAAAACAGAATATGCCAGGCTGTTAGGTGAAGAGAGTGAAGCTTGACATTGAGCAAATGACTGTCCTCCTGAGACAACAGGTGTGGAATCAAGGCAAAGGCCATGGAGGCTCCCGTGCCAGGCTTCTCAGTAATGGGTACCAATGCTGTCGAGGCCAATCTGGAGCTATCAAAATCATCCTTGGCTTGTCCTGTCTGGCCTTTAGTAGTACCTTTGGGAGGAGAGGCAGAGGTGGAAAGGCATACACATGAAGATTGCTCCAATTGAAAGAAAGAGCATCCACTTTCCAAGCTGTGGGATGAAACCTTTCGTGCAAAACTTTGGCAGCTGGTGGTTTAGTGGAGAAGCGAACAGATCTATGTCTGGAGTTCCCCATGACACTGTCAATTTCTGAAATACATGAGGATCCAATTTCCACTCGTGGGGATCCATAATTGCCTGCTCAACACATCTGCTAAGGAGTTCTGTGCTCCGGCAGAAACCTTGCCTGAAGATTTAGCTGTAAACTGAGAGCAGTCTCCCACAAAATCATTGCTTGCCTGCATAGAGGATAAGAATGTGTTCCCCTTGCTTGTTGATGTACCACATGACAGTTGTGTTGTCTGTTAGAATCAACACCTGCCCTGGAAGAAGTAAATCCTTGAAAGCTATTAATGCAAACTGGACTGCTAACATCTCCTTCAAGTTGATATGTAGATGTTGTAGTCTGGCAGGCCACTTGTCTTGTATCCACTTTCCATTCAGATGAGCTCCCCAAGCTTTGTCTGAGGCATCTGTCGTTAGAATCTGACTCGCCTCTGGCCGGGTCACAGAGAGTCCCTTGTTTAGGTGACATTCCTGAGCCCACCACAACAATTCCTTTTGAATGCAAGGTATTATTTGAATGACAGTGTCCAGATCCTGGCAGTGCTGTGTCCATACATTTTTGAGATACCATTGTAACTTCCTCATATGCAGTTTGGCATTGGGAAGCACCAGAATACAAGATGCCATGAACCCCAAGGCTTGAAGGACTGTCCTTGCAGTCAGCCTGGACTGATGAGACAATTGATGAAAGTAAAGGGAAAGATTCTTTTGTTTGTCCGGGGTCAAAAAGGCCATCTGGGATGCTGTATTCAGACTTACACCCAGAAAGCACATGCCCTGAGAGGGTACTAGACTGGACTTTATTTCGTTCACAGAATACCCCAGGCATCTTAGCACTGCTATCACATATTCCAAATGATGAAGAAGCTCGTCCCTTCCTTGAGCCAGAATCAGGCAATCGTCCAAAGAAGGATAGATCTGTATTCCTTTTAGCCTGAGGAAAGCTATCACTGGAGCCAGAACTTTCGTGAACACTCTGGGCGCAGTAGATAAGCCAAAGGGCAATGCAGAGAACTGATAATGAGAAGTCCCAGCCCGAAAATGCAGATACTTCCTGCAACTCAGTCTGATAGGAACATGAAGGTAAGCCTCCTTGAGATCCAAAGTTACCATCCAATGATCTTTGCCCAGCAGAGGTAAAAGCTGTTGTAACGTCAACATTTTGAACTTGGGAATGTCCAAATAAGTGTTGAGGGTAGATAAATCCAAAATTGGTCTCCACGTGTTCCCTTTCTTTGGTACTAGGAACAGGCGAGAATAAAATCCTAGGCCCACTTCTGGCATAGGGACCGGCTGTATGGCCCCTATTTGAAGTAACAGAGAAATTTGTTTGTGAGCCTCTATTCTTTGCTGAGGAGGAACGTCTGGCATGCCTTTGAAAGGAGGCAAGGTATGGAAATAAAACCTGTAACCGTGGTGTATGATATCCAATACCCATCTGTCTTGGGTAATTAAACTCCAATTTTCCTTGAAAAGTGCCAACCTTCCTCCCAAAGGTGCTGCCAGACGAGAAGGCTGGCAGCTGGAATGGTAGGTCATTGGCTCTGTTTACGAAAGGACTGACCCCTGCCCTCACCGAAGACTGTGCAGGTGAACTCCCTGTTCTAGGCCTGAAAGAGCCCTGAGCTCTGCCCCTACCACGTCTAGACCTACCCCTAGACTGGGAATCATAAGAAGGATACGTCCACCCCTTGGTAGGCCAATTTCTACTAAACTTCGGAGGCTGAACCTGCAAAAAATCTTTAACAGTCTGCATAGACTTAGCCTTGTCTTCCATTTTCTTTAAGACTGCCTCAACAGGAGAACCAAACAACACATCAGATTGTAAAGGAGCATCTAAAATCCTTGTCTTAACATGGTCAGATAAATTCTGATCCCTCAGCCAGGCGTGCCTGCGAAGAACTGACCCAGTGGCAGCCACCCTAGACGAGGCCTGTACAGCATCAAAACCACATTGCAAAGAATGCTTACCCACCTGTTCAGAAACATGTACTAAATCTTGTAACTCTTTACACTCAATACCTTCCGCCAGAGCATCTACCTTAGACTTCAATTGTGAAAGGAGATAGTTTTGGTATTTCAACATGTGAAACTGGCAATTCAAAGCCCTCATAGCTAGGGTGGAAGAAGTATAAACTTTCTTTCCCCATCTATCCAAAGCCCTGGCCTCTTTATCTGGAGGAACCGGATTTTTGACAACAGAAGCCTTAACACCTTTAGGCCCCTGACTAACAGTTTCTGGGTCTGCCCTAGGACTCTTAACAAGATACTTATGAGCTTCAGGCACCCTGTAATACCTATCCGGTTTAACAGGAGCAGGAGGCAAAGAAGCAGGATTAAGAGAAGCCTCTGCAAAACATCTTCCACCACATCCAGAACAGGAGGTATAGCCAAAGGCCTATGCTGGGGTAAAAACAAAAATTCCCTAAGCCTTTTCCTGGAATCAGAGAAGTCCTGACCTTCCCACTTAAAATGCTCCCTCATGGAATGAAGAGTTTCTGAAAACGAAAAATCCTCAGGCGGAGAAGCAGAAGGAGTAGAATCATCCACATCAGAATCAGAATAAGGAGAATACTCCTGCAAGTCTTCAGCCAAGACTCTGAAACATCCGAAGCCTGCTCAAAACTCCCTAGCTCAGGTTCCACCCTAGGTCTCTTATCAGGAGGGGGCAAAGAACCTCTAATCAAAGTAATCAAATCTTCTGCCATTTTAAGCATATGCTTCTTGGGCACAGTTCCTGAAGAACTAGGGGTGACACCAACTGAAGCTAAACCTGGCCTGCCTCTGGGAGAAGCCTTGGAAACAGAAGGAGAGGGCCTAACCACCCTAGGAAGGGAGGGGAGTACAGTAACCTGAGAAGCCCCTTCAGCCTGACCTGCCTCCTGAGAGGCCACATCCTGCAATAACAAAGTCTCTCCCTGGGACTCCAAAGAAACCTCCGGCGGAACCACCGGCTCCACCGACACCTCTAACGAACCGGCGTCTGGTACGGACGGTTCTTCTAGCCTAGGCTTAGCAGCTTTGTCCTTGCGCTTCTTCGAAGAAGCGGGCGTCGGAGCATCCGACGGCATTTTATAATTGCACCGCTTCCCGAAGACTAACCTGGCACAATCTAACCTTCTCTTTATAGTGCGCTTATTGAATCTAGCACAAGAGCGACACCCAACAACGTCGTGCTCAGGCCCTAAACAAGGAATACACAAAGTATGATAATCTCTATGCGGTATCTGTTTCCCACAAGAAATACAGTTATTCACTTTTTCTGACATCCGGTAAACCACTGAGGCAAGAAAAACTAAAATATTCCCCAACGGGGTACTTAGCCAACTTTGACTCGGTCTGAAACTCCGAATTCGAAAAATTTCAGAACGCCGAACGGCACTTGCAATGCTGCTTCTGCATCGGACCATGCGGCAAAAAAGACTGAGGATATGACGTCGATCATGCGCATTTGTACCCTGACGTCCTGATGTCAGTCAAATGCGCCTTGACCGACGTCAGCCTTATACTTTGATATTCGGGCCGACCGAGGACAGCGGACTACCCAAGTGTAAGGACTGCAGCAATGTGAGATGAAGAACATCTTACTGCATTGGTCAAACACTATCATTTGTATTATAGTTTCATAGTTTCATAGTATAGTAATAGGCTATCTGCCCTGGGGCATTTGTAAGCCTAGCCATAGTGATGTGGCATTTGCCACCCCATGAAATGGTACAAAAATGTACAGAATAAATTTAGAATACTGTGTCTAGTAGTGACACAATGAAGGTCTCCTTATATAATAAAATTAGTTTACTGTGCCCCTGTCTAGCAGTGACACAGATGTGACCCCTGGGGTAAACTTACGATCTCCCATCCACTCATCAAGATTTCTCTTGAAGAGAGTCAGTGAGGAGCTCTGCCTAATACGAACTGGGATCTTGTTCCAAAGCATGGGAAGCCTCTGGGTTATGAATCTATCCCTCCAGCATGTCCTATTCATACTTGTGCCGAGGTTTAAGTCTTTAGCTCTCGTGGTCCTGATGGACTTGGATTTTTTGAGGTGGAGCATGTCCATCAGATCCTGATTGGACATGGCCTTGTACGTCAGGCAGAGATCACCTCTGAGCAGGCGGTATGATACTGAATAGAGCTGAAGTTTCTTTAGTCTGGCAGAATAAGACATATGTTGGAGACCCTTGATCCTCTTGGTGAGGTACTTTTGTGGTCTCTCCAGCTGTTGCAAATCCTGGGTGAGGTACATACCAAATGGGACATTGTACTCAATCATGGGTCTGATGAGGGAGGAATATAGGGGTACAATGACATCCTTGGATCTGGATGTGAATCCCTTCATGATGAGGTGTGCAAGGTAGAATGTTTTTCTAGCCACTTTGGCAATGTGGGTATCAAATGAGAGGTCGCTGTCGACTTGGGTCCCTAGGTCTCTGATTACTTTTTCAGTACTCAGTGGGTTGCTGTCTATGTGATAATTTGTGGGTACTTTGTTTTTCCCAAAGGGGATGACTATACATTTTTTGGCATTTAGTTTAAGGCCGTGACTCCGGCACCAGTTGTCCGTTTCTGTGAGGCCTTTTGTAGGATGTGTGTGTCTGCTGGTGTATCGACTATGGCGCCTAGTTTGCAGTCATCTGCGAACTTTGTCAGCCACAGCCCTCCCGTGTTTGCTTTAACATCTGAGAAATAAATGCCAAACAAGAGGGGTCCCAGGACAGATCCCTGTGGGACACCACTTGTGACTGGCTTTGAGTCTGGCATTGCTCCAGTGATTTTAACTTTATGGGTTCTGTCCTTTAGCCAGTTTGCAACCCATCTAATGACATAAGGGTTTACATTTAAGCTGTTGAGCTTATCTATGATGCCTGAGTGGAGTGTTGTGTCGAAGGCCTTAGCCAAGTCCAAGTATGCTGTATGGACTGCTTTGCCCTCGTCAATGGCTCTAGTGACTGTTTCGAAAAAGTCAACCAGGTTTAAAAGGCAGGATCTGCCCTTTACAAAGCCGAACTGGGTGGGGTCAAGTGTCTGTAGGTCCCCTATGTCTCTGTTTATGAGTTCCATAATGATTCTTTCCATAGCTTTGCAGACCAGGTTGGTTAAGCTTATGGGGCGGTAGTTTCCAGGGTGTGTAGAGGCACCCCCCTTGTGGAGTGGGACCACTGTTGCTGTACGCCAGTGTTCAGGTACATATCCCGAAGTAAGGCTAAGGTTAAATAGCATTTTTATGTGTGGGTTTAGCTCCTCTTGGAGTTCACGTAACACGCAACCGTCAGGTCCCATTGATGCTGTGTTTTTTGCTTTGTTTAGGGTGGTTCTCACTTGGACATCTGAGATGACAGGGAGATTACATTCAGCTGGGATAAGTATTTCTTCTTTTGGGGTGAAGGAGGGAGAAATTTGCACTGAACCTGTCAGCCAGAATGTTGGCAATATCTGTGGGTTCAGTGTATTTTTTATTGTTGTGAACCAACTCTGAGCATATCTGAGGGTTTCCGCCCAGGTTTCTAACATAGCTGAAGAAGGCTTTGTGGTTATCTTTAGTGTCCTAAGCGATTTTTCTCTCAAAGTTGGCCTTGGATGTTTTTATGAGAGAACGTAGTTTTCTGCTAATGTTGATCAGAGATGTCTTCCCTTCATGGGATTTTGCTCTGACGTGCAGTAGCTTCCTTCTTTTGTTATACAATTTGTTTATGGCTAAGGTCCACCAGACAGGATGCTTACCTTTGGTGGAGAGGGACTTGGATTTGTTTGGGACTGCATGATCCATGCATTCTTGGAGATGTCCATAGAAAGCATTTGTGAAGGATTCGGCATTGTGGGATGTGGTATCCACTGGCACAGTGGGCTTAAAGGATACCATCTCAGTCTTAAGAAGAGTGAAGTCTGCTTTTGAGAAGTTTTTCACTGTGGTCTTTTGTGCTGGGGGTGGAGGTGGGATATGTATATCCAGGGTGATTCATTTGTGGTCAGATCTCACTAGTGAGCGGTATACTTCCGGTGTGGCGCATTTTGTCCCCATGTTTGTGATGATCAGGTCTAGTATATTATCTCCCCTAGTGGGAGAGGTGACTAATTGTTCTAGTGCATTTGAATTTATGAATTCCAGGAACCTTTGGGCTAGGGTATTAGGGCTAGAATAATGTACCCAATCTATGTTTGGGTAGTTGAAGTCTCCCAGTATGATGGTATTTTGTGATACATTCATATCCTCCAATGTCTTCAGGAAGGCTGAGTGGAGTTCTTGAGATTGGGAGGGTGGTCTGTAATATGCTACCAGTTGTATAGCAGTTTTGCCTATGGTTAGTTGCACCTGTATGGTCTCTGATGCTTCATGTGTTGCTACTAACCTGGAGGTGGGTGTCCTTGATGAATATGGACATTCCCCCTCCCTTTGTTGTTCGGCCCGGGTTTTGGGGCCGAAAAGCATGATACGAGGTATAGCCTGGTAGCGCTGGGGTGCTCTCAGGAGCCTTGAACCAGGTTTCAGTTACTGCACAGACGTCGATGTTCTCCATGCTGAGGAGTGCATCAAGTGCCTGCATCTTGAGATTTAGACTTCTGGCGTTGAGCAGCATTACCCTTAGTTTTTTTCCATTATTGTTTTCTAAGGAGGTGGGTTTGTCTTTTGAGCCTTGCCTAAAAAAGGCACTATGGGGGTGGCAAGAGCCTTAGCCAATATCCGGAAGCCCAGTGGTGACAGGTGTAAGTCATCCCTTGCGAAGCAGAGTGGCTTGTCCAACATGTCAACCCAGGCAGACAGACATTGGATCCCCTTAGAATGACACCAGTACATGAGCCAATTGTTAAAGCTGATCATCTTGTCTTTGTATTGTGGTATCATTCTTGGTGAGGCAAGATGCTGCTCAGGGTCAGGGTCATACCAGCCTGGGCTACATAATCGGAGAGCTCCTCTATGTCTCTTTTCATGTAGTCCAGGGAAGTATGTCTCAGGTCATTCACACCAGCATGGACAATGACCGAGTCATATTTGTATTTGCTTTGGAGTGACCTGAGTGCTTGCGTTATGTGGCGGATCCTAGCTCCCGATAGACAGCTCACAGTAACCTTCTCCTTGTTCAGCCTGGTCTGCGGGACATCAGTGTGTCTGACTATAGAGTCACCTATTACTAGTGTATCAGGCAAGGTGTTTGGCCTTAAGGGCTGTGATTGGTTGACACACTGATTTATTGAAGTATGTGTTGCATGTGTTTTGTTTTGAGGTGGTGGATTTTTGGGTGTCTGCTTTGGGAGCTGCTGTTGTTTTGGTAAGTTTTTTGTTAGAGCCTCCGAGTATGTCTTTGTGTTTTTATGTGTTTGGTTTGCAGTTGTGGTAAGTCTATGTGGGACTGGGATTGTTGTGTGTGTGGTTGCTATCTCCTCCTGTCTGGTCATGCCAGCCCTGAGTTGAGAGAGTTCAGCCTCCAGTTTGGCTATATAGTTGCATCTCTCACATGTATTTGTGTTTGTTGGGAGGAGGAGAGGGTTGTCTGTGTACATGAGACAATTGTAGCATTGTCTCAAGATATTCAGATTGACCAACTGAAATGGAGACGATGCCAGTAATCTACCACTCGACATGCTAGAACTGTATAAGGGAGTGCTGTACCTTTAAGGGAAGTGGATATTCACAGGGGTGGTAAGTAGATGTAGTGCTTTACTTAGTATGAGAGTGCTTACTTAGTAGAGAAGTATTGAGAACAAGTGCTAGGCTTATAATATAGTAAGTAGTCTGGTTATACTAAGACTAGAGCTTCCTTAAGGGAAAATTTGAAGAGCAGACTTGGCGGAGCCAGAAAAAGTTTAGCCTTGTTTAACCGGCCCTGCGCTATGCGCACAACTGTGCAAACGCGGATTTTAAACAGTGAACTACAAAAGAGCTAGAAATGGTCCAAAACAACCAATTACTACTTGTGCTGAGGTCACTTCCTACAGGGACAGGTAGGCTGCTCAAGGCTCCCCACTCCCACTGGTGAGCAAAGAAACTTCCTTCTATCCAAGTAAGGTAATGGACAACACAGGAACTACACCACAGCCCAGAATACAGCAATGCCTGTAAACTGGTCTAAACTAGTCAAGGAAGGCGGGAAAACAAGGGTTATTTTTTTGTTTTTTTGGTAGAAACACACAGAAAATGCAGAAAGAGTGATAAATTAGTTGCACAGGCTAGCACACTTTAGTGGGCAGCCTCCACAGTTAAATTAAACAAACAAACAACAAACTTTCGATCAAATTCGACTAAAATGTAACTTTAAGTGCAGATTTTAAAATAATGCAGCAAACAGTTAAAAAACAGTTCAAGCTAGTTCAGGGTAAGCTACAGAAGCTATTCCAAGTGAAAAAAAAGCAAAGATACTTAAATCTAGAAAGTAGTCACTTTTCTGAGTTCCCTTCTGCTAGGACCACTCTGCAGACCCACGAGGAGCTTGTCTGAGTAGTATAGCCAGAAAAACACGCTCAGAGGTGGATTTTAAACAGTGAACAACAAAAGACCTAGAAATGGTCCAAAACAACCAATTACTACTGCTTCTTGTGCTGAGGTCACTTCCTACAGGGACAGGTAGGCTGCTCAAGGCTCCCTACTCCCACCGGTGAGCAAAGAAACTTCCCTCTATCCAAGTAAGGTAATGGACAACACAAGAACTACACCACAGCCCAGAATACAGCAATGCCTGTAAACTGGTCTAAACTAGTCGAGGAAGGTGGGAAAACAAGGATTATTTTTTTGTTTTTTTGGTAGAAACACACAGAAAATGCAGAAACAGTGATAAATTAGTTACACAGGCTAGCACACTTTAGTGGGCAGCCTCCACAGTTAAATTAAATAAACAACAAACTTTCGATCAAATTCGACTAAAATGTAACTTTAAGTGCAGATTTTAAAATAATGCAGCAAACAGTTAAAAAACAGTTCAAGCTAGTTCAGGGTAAGTTACAGAAGCTATTCCAAGTGAAAAAAAAGCAAAGATACTTAAGTCCAGAAAGTAGTCACTTTTCTGAGTTCCCTTCTGCTAGGACCACTCTGCAGACCCACGAGGAGCTTGTCTGAGTAGAATAGTCAGAAAAAAATGCCCAGAGGCAGATTTTAAACAGTGAACTACAAAAGAGCTAGAAATGGTCCAAAAAAACCAATTACTACTGCTTCTTGTGCTGAGGTCACTTTCTACAGGGACAGGTAGGCTGCTCAAGGCTCCCCACTCCCACTGGTGAGCAAAGAAACTTCCTTCTATCCAAGTAAGGTAATGGACAACACAGGAACTACACCACAGCCCAGAATACAGCAATGCCTGTAAACTGGTCTAAACTAGTCGAGGAAGGCGGGAAAACAAGGATTATTTTTTTGTTTTTTTGGTAGAAACACACAGAAAATGCAGAAACAGTGATAAATTAGTTACACAGGCTAGCACACTTTAGTGGGCAGCCTCCACAGTTAAATTAAACAAACAAACAACAAACTTTCGATCAAATTCGACTAAAATGTAACTTTAAGTGCAGATTTTAAAATAATGCAGCAAACAGTTAAAAAACAGTTCAAGCTAGTTCAGGGTAAGCTACAGAAGCTATTCCAAGTGAAAAAAAAGCAAAGATACTTAAATCCAGAAAGTAGTCGCTTTTCTGAGTTCCCTGCTGCTAGGACCACTCTGCAGACCCACAAGGAGCTTGTTTCACTCAGTATGATTGGGTACCCTTGTATGAGCCTTAGAATAGCTGGCTTTGGAGTGTCTGGTGGTAGTGTAACTACCTTATAGTCTGGGCAGAAGGGAGCATAGCTAGTAATTATGTGCCAGCCTGTCCAGGTGTGTGTGTGTGTGTGTGTGTGTGTGTGCGTGTGTGTGCGTGTGTGTGCGTGTGTGTGCGTGTGTGTGTGTGTGTGTGTGTGTGTGTGTGTGTGTGTGTGTGTGTGTGTGTGTGAATTAAATATCCAAGAGTATCTTTCATCTGCTTGTAGCAAGGGCACAAAACACTGGTTTCACAGTATGTGTGCTGGAGGACTTAGCTTGGACACTCTGCTGAGGACTCAACTCTACAGCTGTGCTAGTGGGAAGTCTTACTGGAGACCTTCACAAGGAGAGACTTAGACCCTGGACTGTGTGTGTTCCCTGTGTGTTCTTCAGAAATATTGTGCTTGATGCAGACAGCTACATCTAGAAACACTGTGTGTACCCATTTTTGTTCCAAGTGAACATTCCTCTCCAGTGTCAGTGATGAGGATTCAGGCTCCTTGATTACTGCTCCAGAGGGGGGGTGATCACAAGAACAATGACATCAGTAAGGAAAGAAGGTAATAGATTTCTAAAAGAGTCCGTCTTTGGTCTAAAATTCTTCAGACTTTTTTGTACTTATCTGAGGTAAACAAAAAGAAAAAAATAGCACTCTTTTCCTTGATGAAATAGCAACTGGTAGACTACTGTAGTTTAGTGGGAAGAGTCTGTTGACAATTTGAATATGCAGAAAGATGCCATTTGAAGTTCAGTGCAGAAAAATGCAAAGTACTACCATTTGATGTGAAATATACATTGGAGATAGAGTGCGACTGAAGACAAGAGAACAGGAAGTGAATCTCAGGGTGCTAATCACACCTGGACTGGACCATTAGAACCAGAATGAAGGGAGAATAGCAACAGCAAATAGAATGTTGGGCTAAACCCTCAGATGGGATAAACCACAATATCAATTTTTTGATGTTTTTATTCCTCTAGGTCTTGACTGAGGCATGGCCTAAGTACTGGGTTCATTTGTGGAAGCCATACATGGGACGAGGCATCAGGATTTTGGAAGGATTCTAGAGGAAAGCTGTCAGGAAAATGCATGCAATGCAGGAAAATAATAATGAGATAATGAGATGTTAGAGCTTTACTCACTAAAGACCAAAAGACCGGTAGAGGCTATTGTAATGATGTAATATGTCATAGTAGAGAGTTGTGTGGATCTCATTCTGAACATGAAGTACTGAAGAGAGGAGGGGGGCAGCCAGAAGATTGTATAGACTACCTTCTCCCTGTTTATCTGTAAGAACTTCACAGAGAGGGCTGATCTTGCAGAATAGATGGGTGACAGTGAGCTGCTAGAGGCATTCAAAAAGTTGAAGGACAAATGGGCAGTGAGTGGTGGGGCCAGAAATGGAAGATATATTATGTAAGTGAACCAGACAATCTAGAGTTGAAGTGTACCATTTATGTATATATGTATGTATCTTTTTGACTGGATAGGTCTCATCAATTTTCTGAGAAAACCGCAGGTGAATGTTTTCATTGCCCTATTCCCAGAGTTATTTTGAAAGAATTCTACAATCTAACCTTCAATAGAATATATTATAAGAGTGTGATTTCTATTTCAAATATGTACATGCCTGAAATTTGAAATGTTGCATGGCTTTAGATACAAATGCATCTCCACCCTAGTCATCTTAGTAATAGGATGTTTCATACAAAACTACATTTTTTGCCTCATAAAAGTTCCATTTTTCTAGTGAATCCCTAAATCCTGATGAGCATGATACTCTGTATTTCATCTACATTAAATACTTCTATTATGATAGAGCATACAATGTTATGCATAACATACGGGTACATTTTTATGTTGATTGGAAAATACCCACTGGCCAGCACTTTGGGGGAGTTAAAAATTAACAGAGCACAGTTTTTAGTTAGTTTGTTAACTGATGCACCTCAATGAATATCCTTCATGTGCATTAACACTGGCACAAATAGACTCATCCCATACACCATTCAACATCAACACAGCGTACACAAACACACACTGCACTCAATTCTACAAGTATGGCAATCCATCATACTCCTAAAGGATGCCATTTAGTAGTTTCAGCAATGGCTCTTGTTTAAATTTTGCAGTAGATGGTGGACATTATTCAGGATGGCACAGATTAGACAGTATTGAATCTTTTGCATATAATAGATTCAGCTTACACATCCCTTTGTTAGTCTGCACTTGAAAGAGTTAGAGATGATGACCTCAATGTTTTGCACTCAAGTACCTCACCTTATAATTCTGTCAGGTAAAATAAATTGTTTTAGCAAAAAAAACATTATTATATTCAAGTATTCTAGTAGCTTATGCATGTGAAGCAAAACTTAATTACTTCTATTTTTATTTATTTATTTAACATTTAACTGGGAAAGTCCGACTTGGAACAAAGCCAATTTTCAGTGGAGGCCCAGGGAGAAATGCTCCAGATGCATGTCTTTTTAATGTGGGAGGAAACCGGAGTACCCAGAGAAAACCCACATGAACGCAGGGAGGACATGCAGGCTCCACACAGAAGGCACCCCAGCCAAGAAGCAAACCAGAGAACCTCTTGCTGTGAGGCAACAATGCTACTGCTGCAACACTGCACCGTCCAACTACTATTACTACTACCATACTATAATGCTACTAACTACTACTACTATAACTTACAATTCTTAAAATAAGACAAACAGTATCCTAAGCTTTCATGACATTGTATGGTACATTATTATTAAAACAAAAGTTATCTGCCATAATAATGGCTAGAGTGTTATAATAATTCATGTGTTTTAGATGTTTATTTTTAATAGTTAAACATTTTAAAGTAGAGAACCCAGAGTTCGAGAATATTGACTTACTAGTATTTATTAATTATAATAAGTTTTGTCAACAGGTCCATTGTTAGCAATTTTGGGCATCAGGAAAGTGGCAATTTGGGGGCCCTTGGAAACTTCCACTCTAGGTATTACCCTGTCACTGCCACCCTCTCCTAAACAACCTTTCCTTTTAACACAAATTAACTGACCAAGACAGAACAGGACCAGAAGCTAGAGTGTTATAGATGCTCTGAGGTACAATTTTGAGCTTTTCCCCAAACTGTTGATCCATAGGTTCATAGGTAGGTACTAGGCTATCAGCCCAAGGGCCTAAGTAAGCCTAGCCAACCAGGTTCCCTGGCTTATGGCACCCAAGAAAGTTAATTCCCTGTGCCCCTGTCAAGCAGAGCCTCAGAAGTGATCCCCATGGTGTATTTGCTATTTCCCATTCACTCATCAAGATTTTTCTTTAAGAGTGCTAATGAGGAACTTTGCTTGACATAGATGGGTAGCTTGCTCCAGAGAATTGGAAGACTCTGGGACAGGGATCTGTCCCTCCAGTATGTCCTGTTTATTGTGGTGACAAGGTTTAGGTCCCTAGAGTGCGTAGCTCAGAGGGATTGGGGTTTCTTTAGGTGTAGCATGTCCAACAGCTCTGGGTTTAACATAGCTTTATATGTTAGGCAGAGATATCCTCAGAGTAGGCAATATGCTACAAAGTAAAGCTGAAGTTTTTTGAGGTGGGCATCTGTTTGAGGCCAGTAATCCTCTTTGTGAGGTACTTCTGTGGCCTTTCCAGCTGCTGCAGAGGTCTTGTGAGGTACATTCCAAAAGGGGCGTTGTACTCTATAATGAGTCTGAGTGCAGAGTAGAGGGGAACAATGACCTCTTTTTTCCTGGATGAGAACCCTTTTGTGATGAGGTGTGCCACATAGAAGGATTTCCTGACTACTGTGGTGATGTGATTATCAAAAGAAAGACTACTGTCCACCTGGATCCCAAGGTCTCATCACACATTCGGCGTTAAGTAGACTGACATTTATGTGGTGGTTCATGGGTACAGAGTTTTTACCAAAGGGGATGACAATGCACTTTTTGGCACTGAGCTTGAGGCCATGCCTCTAACACCAGGCATCTGGCTCAGAGAGGCCCTTCTGTAGGATGTCCACATCATTTGGGGACTCGACTATGGCTCCTAGTTTGCAGTCATCTGTGAACTTCATTAGCCAGAGGCCTTCTGGGTTAGCCTGTACTTCAGAGAAGTAGATACCAAACAGGAGAGGTCCCAGGACTGAACCCTGTGGTACTCATTTGTTACTGGTTTGAAGTCAGATTTGGAGCCTGCAACTTTACAGTGTGGGTTCATCAGTGAGCCAGTTGGCAATGCATCTTTTGACATAGGGATTTATACCTAGTTTAGTGAGTTTAGCTAGAATTCCAGAATGGGGGATGGTGTTGAAAGCCTTGACGAGGTCAAGATATGCGGTGTGAGCCACCATACTCTTGTCTACGGCTTTGGTGACTACCTCAAAGAAGTCGATCAGGTTCAGAAGGTATGATCTGCCTTTCACAAACCCATACTGGGTGGGGTCCAGAGTTTGGAGGTTACCAATGTCTTTGTTTATGAGTTCCATGATGATACATTACTTGCCTTGCAGACTAGACTCATCAGGCAAATAGCGCGATAGTTCCCAGGATCAGTGGTGGCTTCCCCTTTGTGGAGTGGGATAACGGTTACTGCGCACCATTCAGTTGGCACAAAGCCTGACGTGAGACTATGATTGAACATGGTGCTTAGGTGGGGAGCCAGTTCATGTAAAACGCAGCCTGGGATGTTGTCCAGTCCCATGGATGCTGTGGTTTTGGTTTTAGAGAGTGCAGCTTTTACCTGCATAGATATGATTACAGGGACTCTGCATTCTTCCTGTATAGATATGGGTCCTTTAGGAGGTGAGAGGGGGGTAAAGTTAGCACTGAACCTATCTGCCAGGATGTTGACAATATCAGTTGGTTCTGTAATTTCCATGCCGTTGTGCTGTAACTCAGAGCAGATCTGGGTGTTGCCATTGAGATTCTTGACATAGCTATAGAATTCTTTGTGGTTGCCCTTAGAATCAGTGGTGATTTTGTTTTCATAGCTAGCTTTGGAGGATAAAACGCTGGTCACAAACAACAAGAAACTGAAAAACCTGAAAACTGGTGAGCAACCAAAGGACCAAAAAGAAGCCAAGTGTTTTAGCGCTTTCATTCCAAATTTATTGCGTGAACTTCCTCAGAAACCATTTCTGAGGAAGTTCACGCAATAAATTTGTGAATGAAAGCGCTAAAACACTTGGCTTCTTTTTGGTCCTTTGGTTGCTCACCAGTTTTCAGGTTTTTTTAGCTTTGGAGGATCTTATAAGGGATCTCAGCTTCTTACTGAGGCTGACCAGCGAGCTCCTCCACTCATGGGATTTTACTCTCTTATGCAATAGTTTCTTCCTTCTGTTGCAGAGTTTGTTTATGGCAGGGAACCACCAGATTGGCTTCCTTTTTGGAGGATAGCATCTTGGTTCTGTTTGAGATTGCATGATCCATGCACTCATCTAAGTGCTTAGAGAGTGCATTTCTGTAGGATTCAGCAGTCGTAACTGTATTGTCCATCTGCATGGGTGTCATGAAGTTCGCCACTTCTGTCTTAAGAAGCATGAAGTTGGCTTTGGAAAAATTGTTTACCGTGGTTTCCTTAATGGTGGGTGGGGGGATGCGAATATCTAGCGTGATTAGCTTATGGTCGGATCTGACCAACGAGGATTTGACTTTAGGTGTGGAACATTGATCACTCATGTTGGTAATGACTAGGTCTAGGATATTGTTGCCCCATGGTAGGGGTATGGATAAGTTGATCCGGGGCATTGGAATTTATGAATTCCAGAAAGCGTTGAACAAAAGAGTTGGTACATGAGTAGTTTTCCCAGTTAATGGTGGGGTAGGTGAAATCACCCATTATTAGGGTGTTTCGTTAAACCCTAATATTTTCCAGTAAATCAAGAAAAGAGGAGTGGGAATCTTGGAGCACGGTGGGGGATCTATAGCAAGCTACAATTTAGATTGCAATTTTGCCCAAAGTTAGTTGCACTTGGATAACCTCGGATGCATTATGCTGTGCAACTAGCCTGGAGGTGTGGATATCCTTAATGAATATGGACAAACCTCCGCCTTTGGTGTTCTGGTCCAGGTTAGATGGCCGAAAAGTGTGGTAAGAGTTATAGCCTGGTAATGCAGGGGTGCTCTCTAGAGCCTTGACCCAGGTCTCAGTCACTGCACAGATATCAATGTTCTCTATTTTAAGGAGTGCCTCGAGTGAGTGAATTTTGAAGTTTAGACTTCTAGCATTTTGTAGCATTACCCTCAGTTTTTGCTTGCCTGTTCCTATTATGGTGGTGAATTTGTCATTTGAACCTTGCCTAAAAAGGCACTATAGGAGCAGCAAGAATTTTAGCCAGTATCTGGAATCCCAGGGGCAACAGGTGCAGGCCATCTCTGGCAAAGCATCGTGGTCTGTCGACCATGTTGTCCCAGGCAGACAGATACTTAGAATGACACCAGATGTTTAGCCAATTGTTGAAGTCAGTCATTTTGTCCTTGTACTGTGGTATCATTCTGGGCGATGGCAGGATGTAACTCAGGGCTAGGGTCATACCTGCCTGGGCTACAAGATCGGAGAGCTCTTCCATATTTATTTTCATGTAATTCAGGGAGGTATGTCTCAGGTTATTCACACCAACATGGACAATGACAGAGTCATATTTGTACTTGTTGTGGAGTGAGCTGAGTGCATGGGTTATGTGGTGGATCCTGACACCCGATAGGCAGCTGACAGTAACCTTCTCCTTGTTTAGCCTGGTGAGTGGGACATCAGTGTGCCTGACTATAAAGTAACCTATGACTAGTGTGTTGGGTATGTTGTTTTGCCTTATGGGCTGTGGTTTATTGACACACTGAGTCTGTGGGCTGTGTGTCATTTGGGTTGTGTTGGGGGGGTGGAAGTTGCTTGCATTTCTGCTTTGGAGGTCTCTGTTGCTTGAGCAGATTATTATTGAGAGCCTCTGCAAATGTTTTTGTGTTTCTATGTGTGGATTTTGGTGGTGTAGGTTTAGTGGGACTATGTGATGAGTGTGGTGTGGTGCAAGTGTTTACCTTCTCCTCTTGACTGTCAAGTTCGGTCTTGGTTGGAGAGAGCTTTACCTCCAGTTTGACTAGATAAGTGCATCTCTCACAGGTTGTGGTGTTGGGTGGTAGGAGCAGAGGGTTGTCTGTATACAACAGGCAATTGCTACATTGCCCCAAGATGCCCAGATTCATCAGATAGACAGGAGAGAACACTGGGAGCGAACCCTTGGACATGCCTGAATATAAACTACTTTCCTCTAGACAAGTGAGGAAGGTGAGTATAAGAGCTGTTTTTCTCTAAGCAAGTGAGGAAAGTAAGTACAAAAACTGTTTTCCTCTAGGTAAAGAGGAAGGTTGAGTGCTATAGTAATTTGTAGCTTATTTCATGCTAACAACAAGTTCTGAACAAGTGCTGAGCATGAATAAGCAAATTCAAGTGCTAAAACTAAGAATCTGTACCTGGGTCTTGTGGTAGATAGGCTACCTAGTGCTTACCACTCCCAATGATAAGCTAGAATGCTTCCCTCCAACACCAAAAGGCTTGTGGGGTTCAGAAGCTTACAAACAGTTCTGGATACAGCAAATCTGTATCTGGACTAGACTAGTTACAGGAAAGGTGGTAAACAAGTGCAAATGCAGGCTTTTAAACCAGAAAGTTGAAAGAGATGTAAAAAATGCCCAAATGGCCAATGAACTACAATTTCTGGGCCAGAAACTACTCTTGTGGTAGATAGGCTACCTAGTGCTTACCACACCCACTGATAAGCTAGAAGGCTTCTCTCCAACACAGAAAGGCTTTGAGGGATCAGAAGCTTACAAACAGTCCTGGTTACAGCAAATCTGTATCTGGACTAGACTAGTTGCAGGAAAGGCAGGAAACAAGCTTAGAAAAATTTTTTTTTGAAAGTAGAAAGGGAGAAATGAGTAACAGAAGATAATTCAAAATTAAGGATCTAAGTGGCTTGCCCTTCACAAATGTTCTCTCTGTTTTATGTAGAATGAGCTAGTGACACTAGACTGGGATAGAGCTCAACAGATGGGATTGGTAGGAGTGTCTGAAGCCAAAATATGATCTCACTGTACTCGGTTGGGTGAGCAAATAAGACAGACCCAGGAAGAGTATTCAAACACAAATTTACAGGAGGGGTGGGCAATTCCAAAGCCACCAAGATTAATAACAGAAATGGTAATAATAAATAAGAAAATATTTTCTTTGTATTTTCTTTCAGGGGAAACACACAATTTGTGTCCAAGGCTTAATGTTCAAAGCTGACAAAACAGTTGCTCACAGTAAATGAACAAGACACGTTTAAGATAATGCACAAAATGTATCTGTATTACCTCCTTCCTTACCTCCAAAAAGAGAAAGTCTGCCTATGCATCAGTCTCTTGTTTAGAGGAATGACAGCAAAGGCTTAAGTGGCCACAGTCACATATTTCAAGTGACTGTTCTACATAAAATGCCTCTTTACCTCCACCTCCAAAAGGCAGTCATCTGTATACGTGTCTGATATGTAGTTTGAAAAGTGGAAAATTACTGATCACAGTAACACATTCCAATTTATTCTTAGACTAAACACTACCCCCTCACAATCTACAATGACCTTATTTTTACACATCTGAGGTCTGTGAAAGAAGTAAAAGATGCAATGACCAAACTGTTACCAGCCTCAGCAAAAGCTATAATGACCATCTGAACTATCAGAGGGAAGATCTCCTTAATCAAACTACTCAAATTAAACAGGTTAAAGTACAATGAAGTGCGCACACAACTAATTCAAGGACCAATTGTCCAAATATAACATGGGCCCAAGAGCACAAAGACAAATCTGCTGCCTTGGGTGTGGGTTTCTTATACCCACACCAAGACAAGACTATTCACTAACCAGTTAGAGTTGCATCATTGGTAGCACCCCATACTCACTCCTCAGCATTGTCTTACTGAACCATGGTGTATTCCAGTGCTCTTTAATCATAGTGACTACCTTACAAATAAATTACTTTTCCAGGCACAGTTATAGACAGACATGTACACACTTGTGTACATGCGCGCACACACACACACACACACACACACACACACACACACACACACACACACACACATACATAGGAGTGCTTTTCTCAATGAAGACTGATAAATGCCTTCAATTCCCCACAGCTGTCTTCCTGGCAATGAAGTGATGCCACCACTCCAGACATGGATAGAGACCAAACATTCCAGTTATAAGACTATTTATTTATCCAAATATAAATTGCAATCAGTAATGTCCCTCTGTGATAATGGGTTTCAATACTATACCTTTGTTGGAGGTGGACACCACAGCTTGCCAGTCTATAGTGATGAATTATGCCCTATTGTCTGATAGTAAATAGTATCTGAATAAATAGCCACAAGATTTGGAAAGTGAATAAAGAAAACTTTAGTTAAAACTGTAAGCCACTCAAGGCAGCGCTGTCATATATTAAATAAAGAGAAGTAAATAATACAAAATGAATAGACTGTTTTGTAAGACTCTCTCTCACTCTTTCTTTCTATGTATATATACACACACACACACACACACACACAGAAATATCTAATTAAGCTAGATAAATGTACTAGCGATCCTTATCTTAATGAATACTGAACTCTTTTTGTTTTGAGTTCCTAAAATATAAAAGGTGCAGAATTTACTGCAAGGTGTTCATGCAGTAGTAAACTACATTGCACACTGTTTTTGGATCCATATATTTATATTTGTTTCCACAGTAACCAGGGATAATGAGATTACATCATTTCCTTCTCACAGAGTAGAAGAAAGACCAACTATACAATAAATAGTTTTTCCACATTAAGACATTCACATGCAATGAAACTGCTTTTCAAGAACCAGGGATACTTATGTCAGACCTTTTGCACAGAGACAGTAACAACACACAATAATGAGCAATGACTTTCACGTATATCTATTAATTGTCTTCATAATTAACTGCATTTAGCCCCTTTAACGTTTTTGGCTTAGAGGTTCTTCCTCCTTTTCAAACTAGTAAAATTACATGCTATTTATTTTCAAGCATTAACGACCTGTCTCATTGAAATACATTGTAACTGCATTTTTATGACCATTAGCTTCCTAACATAAGGGAAAAGCTTCATTCAACATGCTAAAATTAGAATATATGTACTTCTCTATTTCCTTTCTCTCCTTTGTCTGCATTCACAGAGGAAAACATCACAAGTCACATGTCACAGGAAATGCACATGCACAGAGACTGAACAGAGATGAAACCTAGTTAAAAAGTATGTCAGCACAGTGAAATAAGAAGGGAAATACATTGCAGTTTTACATAATTTCTCTCTACCCTGGTATCACATTTGCGACATCATCTGTAATTTTCTCAGTCTCAGGTGTAAACATTTAACCAATCATGATGAGACAAAACTTCATTCCTTACTTCCTTAAAGGCACACAAGAAAACTGAATGTTTTTATAAATATATATATATATATATATATATATATATATATATATATATATATATATATATACATATAAAGATACATCACTAAAATTAAGCATGTAGTCATAAATAAAATGCAAAACCTATTTCAAATGACACACAAAAACTCATATATGCATATAAACATATAGTAAATACATAATGAATGCTAAACCTACAAAATCACTCATTCATCTGCTTAAGCTCTTTAATTTTAAAATACTACTTAAGGAACAGGTTTCATTCAAGCCTGAAAAATTGTATGCATTTAATTTAATCTGCCAGGCTAATTCTAGTTCCTCAAGTTGCAAGGGCCCACCCCTGATGTCCTGGTAAACCTGGTCAATGACCAAATATTTAAATTTTTGTTCATTGTTTCCCTGGATGTGTTTGGCTAAGGCGTTGTCCAGCTTCTTCTTGCTTATAGCATATTGATGCTCATAGATTCTTTCACAGAGCCTACGCTCAGTTTTGCCAACATAAAAAGCAGGACAGCAATTACTTGGGAATGACTCCATTGTAGTGAGCCATGTTAGCACTGGAAATTATCTGTGGGAATTACCACGTAGCAGATTAAATATGGTCATAGCTGATGGTCCTACCTCCTTTCCATGCATTCAGGTAGAGGGAGATGGGGTGGTATTGAAGCATATTTGATGTAATGCTACAATAGACCTCTGTGAATATACTGGGGTAGTTTCTTTCCAGAACATTACCAAAAATGGTAAAGGTGTTAGCATGCGTTTTCCAGGAGTACTTGGGAAGCAGTTATGTGTCTGAAGTCTTAAAAAGCTACAGCTGTTCTAAGGTCAAATGGTAAAAAAGTACTGCTGGAAACTGTTGCACAATCAGTTTGGCAAGCATTTTTGAAATGTCCATGAGAATAACAATTTCTAATCTATGAGAACATGAGGCAGCAGTTTGATATTGCACAACATAGATTTATTGCTGCAAGAACCTGCCAAACTAATCTTTTTGAGTTTAATCCACTGGGATAGATACTTTTGAACATGATTTTCCAGCTCGTGTTTTCATGTTTGAAACCCCAGAACCGTGAAATTTAAAATTGCGCATCTACACTACAAATACACCACATACATACACACAATGTTACCCCAAAATCAAACATACAATCCTACACTACAGACAAGCAGGGGGCTAGCCCGCCAGCACTCCCACACTCCCCCTACTTATATATATATATATATATATATATATACTAACTCTGAGATCGCACAATCACATACATAAAGGTAACTCACACCCACACATTTCATAGCCCCTTGCGCACAAACATCAAAGCCACAACACACACTAACATACACTAAAGCCCCTAACCAACACATTTACACATACATACTTAGCTGAACTTACACCTATCCATTCACACATCATAACCCCAAAAGCACTATTTCAAAATCTCTGAACTTCAGGATTTCGCACTTTTGGTGTTTTGCAATTTAAAGCTCTCAGCTATAGAATTTAAAAATACTGAAATTAATTCGGGATTTCAGTATTTTGAGATTCTATAGTGAACCCATAAACATATATATATATACATATATATATATACATATATATATATATATATATATATATATATATATATATATATATACACACACACACACACACACACACACACACACACACACACACACACATATATATACACATCTATACTACACACACACACACATATATTTAATTAAAGCACTTTTGGAAAGACTGTGACCACCATGACTGTGGGGGGGGGGGGGGATAAGTGTTTCTTACCCTTATGATTTTCTATCCTAGTTTCAAGATGAACGAACCTAGTTATTACAGATTCCATAAATCTGTAAAATGTCTTCCACTTTTCAGATACATTTTTCCCTCTCATTCACTCTTCCATCCCCAGGTGTTTATCTCATCCTTTATAACAAGGTAACTCCCCTAGTATAACTTCCTTACTAATACACAACTGAGGAATTTGCTCTTTATTTTGAAATTTCCTTTCCACATATTTGTGATCTGAGTTTCTAGTACTGAGGATGACTATACAGTCAATAACTAGGTTAGTGTTTTTAAAGAATACTATAGCCATAATTAATTCACCACCCCTGGTAGGATAACTGACAAGTTGCTTCTAGGTATATGTACACTTATTGTGTAGTTCCCATCTCTTTTTTTTCTTACATTTCTTTTTGCACATTTCGTTATTTTTACTCGGTTTCAAAAACAAATATGACTTCCTCTTACCTACAAATTGACTGCCCTAGTTAAACAATATATTCATTCTTTTTTTTGTTTTGTTTACTTATCCTTATCATACTGCCTTTACTTTCATTCTTCTAGTCTTTTTCTGAGTACTGCCTTCCATGATGCATACTGTATTTTAGGAACAGTAACTCCCAGATATGAAAATACACTTTCTGATAATAAATAAAAGCATTCATGTAAAATGTACAACCCAGGTGACATGTTCTTTGAGAATATAAAATTTCTGATTAATTAACACATTGTTTGCATTCTGGAATACCTGCAATCCAAATATTCTACTCATAATATTACATGACTTTAAGACTCTGAATGCCTTACCTTCCTTTGCTGTATGTAGAGATCATCACTTATTTGTGATTACTAGCTTTACTAGTAATCATCATATTTCATTTACTTAAGATTGTTATTTGTCAAAATATTTACAAACGTAATAGGGTGAAACACTCCCATGGTCACAAAACTCAAGCCATCTGATATGCAGGTCAAGCCTCCATACCCTCCTGAACAAGACAGACACTAAGTCTAAGTTGATACAAGCCTGGAAAAGAGGATGAAAGTGATGGAAATGTAGCACTCATGCTCTCATGCTTTTCTGAGTCTAATTGCCCCTACAAGATGCTCGCGATCTTCTACTGGCAATGTTCCCATCAGTCAACTAGCTGCCAACAGTAGGTTCCCACAAATATGGTGTAGAAAATTATTTTATTCAGTATTTATCTATCAACAGCCATGGAGCTTTACTTCCACAGCCTCATTTGTAAATGGGATCTTCCTAGCTGGAATTTCCTCACTAACAAAGGAAATAAAAATAAAATATAGTCAAATAATAAACATGTATTCTCTAGCTCACGACATAGTTATACAAGTGTTGTTTTAGAAATACATTCCACTGCTTCTCTTGATATCAGATCACAGTCCCTTGTTGCATTAGGTTTCATTATCTTAGTAATCAAAGGTCAGTGCACAGGCCATCAAGGTAGCTATAATTTTATTCTGTATCTCTCGAAGTAAAGGTATTGAATTAAACTGAACTTTCTGTCTCACTTAATGAATGCAGATTATGCTTTCTTACCAACTAGAAACAAAATACACTCTGATTCATGTCAATGTTTTGTTAATTCTTGTTATATTGTTTAAGTACCTTATTTTTAAGTGACAACTGATGTATTTTACTTTTGCACAAAGATATTTCATTGTTTGACTTGCTGAGGACAGGTTGAAAAGAAATACATGAAAGCTGGTGATGAGGAGAAAAAAAATAAAGTAAAATTATAGCAAACATTTGGTTCTTAAAAGTCCAAATTCAGGTCTCTACAATAAATACTGTATTTGATAAAATGCAGTAACAAGTGATACTGAAACCATAATACTATGGGTCAGAAGACACCTATGTCAGTCATTCACTGTTGTATTACCATTGCTGAGTGCAAATAAATATCGAACACTAATGTCACGGATGAATACTCTGAAAATATTTGCATATGTGCAGTACCTCTTCAGAATCTTCCATGCAGTATTAATCACAGGAGAAAAATGTCACATCTCTGACAGTTACCTAGAGAAAAGCAGCAAAGAAGCAACACATATGGAGAAAGCAATCACAGTTGACAAGAAGATGCAGAAAAGAATGATGGGACAGGAGGCAGTGTGCACAGCAGAGGTGGCACCAATTAAATGCTACATATAGAGTCAGAGTGGTATTAAGATCACTGACTGCTGCTGCTGCAGCCTATGGGAAATAAGAGCTCTGATTGGCTGCTCAGCACCATTCTGCAGGCATCTCTAGAGTCCAGACTCTGAAACAATACACAGTATGTAGCTAATGAGATAAGGAGAGGAATGAATGACGATAAATACCCCTATGAAAAATGGGTATAATTCACATTTAAAATGTTGATTTTACATTATTATTGTAGAGTATAACATTCTGAAAAATGCAAGAACAGAAGAAGAAAGTTTGGACATATTGTTACATAAGTAGGGGTTGAAACATGTTAGTTGTTGGCATTTGTGGAGAACACAACAGTTTCTGTGTGTGCAACTAAAATAGAAAGACCTCAAACACACACGTGCAAAGGTAAAGGGCATGCCTGAGGAAGCTAGAGGTGAAAATTGATATGTTTCCCCTTTTCACATAGAAGTCTGTCTGCACTGCTTAACTAAAAGATGCTATGTAACATTTGAGTTTTATTTTATTTTTTATCACTAGAATCAGGTCAGCACATTGACTAACTTTATATGGAAAACAAGCTGGACGGGATGTTAATCGTAAAACAATTATATGTTGCTGGATTCATGACACCTTGAAGTACTAGAGCTTTCTGAAATAAAATATTTCTAGTTTAACTTACTCCCATAGTGAAAGTACTGTTCTGTGGCCAATCCACTGTGATGCTATAAAATATCACTTTATACTCCCAATGTTATCAAGAATCTGAATCACCTACCAACCTGTCAATATGATCAACACACTACATATAAGCTATGTGAGAAGCAAGGTACACATAGAAGACACATATAAAGGCATTTATTAATGTAGTGTATTCGCAGGTTTAAAGTAAGTGACCCCGAGTAAGGTGCAGCAAAAAGAAAGATTGTTGTGCCCCTCCCCCCGTAGGTCAACAGCCACTGAAGTCTTCCAGTTATCTCAGATATGATGATAATCACATTAATTCCCTCCCATTAGGCATATCATCTGAATATAGGAGATGTCACATTTCATGGTCTTCTAAAGAATTCACCATCTTAAATCTTAATTAAAAATATCAAAATATGTCAAAACATGCATGCATCTTTAGAATGATGTACATGTCACATTAAACTCAGGAACATCACCGGGGGGGGGGGGTTCTATGAACCTCAAGGGGTTACATTTAATTAATTTCAATACGAGAAAGTAAAAAAAAAAAAAAGTTCTTCAGCTAATCACTGAATACCTAAACCTAAAGATGTTACTGTTCAATGCTAGGAGCCCATACAAGAATTCCCTACAAGCTCTCCTCACTCTGGAGAATACAGACATCTATGCCTTTACTTTGACATGGTTTAAATCTGCAGAAGCTACTCAGGCAGTACAAAACTTCAGTGCCTTATACACATTTAGGGAATCAGCTAAACAGAGAGACACAAAAGATGGAGGAGTCTCAATCTCTGTTAGAAACAAGCATAACTCTACATTGGTTAATTAATTAGGGTGTGTGTGTGTGTGTGTATATGTTACTTGAATTTAACCACATGCAAATCACCATAGACAGATTCCCATACCATGTCCTAAGAAGCTATATGTCACACTCTAGGGCCTCAGAATCCAATAGGTTGTACCTATACCTACTAGAGACACTCGCCATTATACAAAATACTCTATTCATGGAAGACTAACTACCCCTCTATAAGCTGGGAAATGTACACTGCCTCATATTCGCAAATAAATTGATTCCTGAACTTTATTAACACAAATACCCTTGATCAGATAATGTGTATACCCATCAGAGGATCAAGTATACTGGATCTGGTACTCACCAACAGAGGAGTGCAATGCACTCACCCAGTGTCACATCCCTCACTTGTGAGATCAGACCACAAAGTGGTCTCCTTTGAAATAAAAAACAATTTGGTAATCCCAGCAAACCCTATAACAGGTAGGAACTATTCCAAAGCAAATTACCCCCTATTTAGCAATACTTTTAGATTTCTCCTAACCTTGAACTCACAACAACTTATAGGGAATTGTTCACAATTTCCCTGTACAATCATGTAAATGTATAGAGGCTGCTGTAGCTACTAGAAGTAAATGCAAAACAGATTCTATAAAAAAAAAACACACTGGTGAAATCCTAACTTTAGCAGGGCGTATGACAAAAGTAAAAAGTCAGGGCTAAAAATCAGAGCAACTCACATAATGATAGCAGCTCTCTAATTAAACTATACAGGAAACAAAAAGAGGAAGGGCAGCTGCAGTGGTGCAGTGGTTAGCATTGCTGCCTCACAGCAAGAGGTTCTCCGGTTCGATCCTCGGCTGGGGTGCCTTCTGTGCGGAGTCTGCATGTCCTCCCTGTGGTCACGTGGGTTTTCTCCAGTTTCCTCCCACATCCCAAAGACATGCTGTAGGTGGATTGGACACACTAAATTGGCCCTAGGTGTGAGTGTGTGCATGTCTGTGCCTTCTGTGGAAGGTTGGGCGCCGGGCTGGCAACGACACTGTAAAACTCCACTGCCAATCATGAGTGGACAGGTGGATCCGCTGTGGTAACCCCTAACCGGGAAAAGCCGAAAGAAGAAGAAGGAGGAAACAAAAAGAGGACCAAGTTCAACAAGACTAATTATGAGGTCAAGATAGCCTCACAGGCCTAAAGGCAGCCACAAAGCCTTCTACAATTATGTCTGGAACCTCAAAGGCAGCACATATTAGTGTGCTGATCTAGTGGTCAATGATGCCACCATCAAGGAGTAGAATGACAAAATGAATTTGCTGGTTGACAAATTCAGCTCAAACTTCACCACCCACTCCATCCATGAAATAACATACCCCCAACTATTAACAGGGAGCAGGTCCTAGCAGCACTTACTAAGGCTAAAACACAGCCTCAGATGGCCCCAATAGTATGTTGGAATATCTCCTAAACAGCTAGAAACCTGACCTATCAGGACAACTTAAGTCACTTTTCAACTATAACCTCATAACAGGCTTTGTACCATTAGAATAGAGGACTGCAACAGTTATCCCTATTCACAAGGTTGGACCATCAACTGACCCTGGAAGCTACAGTCCTACTAGTCTGACTAGTCTAATATGCAAAATCATGAAACAAATTATTAGGGAAATCAACAAAGGCATAAACAACCTTCAGACACAGGACCTAACTCAGTCTGGCTTTATCAAGGGAAGGTCACAGGTTGGTACTAGGCTATCAGCCCTAGGACCTATACAAGCCTAGCCATAACAATTCCCTGGCTATTTCTTCCCACAGTATTTACTTCCCTGGACCCTATCTAGCATGATCCCTGGGGTGAATTTCCTATTTCCCATCCAACCATCAAGGTTCCTTTTGAAGAGGGCCAAAGAGGCACTCCTGCTTGACATGTATGGGCAGTTTATTCCAGAGTCTGGGGAGTCTGTGGGTCAGGAACCTAGCCCTCCAGCATGTTTTGTTCATTGTGATGACAATGTTTAGATCCCTGGAGTGTGTCTCTCTGAGGAATTGGGATTTCTTTAAGTGTAGCATGTCCAACAGCTCTGGGTTCGACATGGCCTTGTATGTTAAGCAGAGATCGCCTCTGAGTAGAAGATATGTGACAGAGTATAGGTAGAGTTTTTTTAGATGGTCAGCATAAGGCATCTGCTATAGGCCTGTGATTCTTTTAGTGAGGTAGTCATGCCTACTAAATTGGGTGGAGTTCTTTGTGAAGGTCACCAAGGCAATGGATGAGGTGAAAACAATGCATATCCTTAGCTGAACCTGGCTACGGTGTTCAGTACAATACCCTAAACAGGTGTAGTTGACAAACTCACCAAACTGGGCATGAACCCCTACATAACTCACTGGATTGTCAACTGGCTCACAGACATGAACTAAGTCAGGATTGGTGCTTCACCTCCACTAACAGACCAGTCACCAGCTGGGTACCTCAGGGCTCTATTCTGGGAATGTTCCTATTTGGCATCTACTTTTCAGACACAAATGCTAATGTCAATGGCCTTTGGCTTACCAAGTTCACAGATGACTGCAACTTGGGTGTTATCACAGATCTCCTCCCATGATTTAAACATCGCACAAGGGGGTCTAACACAGACAAGTGACTTGTGCTAAAGTCATGGACCAAAACACAATGCCAAGAAATGTATCATAGTGTCATTTGGGAAAATTGCCACTGAGGCTAATTACTCCAGAAATAAGACACCAACTACAGGTGACCTAGTAGTCGGGGATCTGAGAACATACATAGACAGTAATCTAGCCTTTGACCCAACATTTGGGCCAAGATAGTATTAAAATAATTTTAAGTTGCCTAACTTTTAAGAAAGGGAATGGTATTCCAGGTCTAAGGAAGTTATAATCACACTTTACTAAGCCTTTATCAGATCCATCATTGAGTATAGCATGTACCTGACCAGACATACAAGGGCGCCCGCAGGCAGGTGCAAGGTGGTGCACTTGCACCCCCCTGGATTTTTTAATTTATCTGTGTGATGATGTGTTGAAATCAAAAAATGTACCGGCAAAACTGTACATTTTTCGATTTCAACTTTTATTTCCCCGTTAAACGGTAAACCTCGGAGGTTTGGAGGAGTCTGGTATGCTATTGGAGGCTGTAGTCACATGCATATGATGAACGCCTCTATTCCTCCTCAACTACATCTCCCTTTGCGACTGTTGAAAGTTGCATAGAGTGAGAGAGTTATCCAGTTTGATATAGTGACAGTTGAGTCTACTCTAGTGAACGAGACGAGCTGTGTGAGTGTGATCGGAAAGAGCTCTTTACTTTAGCTCAGTGAGGTCAGTCAGATTATCAGATTTGTTGACTCTGTGTGCGGTGCAGCAGCACTTAAGGTACGTTGACTGTTTGAACAATTCAGAGACATGAACAAAGCTCCTGTTTTTTTTTACACCGAATGAAATCGGCGCACTTCACTCAATTCAGACAAATGTTTGAAATTTTCCCTAGTCACTAGTGGAAGATGTTCCAGTATAAAATGAAAATATAATAAAGCCATGTAAATTCTGTAAATGTTTGTTGGTATGTCAACTTAGTTAAAAACAGTATTTTATGCCGCGGCCCCACTCAGAACCGTACATGTAGTACTACACCAGGAGTGGGTGATGCACACATACTGATGTTCTTTTTCCTATTTTTAAATTTCTTTTTATGCTTATTCTGCATTTTATATTATATGTGTACTGGCCTGGTCATGGCTGAAATGGTCAATGGACCAGCACACCTACCTGGTGAACAAATAGTAAATAAAGAAATGTTATTTTTGAAAACAAAATGCATGTTCATTGGAATTATGGTTATTTTTGACAGTGATGGTGATGATGATGTTTGCTTGCTTGTCTTTTCGGCGTTTGTTGCTGAACCTGCTCGCCTGGCTCTGCACTGCTGTTATTGGAGGGAAAACAAAATTGTTTGATATATTCTTTGCTTTGGGGCTGTGGCAGTTGGAAATTTGGGCAATGAGCATTGTAGATTTTTTGTAATACCTTAGTGAAGAGGAGGAGAGAATCCAAGGGATAAAATGGCTGTGTATATACAGACTATTGTTATTGTTCTATTTCTGCTTCTTGTTGTTGAGAATTAAGGCATTGGGTAGATGATCAATTAGTGGACCAACTTGTGTAAAGAGTATTTCGAACCATCTTTACAACACAATGATTTGCAGGGTAGTGCATCTGTCAATATGGACCAACTGTAGGTACATGGATCAATATGTATATTTTTATACATGTATATATATTTTCTTGTACATGGTTTAAAAAGTGTTTTTAATAAACACCTGTTGCTTGCCTGCTCATTTGTGTTAGTTTTTTGTAGTAAAACTTATTTTCACAAATAAGTAAGAATATAATAATGTGTATAAAAAGTTTAATTATATTTTATATAGGAGCAACAGGTCTTCTAAAAAAAAAAAACTACAGTCATATTTAGATGTGCTACCAATACATGTAACTCCATACGACTTGCAGGAGGAGTCATTACTGTCACATTGCAGGTGCTGTGAAGAACACTTTTGGCAGACATCAAAGATTGAAACAGTACTGATTTCATGAACTTTAATTGTACTTTGACTTAGAAATGGGGTACATTCCTGTCATGGTATTAGAAACCCAAATAGGAGGATTTATATGTGTGTGTCATACATCTCAGCTGTACAGACTTTCACAGAATGTCCAGATTTCTGCTTTATATTTTTGGTCTGTTCCTCATAAAAATTCTGTATTTTTTGAACAATTCACTAGGATGACCTAAGGATTAAATTTAATAAATAATGACATGAATTTGAGTTTCAGACTTCACATTCTTCAGAAAATGCATTCTAACACGAATCCTTTTATTCTAGCAACTTTCTAAATATGTCCTTAGTTTTGGGCCCATGTCCCCAACATTATAACAGGCTTTGTCCAGATTACTTGTGCTAAGAGATTGACAGATATGGTGTGTGTGTGTGTGTGTGTGTGTGTGTGTGTGTGTGTGTGTACTCCTCAGCTATCCAGGTTTTGCAGAATGTCCAGATTTTCCCCCATATTCCACCTAAAAAAGATTGCAGTTGCTAAATAGTGACAAACATTTTGAGTTTTAGGTGTCATATCCTTTAGAATAATGCATACTAACACAAATACTGTCATTCTAGCAATTTTATAAGTTCAGAGCAATATTCAGAACAATATTCGGTAGCATTGTCACCTCACAGTAAGACGTTGTCCTGTTCGATTCTCAGCTAGAGCGTCTTCTGTGTGGAGACATGCGTGAATGGGTGTACCTTCGTTGAAGGTTGTGCATCAGAGCTGGCAACTCGGTACGTACAAATCTACTGCAATCCGCTGTGGCGACCCCTAACCGGGAAATGCCGAAAGACACAACATTTATAATCTGACTGTCCCTATTTATTTTAGCCTTTGTCGAGATATTTTGCACTAACAGATTGAGGTAACAGGTTGAGGTGTGTGTGTGTGAGAGAGAGAGAGAATGAAATGACCTAGTTAGAGTTAGCAGGTGGAATTTATTTTGAAGTGCATTTTCAAGGAATTGTGAGCTTCAAGGGAAGAGAAGTTTACTGCTGCTTATGCTAGGTCTGCTTAAAATGTGCAATTGTTTTGTTTAGCAAATGGTATCATTATTGTTGTATAGAATTTTAAAGCAAGGTTAGTAGCACAGTGGGTTGCATACTTCATGCCTTGATTCAGAGGGCTGTAGCTTCTACTCCCACAGCATGTAAATTTGTATTTTAAGGGGGTAGGGGTACTGCAGTCCTTAGTATGCCGTCCTTTGGATGAGACACCTATTAACTTTGATCCTCTTTTTCAGCTTGTCACCCACTCCATATTGTAATATATCACCTTACCATTTCTTTTAATGTAACATAGGCAATTTATTCTTCAAGGGCGACAGGCACTGAATTTGTAGATGAAACACTGAAATATATGTTTTATAGCAACAATCTCTTCATTAGTTTCAGATCTTTTTAATGTGGAATTCAGATGACTTCTGCAGACTGCAGCGATTGTGCATATGGACTAATATTGGTGGATTATAATGATAGAAGTTTGAGTGGCCTTTTATGTTTGAAATGTTCTGAACTAGGCAGTTTGTCATTACTGGTTCATATGTGTTGAATTGTTTCACTGCTTACTGGAAAATGTTCAAAACTGTAAATTTAAAATACACTCAAACAGGTGGGTGCAGGTGCTGTACAAGGGATATGGTCCATATGGATGCATGTGTATCTTGAATTTTACTGATGAGGCACCTTACATTTGCATTTAAGAAAATGAACCAGAGTATCTTTTGGGAAGAGTGGACAGATGTAGTGGAGTTGGCAAATGGGAAGCTGAATTTGGTGTGGTGGTCCTGGATTGGGATTTGGGATGTATATCTCCACACTCCACAGGTAGATAAATGAGTTGAAATGGAAGTAGGTATGAAGGACACTGTATACTGACAAGCATAATAATGTGGCAAGACTGTTGTACTGGGCATTGTGCAAACATTATGGTACTGAAGTGGCTTAAAAACACTGGAAACATAAGCTGCAATTTAAGCATCATAGAAAATGCTAACGCGTACATCACATGGGGATCATCCTCAATTACCAACAGCTCAAAAGACAGATGCTAGAAAACCAGATATTAGTGGTCCAAGAGAAGAAGACAAAAGTAGCATTGATCATTGAACTCTACACACCCACTGACTACAGTGTGTTATGTACAGAGAGACACAAAGTCAAACTCCTACTATATCAGGATTTGCAGGCAGAAATGAGAGCAGTGTGGAAGAAAGATACCCAGGCAGTTCCAGTAGTAGTAGGAGCAATGGGTCTTATTAAAAAAGAATATACATTCGTATTTGGACATGTTACCAATGAATGTAACTCCATACCAATTGCAGGAGGACTGAGGAGTCATTACTGGGCAGTGCACATTCATTGCAGGTACTCTGAAGAGCACTTTGGCAGACATCAAAGATTGATGACACCGTACTGATTTTGTGAACTTTTAATCATACTTTGATTTAGGAATGCAGTACATTCCTGTCACGATGATAGAAACCCAAAAGATTTGCTCTATCCACTTTCTAAGGAGGTACTACAAGGTAGGTAGGGAGATTTTATGTGTGTCATACCTGTCAAATGTACAGATTTTCAGTGTCCAGATTTCTGCTTTATATTTCTAGTCTGTGTGTGTGTGTGTCTGAAATGACCTACTTAGAGTTAGCAGGTGGAATTTATTTTCAAGGAATTGAGAGCTTCAAGGGAAGATAAGTTTACTGCTGCTCATCATGCTAGGTTTGTACAAATGTGCAACTCTTTTGTTTAGCAAATGGTATCATTGTAGTATAGAATTTTAAAGCAGTGTTAGTAGCACAGCAGGTAGCATACTTGCATCTTGCTACAGAGGGCTGTAGCTTCTACTCCCACAGCATGTAAATGTGTATTTTAAGGGGATGGGGTGCTGCAGTCCTGTCCTGAGTATGTCCCTTTGGTGCCTAGTAACTATGAACCTAGTTTTCAGCTTGTTACATATTCCCTGTTGCAATATACCAGCATACCATTTCTTTTAATGTAACATAGGCAATTTATTCTTCTAGGGCAATGGGCACTACATTTATAGATGAAACACTGAAATGTATGTTTTATAGCAACAATCTCTTCATTAGTTTCAAATCTTTGTAATGTGGAATTCAGATGACTTCTGCAGACTGCAGAGATTGTGCATATGGAGTAATATTGGTGGAGTATAATGATAGAAGTTTGAGTGGCCTTTTATGTTTGAAATGTTCTGAACTAGGCAGTTTGTCATTACTGGTTCATATGTTTTGAATTGTTTCACTGCTTACTGGAAAATGTTCAAAACTGTAAATTTAAAATACACTCTAACAAGTGGTGCAGGTGCTGTACAAGGGATATAATTCAATTATAGTTTCATAGGTAGGTACTAGGCTATTGGGCCTATATAAGCCTAACCAAAGGTACCCTGGCTTTCTCCACCCAAGAAAATTATTTTCCTGTGCTACTGTCAAGCATAGCCACAGAAGTGATCCCCGGGGTGAATTTCCTATCTCCCATCAGGAACATGAATCACCATACTTTTGCATGGGCCTAAAAATGTGTGCATTTGATATGCTTTGAAAACGGCCCAAAGGTAAACTTAACCTGCCACTGCCCAGATGCATTCTCTTTGAATGTGGGTTTCAATGCTGTTTCCATCAATGTGAGTATCAAAAGCAGAGAAGTTTTAATGCTAAGTCTGTTTTCATTGCAAGACTGTTGCTTTGTTTAGTAAATGTGAAATGCGTGCTGCAGTGTTTCTGCTATAAAATTTGAAATAAAAGTTGTGAATTAAATCCAAATATCTGTAATCATTGTAGAAGTAAAGCATAAGACAGTATGCATACTGATAGATTTGAACAGTGTCTGTGGCAAATGGTGAGAAATAACCAAGTAATGGGACACTGCTGGAATGGCTGTGTGTGTGTGTATGTGAGGGACTGTGTGGGGGCGGGGCTGTGTGGGGTAGGGGGAGGGGCAGTGGGGAGGGGTGGGGTTATGTGGGCGGGGCTGCATGGGCGGGGCTCTGGGTTTTGCACCCCCCTGGAAAAAATCCTGCGGGCTCCCTTGCAGACATATGCAACAGCTGTGACATCCACAAAAGTTCCTTACAATTAGAATCCAGGGTATAAAATTTTGTTCTATATGGGTTACCTTAAAGCCCTGTCTCTATAGTCTTATCTCCTACAGGTTATTGAGAGGTGAGCTACACCTGGAATACAAGGTTTCCTTATATCCAGCTCTGATGGACCTTTTGCACATCTGCAAAATGAACAGTATCTGAACCACTACATCCAAAGATTTAAATTTTGCTTGTGACATAAGTAAAATATGTCAGTAAGATAGATGTGCATCTTTCAGAGGATTCCCATGGTCTTAAGCAGAGTCCATCCCTAACCCTGTTTAAGAGTAGCCACTGGATGGGAAATTGGAAATTCAACCTGGGTCTGGCCCCCTTATCTGTGATAGACAGAGGCAGACAGTAATGCCCAAACTGACCCCCCCCCCAATAAATAACCTCTATAAGCTTCCTAACATATCCTCTCTAAATAATTGCCCATGATAGATAGGGAAATAATTGGGCAGGATTGCACAGCTAGGCTTATAAAGGACCTAGTGGTCATTAGCCTAGTATAGAATTATGAGCATTCACCTTCCATATCTCACATGCTGCTTATCACACTGTGTAACTGAAAATGATAGGTGATTTGTATATTTGCATAGAGGAAAGCTAAACAACAAAGCCAAATACTTGATCTCCAACATTTACCCAAGATGCATGGTTCTATGCTACAATCTACCATGAGTGTATACGTACATTGTAATGTATAAAACTGTAGCCATATTGTTGCATAGGTTCGTAGATCAGTAGCAGGCCTAGCCAGTTATACCATGTAAGAATCAAATCCTGCACCATGTGTTTCTAAGAAAAATTCCTTGACCATTATGCCAATCTCTCATACTAAATACATTTGTAGGTAAATACTAGGCTAACTACCCTGAAGGGCCATTTCAAGCCTAGTCAGTAACATGTGATCAGAATCATCTATGTACCTTGTGTCTTTGAGGTGAACACCTTAACCATTATGCCAATCCCCCACTTGCAATAATGACATCACATCCAGATGGCAGCTTGTGTTTGAGCCTGCTTAATTTCTAACACTAATATTTTAAGAAACTTGGAACTATCATTAAGCTAAACTGAACATGATACAAGATGCAATAGCATAAATTGGTGAAAAACTGTTATACCATCAATTTCCACTGGAAGTCTCATAACTTGCCATGAAAACATGGACGTTTACATGTGCTGCAGTAAAGCAAGCAAATAACTGTGAGAGCATGGCATGTTTATTTTTCATGCATTCTGACCCCAGAAAACTGGATATTATTCTAGATTTCCTTAAAGGTCAAAAAGCAGGAAACCTCTGCGACATCATCTGTTTTGACTTGAGGTGTGGTGCAGAGATGAATGTGGTGACCCATAATGAAAACAGATATGGTTTCCTGGAATTTAAAAGTATAATGGAAACTGACTAAGATTAGAAAGTGATATAGTTAAAATGTGTTACATTTTCTATGATCTGAATTGCTTTAAATTAATATTTTGTGTTTCCGTGTCTTTGTTACTGTACTGTGTAATGCATGGAGAGAGGTGACTGCACTCCAATATTAGGAAAAATGATAAGCCAGTTAAGCACCAGAGTGGTATACAACCCAACCTTAACTGCTAAGCACCCCCTGCTTAAGTTAAGGTCAGATGCAGTGCCAAGCAGTATAATCTGCCTGCACTGATGAGCAAATGACAGCAGCAGAACAAAAACTGTTGTTACTATGTGCTGTATATACCTTCATCATGCCCTTAACTTCTTGTTTTAAACTTTAAAAAGTGTCTAGAATCACAGGGTGTGTACACAGCATGCCCCTTCTGAATTTTACAAATCCTGAGACTCAAATGTATGTCACTGTTTAGTGACTTCAGTCCTCAGTGGTTTATCTGAAAACCACATATGTTATGAGGAACAGACCAAAAACAGGCATGCGGGTGAATGTAAATGTAATGGACTGTGTTACACTGCCCTTCTCAAAGCATTTGTCAGGTGTTTTATGACTTTGAAAGTCAGCACAACACTTGGTGATTTTCCCCCTATGAAGTACAGTAGTGTAAAATCTTACCATAACAGTAGATGTCCTTTTTACTGTTGTAGGTTCTTCACCTTAAGGATCTTCAGCCAATGGTAGACAAACAACCGGCCCAGTATACCAAAGCCTTTAGATCTTGAATGCATCATATGTCACATGTATGCTGTCCACATAGGATGCAGGGCATAAAGGTGATATACAGAACCAGTTACCCAAAAATTAACTGCTCCATAGAGAACAGTCTTCAGAGGACAAAAGGAGGTTATGCATATCCAAAGGAAGAAAATGCAGATGGAAAAGAGGGACCCTTGGCTAGGAAGGTAACCAAATCAATATCCCAAAAAAAGGGGGATGGAGGGAGGGACCAAATACTGCAACAGTGAAGAGGAGGACATCTACTGCTATGGTAAGATTTTACACAACTGTACTATGTCCTTCCATATCACTGCTGCAGTATTCACCACCTTATGGAGAGTACAAATCCTCAAGGAAAGGAGTTGGAGGTGGAAGGCTGGGAAGAGCCCTCAATAAACCCATGCAGGATGACCTTAGCAAAACCTGATCTGGTCCTAGAAACCATATCCAATGTATAATGCTTAGTAAAGGTTTGCACTGAGGACCAAGTGTCACCTTCAAGGATGGAATTGATGTCTGAATCCTTGAAGAAAGCACCAGAAAAAGCAAAAGCCCTAGTGGAATGGTCTGAAACTGAAGTAGAAAGATTTGCCATGAAAAGAATAACAAAAGAAAATGTCTCAGAAATCCAGGAGGAGATAATTTGCTTATAAACAGCTAAACCAAAGTCCTGGGATGATAAAAAAAAAACTTGGTCAGTCTTATGAAAGGTTTTAGTTTTATCCAAAATTATACCTGACCTTTCTGTGCAAATCCAAGGTACAGTATATGTAGGACCCTCTCACTAGCATACTGTGGAGAATAAAAAAGGGAGGGGGCTGTACTGCCTGATTTAAGGACAACTGATTAACAACCTTGGGCATAAAAGAAGGATTAGTATACAAAACCCTGTCTCTGAGAAAAAAAAACAAAAAAAGGAGGAATGGCCATAAGGGCCTGAAACTCAGAATCCCTCCAAACAGAAGTAAGAGCAAGCAACAAGATAGTCTTCCAGGTACAGTGTTGCAAAAAATCTGAAATGCTGCCTCAAAAGGAGCCTGAATTATTTTTTTCCAATATGAAATTAAGGTCCCAGTGAGTAGGAATAGGCTTCCTTGGAGGACTAAAATGCAGGAAGCCTTTTATAAGTTGTTTAACCTCAAAATGAGAAGCTAAAGGACTGTTCAAGGGCAGACGGGCAGAAATCACTGACAAATGGGCCTTCACAGAGGAATAGGCCAAGCCAGACTAGAGCAACTCACACAAATAGGGGAGAACCAGAGGGACCCCCCCACCACCACCACCACCACTGATAAAAAGGTCCTGGCTAGGAGCATGGAACCAGACAGAAAATCTTTTCTGTTTCAACGTAAAACACAAACACTTTCTGGTTGTGGGTTTGCCTGTCTCCTGTAAAACCCTGAGTACAACCCCCGAACATAACTGTCTAACATGGATCAAAACCCTATCATCCACAGTATCTATTCAAGAATGGACAAGTGAGGATAGATGAGTGACCCCTTGTCCTGTGTTAGGAGGTCCACCCAGTGAAGCAACTTGTGGTGGTTGCCCTTGGCCAGATGCTTAAGAGGGGGGAAACAATGCTGTCTTGGCCATAAGGGAGTCACTAGGAAGATTTCTGGGGAGTCCTGCTGAATCTTCTGCAGGACTTTTGGAAGTAGACAAAGAAGAGGCAAAGCATAGAGAAACATCCCCATCCAGGCAAAAGAAAGGGCATCTGTCTTGCATGCCAAATGGCAGGGAACTCCAGAAAAGAGGGAGTGGCCTGTTCAGAGGGGAGGCCAAGAGATCTGCCTGAGGAATACAACACCGATGGATTATGCCCAGAAACACATCTCAATTAATCATCCATTCGTGAGCTATGTCTATGACCTGCTCAGAGAGTCTGCCAATAGACTGTGCTCTGAAAGAATATACACTGCCTAAAGAGTTATCTGATAATTGATAGCCAGATCCCAGTCCTAAAGATTCAGCCTGCAAATACATACTACATCACTGTGGTGGTGTCTGTGTAAACCTGCTGGGGACCTGGACAAAGCACAGGGTGAAAATCTTGAAGGGCTAGTCTCTGATGTCAATATGGTCTGATGTCTTTTGTGGGGGCCAGAGACCCTGAGCTTTCAGGGTGATCACAGGAAGCCCTCCCACCCACCCCATGTCTGAAGTGTTGGTAAACATTTCTTGAGAAGAAACTAGAGGCTGAAAGGGCAGGCCTGGGTTAAGGGTAAGTTGCTGAATCCTCCACTTGAGTTCCCAGTTTAGACAAGAAAGTAGAGGTGCACTGAAATCCATAGGTTGGTAGTGCTGAAGCCAAACTAACTTGCGGTACCATTGAAGCTTCCTTATAGGCAGTTTAGTTTGAGCAACAGGGAGTGTATAAATATTTGGAAATTAATGAAGGATCAACAATAAAACATGAACAAATGTGAATAAATCTCAGTAAGGAATACGTTAGAAGACTTAATCCTGAAAACAGTGTTCACATCTAGGAACAAAATTCAAGGTATAAACCAATTTGCTATTGCTTTCCTAACTTACAGTTTTGGAGTGATTGACTGGCCCCAAAATGTGTTGGATAGATTAGACAGGAAAACACAAAGGATGCTTTATGCTCACCAAATGATTTATAAATATCAGTGCATACCAAGATTATATATTCCCCATTCCTTAGGAGGGATGGGTCTCCTTGAAATTGATTACATGCATAGATCTGCAGTCGTGGGACTGCACACATCTGCTGACCTCAAAAGACCCAAATGTAATGAAAGCTTTGAAACATGAGTAGAATAAATCTAAGATGTCTTATCTGCTTAATCTAGCAGAAGCATATCAGCGTCAAGCAGGAATGGAAATCATACCAGAAGTAGATAAAAATCAGGCAAGCAACTGAATGTGCCAAAAACAAAAGAAAGAGTATAAGGTGAAGGACTAGATGAGAAGGCAAGAAATGTGGAAAATGCATAAATATAGCTGCAAGTATAGAAAACTTCTGGAAGAACCTCATGTTGACCAGGATTGAATGCAGGAATGGTTAAGGAGAGATGAATTCAAACCAAGAGATGAAAGAAAGGTTAATATTGGTGGCAGAAGATAGTGAGCTATGTACACATTGGTTTACAAAGTCCATTGAACATGTGGGAGAAACAGACAAAAGTAGGTTTTGTAAACAGAGTTGGAAACAGTTGCAAAACTCGTTGCTGGTTATGACACACTAATGGCAGAAGGACTGCTTACTGAAAGGCATAATAATGTGGCAAGACTGTTGCACTGAGGATTGTGCAAACATTATGGTACTGAAGTGGCTGAAAAACACTGGAAACATGAGCCACAAAGGATCATAGAAAATGAAGTCTACATCACATGGGATCACCCATTACCAACAGTTCAAAAGATAAATGCTTAAATACCAGATATAGTGGTCCAAGGAAAGAAGACAAAAGTAGCATTGATCACTGAAATTGCCACACCCAGTAACTACAGTGTCTTGCATAGAGAGAGAGAGACACAAAGTCATAACATATCAGGTTTTCAGGCAGAGATGAGAGCAATGTGGAAGAAAGATACCCAGACATTTCCAATAGTAGTAGGAGCAACAGGTCTTATAAAAAAGAATCTACAATTGTATTTAAGTATGTTACTAATACATGTAACCCTGTATGAATTGCAGGAGTCATTACTGGGATCATTGCAGGTGCTGCGAAAGCACTTCCAGCTGACATCAAAAATTCAAATAATACTAATTTCATGAACTTTAATCATACTATGACTTAGGAATGAGGTCCATTCCCATCATAGTATTAGAAACCCAAAAAGACTTGGAGAAATTAAAACAAAGGTAGTCTAGCAAGATAGATCATTTAGAATAGAAGATGTCATGAATCCTAGGACCCGAAAAAACTCCCTGGCTGGAATGGCAGAGGAAGAAGGGATGGAAAGTAAGCTGTCAAGAACAAAACCTTTGAAGATGGAAGAGAAACCAACAATGGCACTGTCTGAATCTTGCATCCCAAATAAACATGATCCTGAGAGAGAGTCAAGGACAGACTGAGAAGTTGATAGTGAACCCCAGACTCTGAAAGAGAAAAATGGTGAACTCTAGAGCCTGTAACAAGCAACTGGGAGAAAATATCTGAATCAACAGGTAGTCTAAATAGGAAAAAATACATTGGAGCCTGCAAAGGGCAATCACAGAAGCTAGGCATTTTGTGAATACCATTGGGGAGTAGAGAGGCCAAAGGGCAAAGCAGAGAACTGAAAATGAGAGGAAGAAACAGAGAAGCATAAAAACTTCCTGAAATTAGGGTAAATAAGGATATCAATGCAAGTATCCTCCAGATCCAAGGGCACCATAAAAGCCTAGGGCAACAACAGAGAAAACAGGATTTGAAGATAAAGCATCTAAAAGAAAGGAACCTTGAGAAAGGTGTTGAGCAAGGAGATCCAGAGCAGGAGCCAGGAATATTCAGGAGTAGAATCCCTTTCCTACTTATGAAGGAGGATCAGGCTAAATAGTAGCATGGTCCACCAGGGACCTAAGTACCCCTGAGAAATGTGGAAGTTGCTCTCAAGGATTTAGAGGAATCCCTGAAAAAAGGAGAGAGAAGCTTCTACATGTTGAAGTAACCCTGATGGATGAAGGAAAGAACACAAGAATGCGAGGTGATGACCTGCCAGGTCAGAAGACAAAGGGAGAGCCAAAGAGACAAGGGAACGTGGCCAAGGGCCTGTGAGGGGGATGTCAGAGAGATGCAGGCTTTTCAGATTAAGGAGACTTCTGGGCCAGAGCAGCCTGAGAAGAGGAGCTTGCCTAAACAGCCTTCTTGCCTTTACTGGACTGCCTGTGAACAAAAGCAGACCTAGCAAGATAGTCCCACTCAAACTTATAGATGGGGAACACAAAAATATATTTAATGTCCTGCAAAGGTTTACCCTTTTCTGAATGGACTTAAATATATCAGCAGCACCAGTCCTAAAGAGATCTTTATTATCCAAAGGAGCATCCAGCAACTTAGCCTTAAGGTCTTCAAGGTAATGACTGCAGATGAAACCAAGAATAATGCCACATGACAGACCCAAAGGCAGCAGCTCTAAAAGTGGCATCAGCAGCATTGTTGCTGCACTTAATAGAGTGGCAAGCCACCTAAGAGGTAGATCCCAAAATAGGGAAAGCAGAGGACTTTCCTTCAGATTCAAGGAAGTCAGCAATAACCTGACAAGCCTGGGCAATCAAGGCCAGAGCATATCTGGTCATGTGGGTCCTGTAATTAATAGCCCTAAATGCCAAGGTGGCAGTATGGACCTTCTTTCCAATCCTCTCCATGGACCTGCTATCCTTATCTGAGGGAAGAAGCTTGGTAGAGGGCAAACGTTTAGGCTTGTCAGAGGAAACTGACATGACAGCAGGGTCAGCAGGAGGACACAAACAGGAATTGATAACCCTTAGAACCCTTATAGAACCTTTCAAGTGTTTTAGGAGCAAATGGTTGAGAATCTGGAGTCTTAGAGGCAGCAATAAACATGTCTAATAAGACAGCCAGCACTGGGAGTACTGCAGAAGTTTTAGCATATCCACCCAAAGCAACTCATAATACCTCTTCTGGATAGAAGACAGCTGAAAAGAATCCAGCTTAAAGTATTCCGTCATTCGGGCTACTGTGTCCCCAAAGGACAGCTCCTCAAAGGGAGACTCATAGCTAAACAACTCCTCTTCATCAGAGTCATAAGGCAAGGGAGAAGGCATCTGAGAAGAATAAGACAGAGACCCCTCATCAGACTATGAATCTTCATCTGAGGAATCAGGATCCCTAGGCATTTTAGAAAGAGTTGAAGTCCAAGATGGAGTAGGCACAGAAACCCTTTGGGGAGGCTTCAGGACCATCAAGGCATTAAACAGGCCCTGAGTGAACTCCTGCCATTCCCTTTGATGCTCCTTTTGTTGTACAGAAAAATGTTTAGTCTTCTGTTTTTTTCTTCATAGTGACATCAACCCTAAAACACCAGAGGTTCCGAGCCTTCATGAGACTCAAGGAAAGTACCCAGAACCTCTTCCCTGACCAGAATCTGCAAAATCCCTCTAGGACTCTCTGAGATAATCAACTGAGGTTTCCCCTCAACATCCAAAACAGATGCCTGCAAAGCCTCAGAGAACATATGAAAGGAAGAATCCATGAAGACTTTCTATAGGGTTATGGCAGAGGAATCCAAAGTCAATACCAGACTGTCTGAAGAGCTATCACCCACTTCTAGAGAGATGTCAAGTGGATGTCTGGACAGCCAAAGTATTTGGCCAAGATTTCTTGACTGCCTTCTTGTTTGACAGCAGAACCTGAGGGTTAACTGATTCTGCCATGCTACCTTTGGCCATCTGGTTAAACCATTCGTTCTTGAGAAAGATGGACAGGAAGACAAGTGGCTTCTAAGAGTCTTGGGCACAAATGCCTTACAAATACTACAGGAAGTATGGTCATGGGAAGTACCCAAACAAGAGAGACACTGTTCATGATGATCCTTATGGAGAATCTGCCTCCCACTCTGACATTTTCCTTTCTTGGATGACAAGAACTCCAGGTAGCCAAAAGAAAGAAAGAATAACTTTGGAATAACTCAGCTTTAATTTATGATAAGTACTTTCATCCACCAAACGGACTTCAACAGACCAATTTTTCAATAATAGCTTTAACCCATGGAAAACAGTTTGTTTGTGTCTTTCGGCTTTTCCCTGTTAGGGGTTGCCACAGCGGAACTCCGGTCCACTAATGATTGGTAGTTGATTTTTACGTGCTGAGTTACCAGCCCTGATGCACAACCTTCAACGAAGGTATGCCCATTCACGCATGTCTCCATGCAGAAGACACTCAAGCTGTGAATCTAACCAGACAGCATCTTATTGTGAGGCGACAATGCTACATAAAGGATCATAAAACATGACTGACAACCTCATACATATTAATGAGCCTAGCCTACGACTAAAAGCTATGCTGATGTAACACGTCATTTTTTTACAATCCAAATTAAAATAAGAAACAGAGTTGCTCTCCTCCAAAAAAGAAAAGCCAATCTGGTGGTCCCCTGCCATAAACAAACTCTACAACAGGAGGAGGAAACTGATGCGGAATAAGGCAAAGTCCCAAGACTACAAAAACGCCATTATCAGCCTCAACAAAAAGTTGAGATCCCTCATCAAATTCTCTAAAGGTAGCTATGAAAACAGAATTGCAGCAGATAGTAAAGACAAGCACAGCAATACCCAGATTTGCTCTGAGCTACTGCACACTGATACCTCCTATACCGAGCCAACAGATATTGCCAATATACTGGCCAATAGATTCAGTGTCAAGTTTACCCCCCAAAGGACCAATCACAATACCAGTAGATTGCCAGGCACCCAGTATTACTGCTGCACAGGTTAAGACATCACTGTCCAAGGCCAAAAATATATCTTCTATGGGACCTGACAATATCCCTGGCGGTGTTCTTCATGAACTACAGAGTGAACTGGCACCTCACCTGTGTGCCCTGTTTAATCACAGCCTCACCTTGGGCTTTGTCCCTAACAAATAGCACACTGCTACAGTCATCCCTCTCCACAAAGGAGGAGTGACTACAGACCCTGGGAACTATCACTCCATTAGCCTGACAAGTTTGATATGCAAAGCTATGGAATGCATCATCATGGACCTAATAAACAAGTATATAGGGAATCTCCAAACTCTATATCTCACACAGTTTGGTTTTCTGAAGGGTAGATCATGCCTGCTCAACCTGGTCGACTTCTTTGAGCCAGCCACCAGAGCTGTGGATGAAAGCAAGGTGGTTCATACAGCCTACCTTGATCTGTCCAAGGCCATTGATACAGACAGAATCCACAGTGTAAAAGCTCTTGACTCCAAGTCAGACTACTGACCAGTCTTGAGTGGAGTCACACAGGGTTCGATCCTGGGTCCTCTCCTGTTTGGTATCTACTTTTTTGAAGTACAGGCTAACATGAAGGAACTCTGGCTGACAAAGTTCACAGACGATTGCAAGTTGGGAGCTATTATTAACTTCCCAAGTGATGCTGACATCCTACAGAAAGGCCTCACTGAGACTAACGACTGGTGTCAGAACCATGGTCTTAAGCTGAATACTAAGATATGTGTCATCATCACCTTTGGGAAAAACCCGGTTCCCATGAATTACCACATTCATGGTAGTCCACTGAACACAGAAGGCGTTATAAGAGATCTGGGAACACAGGCTGACAGCAGCCTGTCTTTTGACCATAACATTGCCACTGTGGTCAAAAAGTCCTTCTATGTGGCACATCTCATTACGAAGGGTTGTGCATCCAGGAAGAAAGAGGTCATTGTCTCCCTCTACTCTTCCCTCATTAGGCCAATCATCAAGTACAATGCCACATTTTGCATGTACCTTACTAGACACCTGCAACAACTGGAGAGGCTGAAAAAGTACCTCACAAAGAGGATCCTAGGCTTTAAACACTTGTCCTATATGGACAGACTCTGAAAACTCCAACTATTCTCTGTCTTATATCATCTACTTAGAGGTGATTTCTGCTTGACTTACAAAGCCATGTCTGACCCAGCTCCGTTAGAAATGCTACATCTAAAGAAATCCCAATCCCTCTGCACCACACACTCCAGAAACCTCAAACTCATTACCACAGTCAACAAAATATGCTGGAGGGGCAGGTTTATAACCCAGAGACTGCCCATGCTATAGAATAGACTTCCCATACATGTCAAACAGAGCACCTCACTGGCCCTCTTCAAGAGTAATCTTGATGAGTGGATGGGAAATAGAAAATTCACCCCGGAGATCACTCCAGTGGCTCTACTTGACAGAGGCACTGGAAACTAAGGTTGGGTGACATGATGTCAGGGTAACCCTATAGGCTTGTAACGGCTCCAGGGCCATTAGCCTAGTACACATCTATGATCCTATGAGTATTAATAAAAGAAAGTCCAAATAAACTGAAGTGCAGAACTAGTAATTAACTCCTAGTCTGTTTCCAGACAGGGACAAGGTGTCACAAATCTCCCTTCATTAAAGGGTATTTAGCACCAAGGTGACAACAATATCCTTCCAAAAGGACTAATAAACTAAAAAACTAAGAAGAAACAAAGCAAAACAAAAATAAAACTCAGATAGCTTAAATGAACAGTGTGCGTGTGTGTAACAGGCACATGAATCAAGAAAACAGCACCCACTCTAGTAACCTTGGAAAATATCTGAAATAAAGAAACAGCAGACAAAAATCAAAATAAAAACTGTAATAAATGTATTAAAAAAAAACAAAAAATAAAATTGCTTGCACTCATAGGACTTCATCAGATCATTAAAAGTGAGCAACCAAAAAAACAATCATACACTAAAAATGTGTGGAAAAAAGTGCAAATGACTATGACTATGCAAGTTGAAGCAGAACAGAAAAACAGACAGAAACCATCAAAAATACATGATTAAAAAGTCCAAGAAGGGTGAAAAAAGGAGCAAATCTGTGTTAAAACAATTAATAAAATAATGTGTGGTCCAGTTTCCTAAGCTGAAGAATGCATTTAATTGAACAAGCAGAAATGAATCCTCCTTATATAAAAAAAAAAAAAAAAAAAACTTGACACTTGAAACACTATAAGCTCAGTAAACAATCTTTTCATTGTTACAGTTCCCACTCACCTTACTGTTATGTATTTCTTACCCATACCAGGTCAGATGAACACATCTCTCAAAAGGTACAGGAAGGGGGCCTACATTTAAAGATATCAAGCATCTCCATACTGACCTTGTTGAACATTTGAGACATGGATGTTAAGAAATTCAATTGAAGAGCAGAGAAAGGTGAAGTTTGAGAGGTAAGTTTCGTGACATCCATGTGGACAGCACAGTAAGTAGTTACAATCAGAAATACCCAAGCAATATTGTTTGTAATGCATGGAATTTTATTGACTCTTTTACCAAGAAACAGTAAGAGAGCAAAATGTTTTACAGCTCTGAAAGCCAAAAACGTGTAATGCACCACACAGATATTGCCGGCAGAAAAATGTTTACCTGATGAATGGATGACTTCACTTAGACAGCACTCTGCCTTATTTTGTGTGTATGCATTTGTGTGAGACTGTGATGGAGGAACATTTTTAAAGCTGTTAATGGTGTTATGCTTTAGTGTGAGACTACAGATTAATCAAGTTGAAAATTGATTAACAGATTTATTATTCATGAATTCAGAACATAATTACAGTGCTCCATGTACTACAATAATGTTATAAATACCACGTATCGGTTTGCAATTGACAAGTTTTGAGTAGTAGGATTTTTTCAACAGGTGAAGATAACAAATGAAGTGCCACTGATTTATCTTTCTCAAAATGACCCCAAAATGTTTTTGTATGACTGTTTGTCAGCATTCATAAATATCTGTATGGTTTAAGTGTGTATGTGTGCATGTGTTTATGTATGTGTATGTTGATGAACTGTGTGTTGCTGTGTTGTACTATGATGACAAAGGGTACAACCCGTCATGTCATATAAAACAGGGACAACTTTACTATACAAGGAAAATTGTGCTCATTGTTTTAGATTTGTTGATTTAACAATAATCAAACTATCTTGCAATAATATTTTCACAAGTTATCTTGTGGCATTTATTTGGTTTTATCAGATGCTGTTTCAAAAGCTGTTAGAAAATATTGAGAGAAAGGATTACATTTTGAAGTTTTGATATAGTTGTGAATAGTAATACAGATGGGCCTATCATTAAAAGAATACATACATCTATATATACACATATATATGAATGATTAACTGCTAATAACAATGGCCATCAAATAACCAACCATGAAAAAGAGTGACTACACATCTAAGTGACCTACAATAAATGCTATCATGCAAAATAATGCCCGACTTAAAACAGATTCCTTTAAACACAATACCAGAAAAGAACAATACTTATACAGATGCTGTTGTTATACACCAGGGAAAACCCTCTTGCTAAAATTGAATTCAAAGCCACTAACTGTTGTTTCAACATAAATCCTGCTATATCTTAAAGTAATTATGATACATGTGGTTACTCAATGGAAAAAAAGCATTCAATATTCCCTTTGTTAAAAACACAACATAAAAAGGCATTCTACAGGACTAAGTTTCTAAAATTAAAGGCAGAACCACATCTTTAAGCATTTCACATCTATATTGCATAACAAAGTCCCATCTAGTTGATATTAATTACAAGTCTGTTTAATTCAAAGATTAGTGAACAAATTTAATGCAGTCTTATGGAGGCCTCTGTGTATTAGAAAGATTGTCAATTAAGAACAATTGCAACAAATGTTGTGGTGATTGTGTTTGCACATCACTGCTCACATATTCAAAATACATCCAGAGGTGCTATCGTCTGTCTTAAATCTGTCAGCCTGAAACTATCTGTAGAATTAAGTGATGCTTACAAAAGCCATACTGGCTTGTTTTACTACTGTTCAGGCTTAATTTACTGCCTCAGTAAAATTATAAAATGTTTATACACCTCTGATGCCACTAAGTTAATGTCCTTTGGAATTAATTATCCCCATATCTTGACTGATTCTTATAGCCATATTCCAAGTATTTGGATTAAAACAGCTTTTTCCTCTAATGTTTTAGAAAGCACCAATCTCAATTATTTTTTTTCACACTATTTTTATAATTGTTACTTCATAAATACTATTTTCATAAAGCAGAAATGTGATTTACAAATCGTCATTACTTATATCCCTGTTTTATATAGCAGAAATAATAAAAATGAAAAGTAAAACTGCACTGTCTTACATCAATAACTAAATATAAATTGTCTTTTTTTTATGCTTGTTACAGAAACTTCATAAAGGCTACAGTTAGAAGTAAAGGGTTTTCTCACTTAAATTTATTTTTGCTTGCAATTACTTACTTCTGGTTTTGCCTGCTATTGATTCAAATTGGCCACAGTGGAAAATTGATAAGCTCCTAAAGATCTGAATTCAGAAAAAAAAAAAAAAAAAAAAAAGAGCTACATGTTTTATGGTTTTATTTTCACTAGCTGTAGTTTCACTGATATGTTTTTTCTACAGACTACCTTCAGCTCTGTATATTAACTTGTTAGTCATAGCCTTCTGAGCATCTAAAGGAAAGAATCAGGAGTCTGACTGAATCAAGTTCAGGACTGAGACATGAAGTAGGCATGATTGATCTGTGTCTGCATTGTGGTACATCATCAGTTTTTCATTCCTTTCTGTCCCCATTTGCCATAATTCTGGCAAATTTGTAAACTTAGTTCTATTGCACAGCAGTAAACATACTTTAGTACACAGCTCTAATCATACTAAGGCCAAAGGTTTTAAAGAACAGAATTAGCAAAAAATTCATATAAAAAAAAAAAAAATATATATATATATATATATATATATATATATATATATACACACACACACACACACACACACACACACACAGTGGTGGCTGGTGACATCAAATTAAAGGGGGACTGCAGGAGACAGCTGAATGGGTGAGGCCAATGGGAAGGGGTGTGATCAACTAGAAAGGGATGGAGCTATGCTCAAAACCACAGCAACTGGAACTTTAATTAAATACACTGTCCTGGGTGCCAAACCATCATTACGAGAGTCCAATCAAAACAAAATGAAGTGTAGAAGAAAAAAATATTTCAATGCATTGGCTACACGACAACTTACTTAATATCTAAATGGAAACACAAAGGTTGTAAGGCATGAAAATATAAATTAATTTTTAAATACATTACTGGAATGCCAGTCAAAAGCAGTTCTAATTATAACTTATATTCAGCTTTATAAAATTACCAAGTAACATGCTGAAAGTAGCAATCTCTGTGATACCCCCACTTGTAAAAATGTTTCTTATCCAGTTATCCAAAAAAGACCTGCTGCCTGACAACAACTATCTACTTGTTTTGGGGAAGACATGATCAAAGTAAAAAATTAGCAGCAAACAAGAAACAAGCTCAAGATAAATTGCTTAAATGATTACTGCACAGGTTATGGACCCCACATGATAGAGTGGCATTCTGTTTAGTTTACAGGTAAAGCCTGCAAACATGACTGCAAGTCTCCAACAAATGTAATGAGCTTCTGAAAATACTGTAATCCTGTCCTTTATTACATATACTGTCATATGCATTTCAATACCCAAGGCTTATACGTTATGTAGTTATGTAAATATTCTCTACATGGCAACAACGAAAAGGCTTTCAATGTTGGTAATTCTTTAACAGTATGCTTATTAAAGCTTACTTGCATCTTACAATCTCCGACAAGCTTACCTGATGGTCATTAAAGCATTGGTACTTAAACACAGAGCAACAGGGCCCTGCGACAGCATGCATTTTCTGAAGAAGAAGAAGCATAAATCAACAGTATAAAATATGACAGAAAAACAGAACATACTGCAAAATCAAGGAGAGGAAAAGCCATGGTCATACTTGTGGTCTACCTTGGATGGGGGGAATACTCTGCATACTTGCACTGCATAACTGCTCCTTGCTTTGCTTGGACACATCCAGAGCCACTACAATGGGGGGTGGGGTGCAACAAGTATGTCAAAATTTGAAATGTCTCTGTATGACAGTGATGGCTCTGACACTCATACCTCTCAGCCTCAGAGCAAGAAATCTGGACAAAGCCATACATAGAAGTGGGACACAGGCCCAAAAATAAGAACAATTTTAAATATTGCTCTTACAAACTTAGAAAGATAATAGAATAGTAGCAGGTCTTGCATTAGTATGAATTTTCTGAAGGGTATGAAATCTGATAATGTCTGCCATTATTTTCTAACTTCAGTCTTTAATGACTTGCCACTAATTTGCCAGAAAACCACAATTTTATGAAAACCGGACCAACAATGTGATGCAAAAATATAAAATTGCCACACAATACAGCTGGGAACCTGTCAAAGAAGGAACACCTTTTTAATATTAGTACTTTTAACTTGAGCAGCTGACAAAAGAGCATCTACATGCATATCTGAAATAAAAGTAATCTATAACTCTGATCATTACAGTTATTTATAATTGTAAACCCTCCACATTTTCTTCCAAAATTGCCATTTTCCGGAGGGATTATTAGGGGGAGAGCAACATTTTCAGCCAAAATTGGGGACAGTTGAGAGGTTTGGATATTCCTAATTCTATAAAGCAATTTATTTGCATGTATCTCTCAACTCTTAATGCAGGAAATCTGGACAAGGCCAAATATATTGGGGGAACATACAAACAGTACTAAAAACTGTTCTTGTATAAACGTAAGACAGTTGATAGAGTAACAGGTTTTGCTTTAGCATGCATCTTTCTGAAGGTTATGATGTCTGAAACTCAATGTCTGTCATTAGTTAGTGACTTCATTCCTAAACGATTTGCCAGAAAACCACAAATTTTATGACAAACCAAAAATAAGAAGCAAAAATCTGTTCTTTCTGCAAAAATCTGGACAGTTGAAAGGTATAGTTCAGACAGGGCTGTCTGAGTTTGCTAGCCTTCCCTCCCTCACAAAATCATGGTCAAATGGAGTCTCCCCCTGCAGCCATTCCAATGTCCCATTCCTTGTTTATTTTGCCCCATTTACCATAAACACTGTAATGTGCCTACTGCTTTACCTCTGCAATGATTTGGATTTCATTTGAAAGTTTTATTTTGCATTTTACAGCACAAACACTAATAGATATCTGCTAAACAAAGCAATGCAGTCTCACAATGAAAATAGACTTAGCATTAAAGCTTTTCTGTCCTTGAAACTCATATTCATTGAAATAGCATTGAAACCCACATTCAAAGAAAATGCATTTGCCAGTGGCAGATAAAGATTAACTTTGAGCTGTTTTCAAACCATAAGCCCCTTGAACATGAAACATACACATACTCCTTGACACACCTTCCTGATTGTATTAAATTGTATTCCTTGTACAATACAGTGCAGTTGTTAGAGGTATTTTACATTTTTTGTTTTGAACATTTTTCAAGTAATCAATGAAACAAAATGCATGCACCAATAATGACAAAACTGCCCAATTCAGAACATTTCCATCATAAAAGTCTAAGCACATGTCTACAGTCCACCAGTAGCAGTAAATATGCACAATCTCTGAAGTAGTAAAAGTCATCTAAATAATTCCACATTAAAGAAATCTGTAACTAATGAAGAGGTTGCTGCTAGCAAACAACTTTATATGTCATTGTTTCATCTACAAATAAAGTGTCTGTTGCCCTTGAGGAATAAATTGCCTATGTTGCATTAAAAAATGATAATCTAGTAATATTGCAATACGGAATTGATGGCAAATTGATAACAGGTTCATAGGTATCATCGTCATAATGGACTGCAGCATCCAACCCCCCCCTTTACAACACAATACAGTATCAGCAATACATCTACCTACTGTGGGAGTAGAACCTACAGCCTTCTGCATCAAAAGCAAGTATACTACCTGCTGTGCTATTAACAATGCAAGCTGATTCAGCATAACCAGCACTAAACTTTAGTTCCCCTGCAGCTCTCAGCTTTTCATAAAATCTACTCAACACTCAGCTGTATCTCTGAACTTTGCAGCACAATAAATCTGGAAAAAGCCAAAATTTATTTGGGGGGGGGGGCAAAAACCCAAAAACTAGGAACACATTTTAAACACTGCTTGTATAGTGTTGGAAAGTTGCTAGAATAAAATGCTGTGCTACCACCATACATTTCACTACCAAATCTTAAAGCCAGGACCATGTGCAAAACAGTCAGAACAACATACCACTATGCCAAATACAGAAGTTATGTTCTTACCATAACGTTCCATGTTAGTTGTCTTCTTCTCGCCTTCTTTCTTGCTGGATGGGTTCGGAGCCGACCTCGGCTCCGACTCGGCCACTCTAAAAGCTAGAGAGTTGGATCCACCGGCTCGAGGCTCCTCTTAGATCCCACAATGCTAGGCGGTATTACCTCAGATCTCGTTTGTAAGCTAGGCCCAGCCAATAATAAAAACCAGAACTACTGGAAATGGGAGAACCCACCTCTATAAAAAGGAAGGGAAGAAGGTGACCTGAAGCCTGATCAAGGAATATATGCACAGCAGAGCATATACCTATAGCAATAGAGGTGGTAGAAAGAGAGGTCACAATCAAACTCCTCTAGGTCTGTCCAGGCTAGGGGGAAGGAGGGTGGGATGCAAGAAAGAAGGCGAGACGAAGACAACTAACATGGAACGTTATGGTAAGAACATAACTTCTATATGTTAAGTTGTCTATCTCGCCTTCATTCTTGCTGGATGGGACCGTCCTAGCACCTTGTCCCGGTGGCCTATCGGAACAGACTCTTGAGAACAGTGGAACCAAAGTTAGCTCTATGTCTAGAAGCTAAATCCAACTTATAATGAGAAATGAAAGTGTGAGGAGTAGCCCAAGTAGCCGCTGCACAAATGGTGTCAATAGGCAGCCTGTCTTGGAAGGCTATAGAAGTAGCCAAAGCTCTGGTGGAGTGGGCCTTAGGTTTGTTAGGCAGCTTTTGGTGTCTAATTTCATAAACAAAGGAAATCAGAGATGTTAGCCATCTGGAGAGTGATACCTTCGAAACTGAAAGTCCCTTTCTGCCTTCTGCATAAGAGACAAACAACTGGTCAGTTTTTCTGATCTGTTTGGTCCTATCCAAATAATACCTTAACTGACGATGAACATCTAGCCAATGCAATTTTTGTTCAGACCTGTTAGAAAAGTTAGGAAAAAACACAGGGAGGTCAATGCTTTGATTTAGGTTAGACGCAGAGGCTACTTTAGGTAAAAAAGATGGATTGGTTCGTAAGGCCACCCTGTCTTTATGAAACAATAGATACGGTGGTCGACTGCTGAGTGCATGAAGTTCTGAGACCCTTCTAGCTGAAGTAATGGCTACCAGAAAGAGAGTCTTCCAGGATAGCAATTTCAATGAACAGGAAGCTGCAGGTTCGAAAGGGGGAAGAATCAAAGATGTGAGAACTAAATTAAGGTCCCAAGAAGGAGGAGGATTTCTTATAGGAGGTCTGAGAAGAAAAACTACCTTCAAAAAAGCTTTGCAAAGCTTGTGAGACATGATGGCAGAATCTGAAACGCCCACATGAAAATTAGATATAGCTGCCAATTGGACTTTGAGAGTAGAAGGAGATGAACCTGCGTGAAAGAGTTCAGCTAGAAAATCAAGAACTATTTGGATGGGAGCAGTGAAAGGATCTAAGTCCCTTCCTTGAGCCCAATAGGCAAAACGTTTCCACTTACTAAGATAAATCTTCGAGTGGAAGATTTATGGGAAGCTATCAAAATATCTCGAACAGTGTGAGATATTTGAGGAAGCCTGGCTAAGGTTGGAACTGGAGGAACCAAGCAGTGAGGTTCAAAGATGGGAGGGAGCGATGAAACTGACCCGACTGATGGATCAAAAGATCTGGAACTAGGTCCAGATGCCAGGGTTGCTCCAACAGAAATTGATGTAGAAAGGGGAACCAAACCTGTCGAGGCCAGTAAGGAGCAATGAGGATCAATGAGGCCTTCTGAGCGATAGCTTTCTGTATCACTTGAGAGATTAGTGGGAAGGAGGGAATGCATACAGAAGTCCCCGGGCCAAACTTGGACTAGAGCGTCTCTGCTGGGCTGGCCTGGTAAGGGAAGAGGGTGAAATAATCTTTGCACTTGCTGTTTTGGGGAGTAGCAAAAAGGTCGCAGCAAGGCTGACCCCACTTGAGAAAAACTTTCTCCAAGATAGAATCTTTCAGAGACCACTCGTGAGGCATGAGGATAGCTCTGCTCAACTTGTCCGCGATAAGATTGGACTTCCTGGGAATGTGCGTTGCTACCAGAAAACGCTGAGAAGAAATCGCCCATTGCCACAGTCTGAGTGCTTCTCGACATAGGGGGTAGGACTTGGTTCTGCCTTGTTTGTTGATATACCACACTACAGACATGTTGTCCGTCTGAATTGCTATCGTTCCCAAGGGAAGAGAGTCTTGAAGGGCTTGCAACGCTAAAAGCACTGCTCTCATCTCTAGAACATTTATATGCAAGTGGCGTTCGATTGGTTGCCATATGCCCTGGACTGTTCTGCCCTGATAATGCCCCCCCACCCGATCAGGGAGGCGTCCATTGTCAGAGTAGCAACCAGAGGGGGAAGGACAAAGGGTCTTCCTAGGAAGAGCTGGGGGGGAAGAAATCCACCAAAGAAGATGATTCCTGCATGCTTGCGTAATCACAATGGTGTGGGACATCGAAAGTTGCTGGTACGACCACTGTGTGAAGAGCATCCATTGAAGGATTCTCATGTGAAATCTGGCTAAAAGAAGTAGAGGGATAGCAGCTGCCATAATCCCCAATACTTTTAGAACCAATCTGACTTTGACTCTGTTGCTGTGGAATAGAAGGGAGACCAGTTTGTGTATGTCTGCTATTCTTTGGTCTGTAAGTCTTGCAGACATGTTGACTGTATCTAGATTTGCGCCTATGAAGGTAATAACACGACAAGGCGACAAAACAGACTTTTTGCAATTTATTGAGATACCTAACTTTTGAAAAATGCGAAAGGTGTAGTCTCTGGCAATCAGAAGAAGATGCTTGGTAGGAGCTGTGAGGAGCCAGTCGTCTAAGTATGGAAACACCTGGAATCCTTGACGTCTCAGATGAGAAGCTACCACTGCCATGCATTTGGTAAACACCCAGGGGGCAGTGGTGAGTCCAAAGGGCAGGGCTCTGAATTGAAAGTGACTGGTTCCCAGCCTGAAGTGGAGGAATCTCCTGGAGCGTCTGTTCATTTTTATATGATAGTACGCATCCTGAAGGTCTATAGAGCACATCCAGTTTTCCTTTCCCAATAGGGGTAGGATGGATTGTAGCGTGACCATCCGAAATCTTGTTTTCTTGACAGAGTTGTTCAAGATACTGAGATCCAAAATTGGTCTCCAGTCCCCTGTTTTCTTTGGAACCAAAAAGAACCTGGAGTAGATTCCGGATCCTTGCTGGTCTGCTGGCACTGGCTGAATGGCTCTTTTTGCAAGCAGCTTTGAAATTTCCAATGCTGCTAGATCCCTTTGAGCGGGTGGAACATCTGGAAGGGATTTTTTGGATTGGTTTGGAATGCGAAAGAACGGAATGGAATAGCCTTCGGAAATGATGGACTGTACCCACTTGTCTTGAGTTAGGGATCGCCAGGCTTCTGGGTACAGTGATAATCTTCCCCCGACTGCCTCTGAAGGTGGACAGTCGGGCAACACCTCAGGGATGCTGGAAGGGCTTATCGGAAAAGGTTTCTCGATTGCCCTGGTTCTGCGGACCCCCCCTGCCTCTAGGGCGACGTCTACCATTATTGTTCCCCCCTCTGCCTCTAGAGGGGAACCGACTCTGTGCGTCAGGCAAAGTTCCTTGAGATTGTTTGCGGAACCACATCTTTCCACTTTTCTGGCCTTTGGGGTAAGGTCTAGAAGGAGTAGAAAAACGGACTCCGACGGCAGAAAGAGTTTTGCCATCTGTCTCGCACCTTGTCAAGGTTTCTTTCACTTGACCAAAAAGAGACGATCCATCAAACGGGGAATTAGTGAAAGACGTTTTAAAGGGGTTCGCAAAATTGCACAGCCGCATCCAGGCATGCCAGCGTAAGGCCACACCTGTCCCTGTGACTCTGCTCGCTCCATCAGCCGCATATGAAAGGAGGCGCATGGAGGAGTTAGCTATAGAATTTAGGGTAGCCAGCTGAGTGTTCATCTTATCCTGAAAACCCGCAGCTGTAGGATCCTTTAACATCTCACTCGCTTCCTTGATCAGGTCTCTTTGAAGACGAGTGAAATGACAAGAGGTAGTTCAGCGAACGCATAGCAAAGGTCGCTGACGAAAACATCCGCTTCCCGTACCTGTCCATAGACCTAGATTCCTTGTTAGGAGGATGGACAGGCACCGAAGGATCAGCTAGCTCCTTCTTAGTGGCAGCAGCTACCACCATAGCATCCACAGAAACTCCCTTAGTCAGAAATTGCTTATCTGCTGGTGCTGTGATAAACTTTGAAGGTCTCCTGGGGGTAGGGTCCACAGAGTCAGGAGCCGTCCAAGCCTTTTTAGCTACCACCTGCATGAGGGGGTCAAAGGGGGGGACACCCAGGAGGTGGAAGGGCGAGAGCCAAACGCCTCAAGATACACAGATTCATCCTCCGAAGGGTTAAGGGTTGGCCAATTTCCCCTCTGTTTCAGGATCTCTAGAATGTCTGCAAAGGAGACATCTTCAGAAGGGGAACGGGGGGAACCCTCGGAATCCTCTAAATCTGTGTCAGAGGTGACAAACTCAGGTGAGTCTATGTGCTTCCTCTTACACTTTCTCTTCCTAGGGGGCTCCCCTGCCACTTCAGGAGAGGCCCCGGAAGAGGATGAGATCCCCACAGGGGATTCTTGAGGAGCTGGCTCTCTGCGGTCTGGGATGAGGGAGTGAGTAGACATAACCTGAGGCACCGAAGAGGGAGGGGCGGAGCAGACTGTGGAGTTGAACCAGGTTCCAACACACTCCGCATGACCTCGAACGCACCTCTGTCAGGCAGAGCCAGAGGTCCCCGCTCCGAAAAGCTGAAAACCTCCCTCGGCACCGACAGCGATGGCTCCGAGGCCGATGTCAGAGCCGAACTCACCAGCGCCGAAGCACCGAGAGGGAGAGCGGGGTCGGACAAGGGTCCGATGCCACTCACCCCCTCGGAGCCGACGAGGGAAGTACGGCACCAAGATTCTTCCAAGGAAGAAATCGGAGCCGACGACGGAGCCGAAGACAATTGTATCGGCTCCGACGGTATCACAGTCTCGGGTCCGAAACGTCCCGGCTCCGAGCTCAAAGGAGTCGGAGGAGGAATATTCTGAGAAATAGGGTTGAGCATCGACTGATGAGTCGGGCTCTGAAGCATCTGGGCCAGTGCCTCGGACTTAAGAAGTCGACTCACTACCCTCTGAAGGTCATGGTCCGAAAGCCTCGAAGACCTAGAGGAGTGCGATCTATGGCTCCGTTCAGACAGCAGGGGAGAAGCTGGAGCCGAATGAACGGAGCCGACGGACGGTGACCTTGACCTCTTCCTAGAGGTCGGCTCCGAAAGCCTGATCGGAGCCGACTTAGCAATTTCCAAAACCTCGGCTCCGGAACCACCGAAGTGGAAGTTAGAGTCTCATCGGCTCCAGCCGGAGCCGATGCAGGAGTAGACTTAGAAGTCTTAGGTGCCGACTCAGTAACTGGAGCTGAAGACCTAGAAGCCTTAGAGGGTTTGCCCGAAGATGCAGTCGGGGGACCCTCAGGCTTTAACAAGCCCCGTAAAATAAGCTTGTTCTTTCTTTCCTGCAGGACTCTAGGGCTGAAGCCATGGTATACAGCACAAGAGTCCTGCAGGTGTAAAGGTCCCAGGCAGTACACACAAGAAGTGTGACCGTCTGTCAGAGACATTTTCTGACAGCACGAGTCACACTTCTTGAAGCCTGAGACCTTCGAATCCTTAGACATGACACAAAACAAGTGCAATCGCACTCAACACAAACACACCAATTACACTGTAGAGTAAGTAAAGGTAATTTAAACTAATTTAAACTAACTTAAACTGATTTAAAGATAGTAGTTTAGAAATCTTAAGTAGACTTCTTAAGTCCGAGGCACTGGCCCAGAAAAACACACACTCTGAGGGATAGGAGGGCCCGAAGGCCTAAGGGAAGAACAGATAAGTTCTTGTGGTAAGGAGTGGGAGAAAAACACAGGAAAGGAAATAGAAACCTTTAAAATAAGGGGATACTAACCAAAAAACTAATTTAAAAGGGGTTTACTAAGTTTTTAAACCTATATGGTACACTAACCTGGAGCCGGTAAAAGCAACACACCTCGATAGCTGTAGCGGCAAACGAGATCTTAGGTAATACCGCCTAGCATTGTGGGATATAAGGGGAGCCTCGAGCCAGTGGATCCAACTCTCGAGCTTTTAGAGTGGCCGAGTCGGAGCCGAGGTCGGCTCCGAACCCATCCAGCAAGAATGAAGGCGAGATAGACAACTTAACATCAGCTGTTTTGTGAAAGAAAGGAAGACTGAAACTTAAATGGCTACCATTTAGTGAATTCAGTTCTCACCATACCTGTAAACCTCTTAGCACAAAACACCTGAACAAAGCTAATAGTGGGGGAATACAGCCCCCAAACTTATTCAGTGAATTCAGTTCTCACCATAGCGCTCAACCTTAGCACAAAAAAACCTAGATGATGCCAATAATGGGGGGATATAGTCCCAAAATAGGGACAAATTTCAAAAATCCATGCTATAAACTTAGAAAATTGCTAGAATAAAAGGTTTTGTATTACCATGTACTTTCTGAAGAATATGAAGTCTGAAATTCAAATGCCTGTTATTTTTATTTATTTAACATTTATTAACCAGGAAAGTCTGACTTGGAACAAAAGCCAATTTTCAGCAGAGGCCGAAGGAGAAACACTCCAGACACATGTCCTTGTAAGATGGGAGGACATGCAGACTCCACACAGAAGGAACCCAAGCCAAGAATCAAACCAGCAAACCTGTAGCTGTCAGGCAACAATGCTACCAGTGCACCACTGCACTACTGATTGTGCAAGCAAAAACAAACATACAGAAACCACAGATTTTATGAGGAACAGAACAAATACAAGATGGAAGGACATCCAGACTCCACACAGAAAGCACCCCAGCCAAGAATCAAACCAGAGAACCTGTAGCTGTCAGGCAACAATGGTACCAGTGCACCACTATACTACTGACTGTGCAAGGAAAAACATACATACAAAAACAGATTTTATGAGGAACAAAACAAATATGTCAAAAATCTGCAAATCTTTTTACAAATGGTGGTGGGTAGGGAATTCAGGCCCTTGCCACCTGCATCCAAGGTACAGGGCTCAAGCCTGAGGTATTCTCTACCCACCACCATGTATTTGCTTTCTCTCTCTAGCCACCAGTTGTTCCATTATTCCTCAGACTGCATGTCCTTCCCACTTTGATTTTTCTCCAGAAGTATTAGTATTGCTTTATTTTAATGCTATGTCTTATTCAGAAAGCTCACATTTCAAAGCACTGTGGTGCCCATAGACGAAAAGTGTGCATTAGAAAAACATTTGTGAAATTTTGGCAGATAACGAGATGTAGGTAACAAAGTTGATTACCTGAATGATGACAACATCTGTCATCATTTGTTTTTATATGCTCGACTATTTGATTTCAAATGCAGAAATGAGTACATCTGCTGAAACCATGCACTGCAGACATGCAGATTATATTGATCATTTACAGAGACTACCCTTTTAAAGCTCTCTCCTGGGGATTCATATTTAAAGAAAGTGAACAGTTCATGTAGCATAAGTGTAGAGATGTTAAAGTGGGCAGCACCTTTGTGGAAGCTGGAAATTATGTGTACAGTAAACTACGATAAAATTCAGAAATGTAAGTCAACACTGCAGTTAAGTATACACACATGCACGCACTTACACACACGCACACACACCCACTCACCCTAGTTCCAGCAGTCTGACCTGAATTAGTTCCAATACATCAGTCTCCTTGGTGAATTCACAGTCTGTTGCAGTCCTCACAGCAGTCTTCTCAGACCGTGCATGCTAACGGCTGGTTTTCGGTTCTCCTGGCAGGTTTCTCAGCTTGCCGCCGCTGCTGGAAGACCCAGCCTGCCAGTGATGCAGTCCGGTGTTGTTCTGTTCCACGGTCATCATCACCGCACAGACTTCTGGGCTGCAGGGCAGAAATGTCTTTCTCCCTTATCTGGACTGCCGAGCAGAGCAGTCTGGAGTTCTGCGAGTACCATGAACTCCATGCACGCATGTGTGGAGTATCGGGACTCGTGATTTTTTGTTTTATTTTCTTGTTCTTCTTCGTGATTTTTGTTTTATTTACTTTTTCTTCTTTCTACAGGTGGGGGGGCTGCAGTCCTATAGCATGAGCTGCCCGTGTGTGTTTTGTGTGTGTTTTGTGTGTGTGTGTGTGTGTGTGTGTGTGTGTGTGTGTGTGTGTGTGTGTGTGTGTATATATATATATATATATATATATATATATATATATATATATATATATATATATATGGGATCCATACAGATGCTCAACTGCATCTTTCACCACATCCCAATTTGGTGTGCATAACTGCACGAAAGTGCTGTTCACCGAAGCAGCACTTTCACGTAAGTATTCTTGTTGTTCCGGTTGTATTACGGTGCTGTAAGGGAAAATTCCCTTTTCCCCACTGTAGTGTGACCTCAGAGTGAGCATCTTAAAGTAGGGGGGAGTAGGGGGGTGCAGACCCCACATCGGGGGCTTGCCCCCTGCATTCAAGTAGATTTTGTGGGGGTTTGTTGTTTAACATACCTTAACGAAAGCACTTTTTCAATGATAGCGCTTTCGTTAAAGTGTGTTCGGTGGTAATGGATTTGGGCTTTTGATCTTATGATCAATCCATAGATATATAGATATATATATATATATATATATATATATATATATACACATATATAGAAATTGTAGCTATCAGATGGTGTTTTGAAGACTATTACTTCACCAGCCAATTCAACACATGACCCTATGAACATTATACACACTGGTAAATAGCCATATTGAACCATCCTTTACCCATGGCAATAATATGTCCATCCCCTGCGTTTGCCTACATACTGATAGCTCACTCCTGACATTCACTTCCAAATCAGTATAATTTTCTTAGCAAAAAATACAACGTCATTGCCTTCATTTTATTTCTCTTCCCCTATTTCTAAACCACACAGCAGTATGATTTGTGATGGCAAATGTTTGCATCAGCTTGCCAGTCCTTTGACTTTCCCTTCACACAAGTGCTTATTTCAGAAGTAGTTACACAAAGATTAATATGAAGCATTATCATATACTAGGTAATATATTACATAATATAATAAATATGTAAAATAAATATTGTGAATTCTGTAAGCAACTAATGGCCTCAATCGAAGCACAAGTATCAGACAACACACAGCAATGAGAATAAAAATAAAAAATAACTAAGACATTAAAAAAATCCTGCAACATTAAATGGAGTATACATAACTCATACCATTTTTTTCTGAACTCCAAAATAGTCCAGCAGTTTGAGCTCCAAATATGGAAAATACAAGAAAAAGAAGCTGAGACAGAATTCCAAAATTAAAGGCAACCTGCTGTTATCTGACAAGTTACAAACAGCCAAGGGCAATTGTATACAAGAACAAAAACTTACTATTCCAATGCACTTATAGTCCAGACAGTGAAACATTTACTAAACTTATGTTATTCCTGTCAAAAACAAAGTCAATATTTAAACAATGTGTTTGTAAGCACTACTGCTGAAAAACATAAAAAGCTGTGGCTGCAAAAACTTTAACAGCGGGAACAAGTGTGCTTACAAATTGAACAAAACAGTCATTTAATCAAAAGAAACAGTGTTACAGTAAAGCAAACAGTAAAATGCCAGTGTTTTAAACATGGCATTCTAAACATCTTTTACCCCCCCAATATTTGTATTAGGGATAAAATAAGAGAATAAACACAGTCTAATACACTGATTATACTGAACAGACAATTTTTAACAACAATGAAACTGAATCAACTATTTACTTTATTTACATAGAACTGAAAAATGTTTGAATAGTACAAATATTTTAAGAAAAAACTTCTAGTGAAGCAAACAAACGATTAAACAGTTTTAAAAATCAGTTCAGAAAGTCTCAATTAGGTTTGAAATCTTTGTCCATGGATTGCTAGTAAAACTCCTCAAATATATTTTAAGTCCTTTAGTTCTGACTACCTTGTTTATGGTTTCTTCTAGTACGGAGAGAAATTCACATAGACTCAGAGAGGTGGTAGAGGTCTATTTCCTTGTAATACATTTCCTGGCCACTGCTAATAGTGTCCATAATAAGCATGAATTTGATTTTTTCAAAGAAAAAGTTTCATCAACATTAAGAACAATTAAAGTTTTAGTTAATGTGAAGTAATCTGAAAATAAAGCTGAAAGAAAATCATAAATGTTCCTTTGGCTTTTCCTGGTTAGGGGTTGCCACAGTGGAACTCCAGTCTGCTAATGATTGGCAGTAGATTTTTACAGTGCCGGGGTGTCAGCCCGACGCCCACCCTTCATCGAAGGCACGCCCATTCATGCATGACTTTCGACCATGGGGAGGACATGCAGACTCCACATAGAAGGCGCTCCAGATGAGAATCGAATGGGAGAACCTCTTGCTGTGAGGCAAGAATGCTACCGCTGCACTACCATGGCAATTGAAAAAAAATCATCAATATCTCTCCAAAAATTCCTTAGTTTAGAGCAATCATAGAAAATATAGAACCAATCTGCATTATCGCCAACAAACATTTGATTTTTTGAATTTAGCAATTTTGTCAAAAGTTAAAATGTTGTGTGCAAATACTAATAAGTAAATAACACTCCAATATTGACCCCAAGAAGTGAGTTTTACTGAAGATAGAATTTTAAGTTTTCCTGTCTTGGAGAGGCCATGTGGTAGGCCTTTAGTCATTGTGTTCCATTGCTTAGATGTTAAAATGGACCTGTAATTTAACAAAATGCTGTGTAATTTGTATACTAAATTGAGAAACTGTTGGTCAGTAAATAATATTTTGGATACGACTGTGATTAAGGGAGGTTGATCTAAATATGAAGAGCTCTGAATAATTCTGCATAGGTGTTGAGAATAGGCAATTACACTTTGTAGTAATAACCAATCTTGTGATATATATTAGTCTTTCATAATTTGCTGAAGTTGTAAAGTTTCCGAGTCTTTGATACACTGTTTCCAACAAATAAAAGTTTTAGTTTCCCATTCATTAAAGATGTTAATGTGAACTTTATCCAGGAGGTTTTTTTGTGATTTTAAAGAGGATTATTAGGTCAAACCAGGATTTGATATCTGCATTTGAGTATATTATTTTTCGAAAGTTGTTAATAATGTCATTTAGATAGTTTAGTTTCATGGATTTTGTCACATTATATTTAAGATTGTGACTAAGATGAAACCAGAACTTATTGGAGGGATGTTTAGAAGGAATTTTACATGACAGTGAGTATTCATTCTGTATTATGGCTATATGGAGAGCTTTCCAATTTGAGTTGTAATTTGAATCAATCCAATTTAATGTGCTTTTAAGTAATGATGTTCTGATATAGGTTTCCAAGTCAGGTAATCTTAAACCACCAACATCCCAAGATCTAATATGATGCATATACACAATCCTATTTTTGTTCTGGTATCATAGGAAGTTTAATAAAGTTTTATTGATGAGTTTAATATACTTATTCCCAGGATGGGTATCTAGAGCCCGAACAATATATAAAATATTTGGAAGGAGAGCCATTTTTAGCAATTGCAATCTGTCCTTGAATGAAAAAAATATATTGTTCCAGCTGCTTATGTACGTATTCACCTGAGATGTTATGTTATAATTTCTCTTGTTTTTTCCAAGTTTTTGCATAAGGTTATCCCAAAGTAGTTTAGTGTATTAACTTGTTCTCCAATAATGCTTTGGGTAACTAGTTGAGATTTCCCTTTGTCATTAAGGATAATATGTTTAGATTTTTGCTTAGTAAAGTGGAATCCTGAAATTTTTTGAAAGTTATTTATTATTGTGTTTAGCTCTAATAATGCTTTATTTGACTTAGGTAAGGTAAGCAGAATAACATCTACAAATAGCTCTATGTTAGAATTGTATTGTTATAAATATTAATGCCTTTGATTTCTTGATTATTTCTCATTGATGATGCTAATATTTCTAAGACAAGGGCAAATAATATTGGGGATAAATGGCAACCTTGTTTGGCGCCTTTGGTTATTGGGATGTACTTGGAAGTTAAGGGGCCTAATTTGATGTATGCCAAATTGCCTTTATAAATAGCCTTAATATTGGAGATGAAAGATATTGTAAATGAGAATGCTTTTAGTGCATCAAACAAAAAATCCCAGTTTACAGAGTCAAATGTTTTTCTATGTCTAGACTCACCAAAAAGGCTTCTTCATTTTCTTTAAGAATTCTATTAATGTTAATATTCTTTTGATATTATCATGAGTGTGCCTTTTATGAATAAACCCGGTGTGGTCATTATGAACTAAATGTGAAAGTAGAACCTTTATTTTGTCCACAAAAATAGACAAAGATTTTGTGGTCATTATTTAATAAGGAAATTGGTGTATACGATTTACATAGCTGTGAATCTTTGTCGGATTTAAGAATATGGGTAATCTAGGAGCATCTCCAAGAGGGAGGAATCAAATTTTTAGTTTGTACTTCAACCAAGGTGTTATGAAGTAAAGATACAACAATCTTGGAAAAAAAGCTTATAAATCTCTGCTATAATCCCATCTATGCCAGGAGCCTTGTTAGGTTTAAGTTTTTGATTTTATCTTTTATTTCATTTATAATTATTTGTTTCTCGAAAGTTATACTAAGATTTTTTACGATGGCATTCAAATTTAAAGTGATTAATTCTTGGGCTGTAACATTTTTGTTTATATTAGCAAAGTTATAATGTTTGGTGAAATTATATCTAAACGCTTCTAATATATCTCCGATATGTCTCGTTTACTGCACCTATTTTTTTTTTTGTTATTTGAGTTTAATTGTGATGACTTAGATCTCAAGGAGGTTAATTGAGATTGTAGGTTCTGTAGTTCTGATTCCCGTACCTTGTCTTTTCTTATACCAGGCTATAGCTATACCATAAATATATACTTTTAGATTATCCCAAACCATAATAATGTTTCTTTCAGAATTATTACTTGTCTCTAAGAAGTTTAATTCTGATAGTAACCATGATTTAAAGTATTTTAGTTTAGTGATATAGGCAGGAATTCTAGTAACAATATTTGCCCCAATCCCCTTCAATAAACACATCACACCAAATGACATTTGACAACCTTTATTAAACTTCCATAACTTTGATTACCAATTTTATTTACAACTGGACATAGTATAGTTGATTCTAAACGCAGCATAAACATCCTTGTAATGTTAATCAGAACAGCGTATCTGCTCATCCTGCCTGGTAAGAAGCGTCCATATCTATGCTCACTTAATTTTCTTATAAATCTCCTTATAATGTTAATCAGGACAGCGTACCTGCTCATCCTGCCCAGTAAGCAGCATCCATACCTTTGCTTGCTTACTTTACTTATAAAACCTCCTTGTAATGTTAATCAGGACAGTGTACCTGCTCATCCTGCCCAGTAAGCAGTGTCCATACCTTTGCTTGTTTAATTTATGAAGCAGCATCCCATCTCACTTCATAAACCATTCATCAATTACCACATTACCAAGCTTAGCAAACAAAATCCCTAACCTTCATGCATGGGTACTCCATAACAAACCTGACATAGCCATTTCTGAAACCTGGCTAAAACCCCAAATTAAGGATGCCGAGATATTACCACCAAACTACTCAATCATTAGATCAGACAGATCCCACAAAAAGGGTGGTGGAGTAGCTCTACTCTACGCATCCTCCCTATGCCTAACACCTTACAACAAAATCATTCCCCAGTTTTCTAATGCAGAACTAATACTAGCTCATCTCCAGCTGAATACACACAAATTTATTTGTATAGCCTCTCTCTACATTCCCCCTGGAGATAATATCCCAATACTTGAAAACATCCTCTCCTGGCTATCAAGTAACATCCATAATGAAACTATAATCATGGAAGATACCAATATTAATTGGTCCTCCATACAGTCACCCACACACCCCCTCAATATCAACCTTTTCAAATACTCTCAACTAATCAACTCAATAACTAGGCCATCCAAAGACTTCTCTAGTGGCAACATCTTAGACTGGATTCTAGTCCCCCATCCCCATAACTACCCTGACAGTGGAACCCTTCCTGACCCCCTCAGTGATCATCTTCCCATCTTCACTAGACATCTTCCAACTCCCTTACAAGTTACTCACAACTATATAACTACCAGATCCCATAAAAACTTCAACCCTGAAGCTTTTTCCAGCAACCTTAAATCTATTAACTGGACTCCCTTAAAAACCCTACCACTCGAAAATGCAGTGACCCACTTTAATACCATCTTCCTAAACATCCTAAATAATCATGCTCCCTTAATAACCAAAAGAATAAAAAGGAAAGCCACCCCCTGGTTATCAAAAAATACACTTAACCGCCATGCGACTCAGAGATGAAACATGGGCATAATACAAGAAAAACAAATCTACATCAAACCTCAATCAATACAAAACTATTCGTAACTTAGTAAAAAAACTTCTCAATAGACCGGCAAAACTACTTTATCCAACTTCAAAACAATCATAAAACTAACCCACAAAAATTCTGGGCAGGTATAAATTCACTCTTAAAACCTGGTACTATTGAAAACCCAAACCCCAGCCCAAACTCACAAGAATTCGATCTTGCTACCCAATTCAATCCTTTCTTCATAGACTCTATTTCCAAACTTACTTCTTTTACACACAATTCACCTCCTACCCCCTCTACTCACAACCGCCCTCCCCCTCCTACTCCTTTCTCTCATTCACCCCCACCCCAACCTCACCCTTTTTCAATTAAACCTACTCCAACTTCTACCATAAGAAAACTCCTACAGAAATTAAAACCATGCACCAATGCCCCTGACAACATTCCCTCATACTATCTCAGTATAGCTGCTGATACAATTGCCCTCCCTATCAGTATCCTCAATCACTCTATCCAAGAAGGTCTTGTCCCTGAAACCTGGAAAAAAGCTTACATTATCCCTCTATACAAAGGTGGAAATAATACTAACATCTCCAATTTCTGTCCCATAGCCATCCTCTCCCAAAGTCCTGGAGAAATGTATCCACCTTCAACTCCTTCCCCACCTCTTGGACAACAATCTACTAACCCCTACCCAACACGGATTCAGACCCCATCATAGTACTATGACAGCCCTCCTATCCTTCCTTGAAACTGTGAATAAAGCTAGAGATTCTGGACTCACTGTATCTACCACTCTTCTTGATCTTTTTAAGGCCTTTGATACTATCTCCCATAACCTACTTCTTACTAAACTATCTAATCTAAACCTTTCTCTCACTTCACTCAACTGGTTTAACAGTGATCTCTCCAATAGACAACAAACATTCAAGTGGAAAAAAGCTACTTCCTCCTTTCTAAATACCCCTACAGGTGTCCCACAAGGCTCCATTCTGGGCCCCCTTCTCTTTAATATTTTCATTAATGACTTTTACCACGCTATCCCTCAGGCTAATATTATTCAATATGCAGATGATTCCACAATCATCTGCACTGCCTCATCCATACCAACTCAACTAAAGCTTACCCAGGATGCCTTCTCCACCACTGAAAATTGGATGAAAGACAACCATTTAGCTCTTAATGCTGTTAAAACCAAACTCATGATATTTACTCCTTCAAAAACTACTAACATCGATCGTAAATCATTCTCCATCTACAGACAAAATAACATCCCCCTTGAGCTTGTATCAGAAACCAAACTATTAGGAGTCCAAATTTATGGCAAGCTTAAATTCCATTCCCATCTACTACAAAACATAAATAAAACCCACCAAAAACTTGGCATGCTCTACCGTCATAATCGTTTCCTCAGCTCATCTACCAAGATTACTATCTCAACTACATTTCTCTTACCCTCCCTTCTCTATGGAGCACCCCTTCTTACTAACCTACACTCTTCCCTCAAAACCAAACTATCCTCTTGTTACAATAAAATTGCCAAATTTGCCACTTCTAACAAATCCTCAACACGCCACTGTGAGCCACTCCACAAACTGAAATGGTTAGAACTACCCAACTACCTCTCATATACCCAACTCACATATGCTCACAAACTGATTTTCCAGCCATCCCTCTGCCCCTCACTCTCTTCTACCTTTAAAATGCACCACACACAAAGACATCTAAGATCAAACAATCAAAACCTCATAGAAATTCATAGACCCCTCCACACTCCTGGACAAAACCTCCTGTCCTTCTCACTAGCACGCTTATGGAACTCCCTTCCTCCCTCTATTTGTACCATTACAAGCCTCCCATCCTTTAAAAAATCACTCCACTCTTATCTAACCTCCACATGGGAATGCTCCAGCTCTCACCCTTCATAACCTATTTACTCTAGTAACTTTTTCTCTTCTGACTGTCTAAACACCAGGTAGCATTACTCATGGCCTACCTGTATACTACTCTAACTCTGCTCAAAAAAAATATATATATAGATGTATTGTTACTCTTATTACCTGTGTTTTTAGCTGTCTCTGCATGTTTAATTACATAAACTGTACAATGTTTAACCCTATCAAATGTATATGTATATCTTCACCTTTGTGTAATCTGTATGTGGAGCTTTTTCTCAATGTTTAACCCCATGTAATGTATATGTATATCCTCATCTTTGTTTAATCTGTATGTGGAGCTTTTCTCCCCAGGACTCCACTGAAAACAGGTTCTTCGAGTCCAATGGACTATCCTGGTTAAACAATTGCAAATAAATAAATAAAATAAGCAGCATCCTTACCTCCGTTTGCTTACCTATTCAGCAAACTTCCTCCAGCTGCTCAATTCCTTTCCACAAATCCTTGGAATAAACCTCCACACACCGGAGGGGGAACAGAAAAGGGCAAGCCTGTCCCTCTTTAATAGGTTCGTAATAGGTTCGTAATAGGTTCATAATAGGCTATCTGCCCTAGGGCATTTATAAGCCTAGCCAGAGTGTGTGTGGCTTTCACCACCCCTTAGGATGAGAATACTATGTCCATTTAGGGTTTAGTTTACTGTGCCTCTGTCTAGTAGTGACACAGAGATGACCCCTGGGGTAAACCTACAATCTCCCATCCACTCGTCAAGATTTCTCTTGAATAGGGTTAGTGAGGGGCTCTGCCTAACATGGACTGGGATTCTGTTCCAGAGTGTAGGGAGCCTCTGGGTTATGAATCTGTCCCTCCAGCACATCCTATTTATCTCTGTGTTGAGTTTCAAGTCTCTTGCTCTCATGGCTCTGATGGATTTGGATTTTCTGAGGTGGAAGATGTAAATTAATTCTGGATTGGACATGGCCTTGTACATCAGGCACAGATCACCTCTGAGTAGGCGGTATGCGACTGAATAGAGCTGGAGTTTCTTCAGCCGGGCAGCATATGACATATGTTTGAGACCCTTTATCCTCTTGGTGAGGAACTTTTGAGGTCTTTCCAACTGCTGCAGGTGTTGGGTAAGATACATCCCAAATGGGGCATTGTACTCAATCATTGGCCTGATAAGAGAAGAGTACAGGGGCACAATGACCTCTCGATCTAGATGTGAATCCCTTCATAAGGTGGGCAATATAGAAGGTCTTCCTAACCACTTTGGCAATGTGAGTGTCAAATGAGAGGTTACTGTCAACTTGGGTCCCTAGATTCCCTAATTACCTCTTCCGTACTTAATGGATTACCACCTATGTGGTAATTTGTGGGTACCTTGTTTTTCCCAAAGGGTATGACTATACATTTTTTGGCGTTCAGCTTAAGGCCATGGCTCTGGCACCAATTATCCGTTTCTATGAGGCCTCTCTGAAGGATGCTTGTGTCCGCTGGAGTATCGATTATGGCGCCCAGTTTGCAGTCATCTGCGAACTTTGTCAGCCACAATCCTCCTATGTTTGCCTGCACCTCGGGAAAAATAAATGCCGAACAAGAGGGGTCCCAGGACTGAGCCCTGTGGGACACCGCTTGTGACCGGCTTAGAGTCTGACATGGCTCCAGCAACTCTGACCCTGTGGGTTCTGTCCTTGAGCCAGTTTGCAACCCATCTTGTGACATATGGGTTTACATTTAAGCTGGTGAGTTTGTCTATGATGCCCGAGTGGGGTATTGTGTCGAAGGCTTTTGCAAGGTCAAAGTAGGCTGTGTGAACTGCCTTACCCTCATCAATGGCCTTAGTGACTGTTTCAAAAAAGTCGACCAAGTTCAAAAGGCAGGATCTGCCCTTGACAAAGCCAAATTGGGTAGGATCCAATGTCTGTAGGTCCCCAATGTCTTTGTTTATGAGTTCCATAATGATCCTCTCCATAGCTTTGCAGACCAGGCTCATCAAGCTTATGGGGCAGTAATTTCCAGGGTCCGTAGAAGCACCACCTTTGTGGAGTGGGACCACTGTTGCTGTATGCCACTCTTTGGGTACGTATCCTGTAGTAAGGCTAAGATTAAACAGCAGCCTTATGTGTGGGCAACCAGCCTGACCAGGCTGTTCCCCCTCCCTTCTACCCAAAATTGCCCCACCAATGACCTCCCATAAAAGGGAAGGGTTAGGCCAAACATCATTCAGCGTACCCATCATCTGTAAAGTACCTTAGACTGCATCATCAACCCCACACTTTGACCTACTAGCACTGGAATGCTCGTTAATGAAACTAAATAAAGTAGGATTACCCATGACCCCACTGTACCACCGAAACCTACATTACATTCCCTTTAGTCCGATTCCCTCAAGCCACTAACCATGGCTCGACCTTTCCGGAATGACAACCTATAGCCATAACAAGTGCCACAGAAACTATAACCCCTTGAACACAATTCTGCAGCCTGGTCAAAGAAAAGCCTTAACAAGTCTCGGACCCAGGACCCTGTCAACTATAGCATCTCACACTGGTCCACCAAACTGCAGCCTATAACCACAACAAAAAACACACAAACTATAACCCTTTAAATTGAAATCAACACTAGTATCAAGTCTCACCCCCAGGACCCTGTCATATGTAGTATATCACCTTAGCCCATCAACTACCAAGCTTTGGACGTGCAACAACTCAATAACCGTAGGAAATACTCTAACTCCAAAACTTTAATGTCCTAACCTTAGATGGCAGAAAACCAGCACCCCTTGACCTAGTTCCTGAAATCTCACCTATGCTCAGCAATGAAGTACTATATGCATCCAACCATAAACACCCCCAATTCACTCATTACCAAACCATTCTTAACCCCTGTTTGTCCCTGGCCTTTTCCCTCAAAACCTCTTTCCTTATGTTACCTATACCATTAGCAGGTAATTAAAACCTATTCTGCAACCAAGCGTCCTTTAAACCTAACTCCCCTGTAACAATGCACCCGATTTCTAAAACTACCCCAACACGGCCATCTACCTACCATGCTTCCTAAACTTTATCTCTGAAATTCAACCAAACCCCACGTGAAATTATCTTTGTGCTATTCTGTAAAACCATAACCTGGTATGTAACATTAACACTACCTACTCAAGGGACAAATTTGTCACCCCAATGATACCACCCATTAGGAACTAACTCCAGCGTCCTGTAAAACACCTCAATGGCCCTTCCCTCACATACAGTTCAAACAACTGGATGAATGAATGCAACCACCCCAAGGTTCCAAGAAAGCAAGGATTGAATATCAGTGGCTTGTGAGAGTCATAGGGCTGTAGCCTAATAAGTTCCCGTGCTCCTATGAATGTTGTGACTCTACTCATCCCATAGGATCCCCACACTCCCCATAAACCCTGCCGACAGTTTTTCTCCTGGTCCCCCCTACCTACCACTTCCTTAATTGCCCCCTATACCGATACAATAGTCAGCTCCCACCAATTAAACACAAAGGTCTAACATGCCTTACTAAGGTGATTACTCAGACCTGCCTTGTGCCCCATTCCAGTGGCAAGAACCTCCATCCATTCAAAACATCACCTAAGTCCCCTTTCCAAGCCACAGTATGATGCCTTCTGCACTTCAGCCATTTCTGTCAGTAACCGTTGGCCACTTGTGCTCCCCATGTGTAACCTCCTTGCTCACCACTGCTTCCATCATCTGCAGATTCCATGTGTATCACCACAGCTGGTACTTGGCATATCACCATCTACAAAGCAAAGGACAAAAGTAAACCCTCTAATATATAAAGAGAAGGCTCCACCTTTTACCCACCTATTCTAAATTACAGCCGCAGCATTCCAAGACCCCATCTGCAAGAAAGAAAAGGCATGTAAATCATTCAAAATACATCACACACATTCCAAGACATCTTCAAGGGCAACCTATCCTCCCAACACAGGATGGAATGTACCACCACCACTCACATTTATGATAAAGCAGCCAAAACTCAAGATATGCTTCCAATGACCCTATCAAATACCCAAAGCTCGAAAATACCTGCCTATCACTAATAAGGGGGGAATAAAAGCCAAACCACAGGAACAGTTTTCCTAAACATGACTTTCTGAAGGGTATAAAGTCTGAAACTTGTCTGTCATTATCAGTCTTTGACAATTCCTCAATAATTAGCCAGAGAACCACAGTGTTATGAAAACAGAGCACTTTTTGTAGCAAAATCCAAACATTCTGTACAGCGGAGAAGTAAGAGCAGTGAAGATGGCCAAACCTCCCTCAGTCACATCGTGCACATACGCGACTAACAGCACCCACTCATGGGCATCCCCCAGCCCCAGGAATCTGCCTCTGCCATGAGAGAGAACATACCAACAAGCTCTGCCCATAAACTACTCCAACAACCTAGACAAACATGATGAAAAAGAAAACTCCTCTCAAGCACCAGCTACAAAGCATACCCCCCATGCCTCTCAAACTTGTAAAGCAAGGGATCTGGACAAGCCACAAATAAAGGCCCCAAAATTAGGAAAATCTTTAACTATTGCTCTTACCAACTTAGAAAGTTGATAAATTAAATGGGCTTGCATTAGCCTGAATCTTGGAAGGGTATGAAGCCTGAAACTAAATGTCTACCTTTCCTAACATCTATCTTTAATGATTACCATTTAATACTACACAAAACTGTGTAGTTGAGAGGTATGCATCACATACACAGTCCTTTCCAGCCCCTCAGTGACATCACTCTTGTCATCCTCCCCTTAACCATCCCGAAAACACAAATACCATGTGGAACGGACCAAACAAGCAATACACTGCCCTGTGAGCAAATCCTGACATTCTGGAAGAAATACCTTGCTGAGCAACCAGAAACCAAAAATCCATTTAAGACCTAGATATTAAAGAATACTGCCACTGTAAAACTACTTGTGCCAAAGAGTCTGCCATTTACACTTCTTTAGTAACCCTATGGTTCCTGACATATGTACATTTGTTTAAAATGTTAGGACATTGTTTGATTGTATGACTATCATTAGGCTATACCCATTGGCCATTATGGTGCAAGACTTTCAGAGCTCCCCTGGATTGAACGAGCAGCGAGGACTCAAGCCATAACCCAACTGTCTCCCAATCAGACATCATCACTTCTTCAATCATGTTCCTGGTCTCACTTACTTGCCCTACCTATTTGTAAATCTGTCATACAGAGGAAAGCACTAAAAGATACACAGTGTGTGCAGTGGTTGACTGTATGCCTTCACTACCCGTGGTAACCCAACCAAACTCCAACAAATCTTCCAACACACAATGTCACAATGGCACTCAAATACCCAAATCAAATTGTCTAGAAACCACCTCAAGAGGAAAGGGGGCACATAACACAATCCTGCAACTCCCAAATCTCACAAAATAATGTAGGGATGCAGTTTTCTTACTTTTGTTGCATTGTAGGACAAATTGTTGCAAGCATACCAGAAAGAAAACACTATAAAGTTGTAGAACCAGCCACTAAAGTTTAAAAATACTATGTAATGGCTAAAAACATGTTCGGTAAAATATTACTATAACAAAATGCAGTCCTGGTCACCTGGAATATTATTGTAAGGGGCTAGCTGTGAATAAGCTGAAATGCATTACTATGCTAATAAAGAGTAATCTGTAAGGGCAGCTTTTTTTTTCTACAGTTAACGGAATTAAAATGGTGGCATCTGATCATGCCTGCTTCAGAAGCAACGGTCAAACCCCCAAAGGCCACAACTGCGCATGCACTCAAGACACTTGCCACAAGCTCACAAACCATATCTACCTGAGAACAGTGCTCGAGTCTTTACCGTTTGACCCAGAGAACGACTGCAAGAGTTCATGATGGTCCCATGAAAACCATTTTGTTTTCTTCTTTGCAGGCACAAATGACCAAAGTGCCGTGCAGGATTAAACTGCCCAACACACAATTCACTAGGATATGTAGTAGAATTTCTGCATGTCTCTATCCCAAAATATTTTCTTACATTGCTAATTAAACTAATAGGACTATAGACTTTGAATGAGTTACATCTGGTATAAATAAATGTAACAGACCACCCAGCCTCCACACCGAGCCGATCAGCCCAGCCGACCACAGTCCGGCACCGCAAACATAACTCCCAGACCAGAATCTGGACCAAGCATAAACAGCTGGACCAAACGGCCAAAACAAGGGCACTCTCCTCTCTCTCTCACCCCCCAATTTATTTATTTATTTTTTTATACTAGGAACCTCCAACACCACACTGCACCTGTGCAACAGCAACCTCTTCCGCCATGGAACCAACAGCACACAAAATGGCTGGCGCGGCTCCCTCTGGCCCCCAAACCACCACCGAAACCAGTCGAAATGAGGCAGACTCGTGAAACCACCACTAGTGGCCAAAAAGGAACATACTGACTTATGTTTAAGACAGGAGGGCTGACTTAGTGACAGTGATAGCAGCTGTCATTGTATACCCCTCCGAACACCACCAATGACAAGATCAACTGACACCCACCACAAAGCAACCCAATGCTCCCAGCCATGCCCACAACAACCACAAATGAAAACCGACCCCTACAACACTGACGTCTGGATGGGCACACTTGCACTACTTGACCCCTGCTGAACCAAAACATAATAAACCAGTATGCCTCTACTAATATACCGATCCTTGTCATGTATATGGTAATTAAGGAAGTATAAAACCAACGAACGGCTAATTAAGACAACAGAAAATGTCCTGATTGACAAACTTACCTGACTGTATTATTCCAACTCATTATGAACAATTGTCCTTAAAGATAATCTGCTTCTGATTTTGCTACAAACAATTAATCAAAAATTGCACTAGTAAATAAAATAGGACAGTCTAATTTCAATGCGTACCTTAGCCAAGAGTGTTAAAGTTGCAAATTGTCTCTTCCCATTTTTTTTTTTTTTTTAATATGATTTTATCAACTAAGACCGTCTAACTACCAAATAGCAGCTCTGCCAAACCCCCTCGTACTGTCCCCATACTACTGTACTACTGATCTCACCTGCACAAAGTAATTCCTGACTAACCACAGACCAAGGCCTACCTGCACCACTATACCTACCGAATTAACATAGACAATGCCTACCTGCAACCTACAGGTCATCAAGGAAGTATTACTTGCTGTAGCAAGTTCACGCCAAAATGTGATTACTTACCCAGCTACACTTGCCTAAACCCCTTAAGCCCCTCACCACCCTTATCGCATTTCCTCCCAATCATCCCTTCCTCTATTTAACCCTTTCACCTCCCCTACCCACTTAACTCCCATTAATATATCAGTCTAACCCCTTCTGAAGATATCCCAGGACAACTTGGTTTGTTACCAAACCTCATTTACTTTCGTGAAGTCTGTTTGTATATCTAACATAAGACAACCATGGGCTGATAAAGGACAAGGAAGGATAGTAAAGAATGTAAACTCTAATTTTAAATCACTGGAGATAAGGACTTTATCTATTCTAGTTTAAGTTTTAAATCTATGATCAGTGTGTGTATAACAGAGTGATTTATTTTTAGAGTCATATGTATCGTACAGATTATGAGACTATCCATTTCTTAAGAATTTTAGCAGTGGATGTTACTCTAAGTGGATGACTACTTGTATCAGAATTATCTAATAAGCAATTAAAATCACCCCCTAAAGTCAGATTCCCTTTTGTTATACTATCAATAAAATCGAGATGTTGTTTAGCATTTGAAGCACCCTGTCCTAGGAAACAGTAAAGGTTAGCAAGCATCCACATTCTATAATTAAATTTTAGGATAGTGATAGCTAGTAGTCCCCTTGGGGCCTTTGTGTTTATATAATATTTGAGTGCAGATAATATTATTATTTCACAGGAACATCACTCCTCTCCTTTTAGACTTAAATGACGCATGAGCTAGTACCGTATGTGTGTTTGGTTTCCAAAAATCTTTTTCTGTATTTTTAAAATGTGTTTCCTGTAGGAATACTATTTGTGGTTTGTTTAAGTTAACGTTACTCAAAAGGTTTGACCTCTTCTTTGAAGTATTGATGTCCTTTATATTAAATGAAGCCAAAGACATGGTGAGCTATAGGAGTAATTTATCCAATGGTCAGTAATAAATGATTTTATTATATCAAAGCATTCAATGAAAATTTGAGACTTCCAAACTTTGATTTGTTTAAGTGATATGTTTGTAAGAATCATGACTCCGAATATTGTGCAGTATATTATAATCAGGTCTAAGTGCAGAAAGAAACAAAATAATCATATAAAACTATATAGAAACAAATAATGTATTTCCCCAACATGTACATGGAATTAAAAGAATCCCAGGTTTGAAAGATAAGATAAAATCAAACTGCTTTCCTAAACCATCATGAACATACCTATCAGTTCTAAAATGTACTAGTAAAGATACTTGTGCTACAAACATACAACTGATTGAACAGTTTCCACAAGTTATTAAAATGTAGTGAGGAAAAAGGAGAAACACACATATATTATATCTTAAGTTATTTATGTAATACTGGATGCTGAGGTTCCTATCTTTGACATGAATTATTATATGAGATCAAATGAGTTTAAAACAAGTACAAAATCTTTATCTAATAGCTAGAGTCAATAAGAATATTTTAATTGTTATCCAAAAATGAACAGGTAAAAAGGAAGTTGGGCACCCCTTTTATAATATATATTTCAAAAGACTCATGCACATATATTACAAATATTGTGATCAAAGCAGCCTATAGCCTGCCTCAGACATTTATATCTAGTTAGAGTACATGTCAGTCCAACTGAAAGTCTCTTGTTTTGTATTTAAAAACATGTTATTTAGCCAACTTGTGTAACAATCTTTGGGAGAGTGCAATACATATATAAAAAATGCATAAATGATTGCTTGAGCATAGTACTTCATCAACACTCTAATCTTTTATCTATATTGTTCTAATCAAGTAAAAGCTGGATATAAGAGTAAAAGTTCCCAAAGATTATTTTAGGTTAACAGCAAGGGGCTTCACAGTTACCTCAGTGAAATATATTAATGTACATTTTGTTAAGACGAATAGATAATGTTGGACTGCATTTATTTTTATAGGATTAAAAGTATGAATTCATTGTTATCTATATTATTTGTAACAAGTAGTAGTGAATGACCAAATCAAAGTGAGGTGATTACATTAAAATGTCCTTAATGCTGCAAAAATAAAACTTCATAAATACTATTTTATAATGATAACAAGCATTAAGTAAAGGTTAGTGATGATCATTACAGTTCCTATATTATTAAAACAAACTTATTCACATCACACTCTGATCTCCTATGTAGATGCAGATATTTTAGTGTGTTATATTCTATCCATTCATCTTGCATCTATTTATTTCTCTATATCTGCAAGGTCTTCTTAACTTGCTCTTGCTTTCTAAACAATCTCACTTGGAGTGTAGCCACTTTAGATATTTTACATATAATAGAGAAATTCCAACAAATGTTGTAATAGAGAAGCAAATTATATGTCCATTAAGGAAAGCAACCTTATCATTAACTAGGTTGTACTGAAGTAACAATGCTTGCAATTTTTAAGTTTACCACCAGAGACTTAAAGGTCAACTCATGTATTTGAATCTTTGTTAAATCTAGTTGTTTACACCTTTTATTCACCTCATAAAAGACTGATGATTCTTAGAAGTTTTTCTTGCTCAAAATTCTTACAGTTATAAAAGCGTTTGTATAGCCAAATCTGCTGACTGGACTGGATCTGAGGCCACTATGGTAGTGCAAGGTATCTACAGTATCATAATCACATTTAACTGTATGCTTATACACCCTATGAGCTGTCAGCAAAAGATTCTGAGTACTACTGTTTGACAGTGGAATGCAATGTCAACACATGTTATTGTCCCAATAGTAATGAAGCATGTGATTTGTTTTGCATGTAACTGCCTTAATGTCTACAATTAGCAGAGCTATAACACCTTCTAGTCAAAAATGCTATTAGATGACACCCATATAAACCCTCTAGTCTTCTGCAGCAATATGAAAAAACTGTTAACCAGGTTCTGCTGGACAAATACTCTGTACTTTTCTTCAGGCTAATAGAACTTCCTTGGCACTGAAAGTGAGAGTAAAGCTATAAAAGAATGTTCTCAAAAGCTTGCACAGTTTGCAATCTTCAAGTATTACATAATCAGGAAACCCTACTAGAGACTTTAAATTATGTGCATATATTTATGTTTCTAAGTCTGGACTGATTTAGACTTGTGCTTGTTTCTGGCAGCTTTAATTTAAATTAGTAATTATATTAAACTATTTTCCAATTTCTAACCATCAGCTTGAAAATAGTAACTTTTATATAAATAAAAGAATATAACTTACTTAAATGTAGCAGTCTGAGTATTTTCATCTTTAAGTAAGAAGTTTGAAGCTAAGGGTGCAGCTCCAGTACTGTTCCCTACACTTCCTGTAAGGTACAACATAGCAGAAGAGACCAACAGCTTCCAGAAGCCTTAGGAAAGACAAGGCAGTTTAAAAACAGCTTGAGGATCATCTCGAGGTAAGAAAAACTTTCACCTTAAATGTAACAACATTCTATGAGTAAATAAAAATGGTTTAGTGAGGTAAAAAAGGGAAAATAAAGCTAAAAAAATGGTGCAATGTTTACTAGTGGCCGTTTCCCAGTTCACACAATGTAAAAGGTACTCTAACATTAATAAAACATTAGATTGAGCATTTAAGGTTAAATAAATGAAAAAACACAAAATATCTAATGTAATTAAGTTATTATAACACTTTATATTATGTAGCTGGTTAAACAAGCTGCATTAGTACTTTAATAAAGATTTATACATATATACAGCATGGATCCCTCCCCCAACTCACTTAAAGAAGCAGCTGCACATATAAGATTTACTAACGGTGCCTTATTTGGAATTCATCTCAGTTTTCTTTTTTGTTTGTTTGTTTTCTTGGCTATACAATATCTCAGTATGCAATGAGATGAAACTTTTTTAAGCAATTTCTTAATATTATTGCTGTAAGTTAACTATTTGCTCTGTGTGTTAAATTATATTTAAACAGCATTAATTACCATAAGATGCAGTAAGTATGAATTAAGAGACATTAATCAGTAACAAACAAAAAAAGAACAATATTAGATTATTTACCAGTTGATTCTTTGAGAGTCGAATTTGTTGTGGCAGCTGAAGTCTCAGTTTCTTGTTTCTTCTTTTGGACATCATTCCATGTATTTTTCTCAGATGTTCTCTTTAAAGTAGACAGGGAAAAGTCCATATCCTCTGAGATGGTTGTTAGGTTACTTTTTGTTATAAAGGAGATAGCTTCATCCAGGTTATTGATTCTTGTACCAGAAGAAAGGTGCATTTTGATTTTTGCTGGTTACAATATTTGGCCTCAGATATTGTTTTGCTTCAGATGTTTAACCAGTGGCCAACATTTCTTTCTCATTTCCAGAATTCTTGCAGAATAGTCATTGTCAAATCTGATGGGGTGTTGGTTAAATTTTAATGGGGCTTTCCTCCAAGCTGTTTTTAACACTAGTTCCTTATCAAGATAAGAGAGGAATTTTACAACAGATCTCAGTGTTGCTGTGGGGGATGTGGGCACTGGCTTACCAGTTGCCCTATGAGCTCTTATGATACCAAATGAGAGCCCTTCTTGCAAGTATAAAAATTTGTGAATCCAATTATTGTAAAAATAAAGTTATGTTCTCACCTTCTGTTTTCTCCGATACTCCAAAAATTAAAATATTGCATCTTCTCTCCCGATTTTCAAGATCATCAATTTTATTCAGTAGCCATGTATTTTGTTTGAGAAGAAAGTTTGGGTGCAGTTCATCCTCCTTTAATCTTTCATCTGTGTTGGTTATAGCTGTCTCCATGTCCATTATTTTATTCTGATGTTGTTGAAAAAGATCTCTAAAAACTTCAGTTTGTTTAGAACTACTCTCACTTAAATTCTGCTGCTTTTGTTGGAAGTCATCTATCTTCAGTGATAGTAACTGTAGAGTGGAAGACACCAGCTGTCATTCTTTCCACAGTGCAGCATCAGATTGTGAAAACTTGGATCTGTTCATTTTCCTTCAAATTTAGTCTCTAATAATTTGACAGGAATTGTTTTGAATAAAAACTTCAAAGTTTGTAAAGTTAAAGTTTAGACTACTAGTAACTAGATTTTATAAAATTTAAGTATATATATATATATATATATATATATATATATATATATATATATATATATTAATCTAATTCCTGTCTATAATTCATAGGTTCATACTAGGCTATCTGCCCGAGGGCATTTAACAAGCCTAGCCCATAGTTTTGTGGCTTACGCCACCCCTTTAGTATGGGGAACTATACCCATTATTTTGCTGTGCCTCTGTCGAGCAGTGACACTGAGGTAATCCCTGGGGTATATCTGCGATCTCCCATCCATTGGTCAAGATTTCTCTTGAACAAGGCCAGCGAGGTGCTCTGCCTCACATATACCGGGATTTTGTTCCATAGCATAGGGAGTCTTTGGGTGATGAATCTATCCCTCCAGCACGTCCTATTAATAGCCGTGTCGAGGTTTAAGTCTCCCACCCTTGTGGCTCTGATGGATCTAGATTTTTTGAGGTGAAGCATATTCATCAAATCTGGGTTTGACATGGCCTTGTATGTCAGGCACAGGTCACCTCTGAGCAAGCGGTAAGTGAATGAATAGAGCTGAAGTTCTTTCAGTCGGGCAGCATAGGACAGATTTTTGAGACCCTTTATCCTTTTGGTGAGGAACTTTTGTGGCCTCTCCAGCTGCTGCAAGTGTCGGGTCAGATACATTCCGAATGGGGCATTGTACTCAATCATTGGTCTGATGAGTGATGAGTATAGGGAAACTATGACCTCCCTTGATCTAGATGTGAATCCCTTCATGATAAGGTGGGCAATGTAGAAGGTCTTCCTAACTACTTTAGCTACATGGGTGTCGAATGACAGGCTACTGTCAACCTGGGCCCCCAGGTCCCTGATAACTTCTTCTGTGCTCAGTGGATTGCCACCTATATGGTAGCTGGGGGAACCTTGTTTTTCCCGAAGGGTATGACGATGCATTTTTTGGCATTTAACTTTAGGCCATGGCTCTGGCACCAGTTATCCGTTTCTGTGAGACCCTTTTGAAGGATATCTGTGTCAGATGTGTTTTCGACTACGGCGCCCAGTTTGCAGTCATCTGCAAACTTTGTCAGCCATAACCCTCCTGTGTTTGCTTGTACTTCGGAAAAGTAGATGCCAAACAAGAGTGGGCCCAGGACTGAGCCCTGTGGGACACCACTTGTGACAGGCTTTGAGTCTGACATGGCGCCAGCAACTCTGACCCTGTGGGTTCTGTCACTCAGCCAGTTTGCAACCCATCTTGTGATGTATGGGTTAACATTTAAGCTGATGAGTTTTTCAATGATACCCGAGTGGGGTATTGTATTGAAGGCTTTCGCCAGACTGAGGTAGGCTGTATGGACTGCCTTTCCCTCATCAATGGCTTTGGTGACTGTTTCGAAAAAGTCAACCAAGCTTAAAAGGCATGATCTGCCTTTGACAAAGCCAAACTGGGTTGGATCCAAAGTCTGCAAATTCCCTATGTCTTTATTTATGAGATCCATTATGATCCTCTCCATGGCTTTGCAGATAAGGCTTGTCAAGCTAATGGGCCGGTAATTTCCAGGGTCGGTGGAGGCACCACCTTTGTGAAGTGGGACCACCGTCGCAGTGCACCACTCCCTGGGTACGTATCCAGAGGTGAGACTATGATTAAACAGCTGTCCTAGCTGTGGGTTTAATTCCTCGTTGAGTTCGTGGAGCACACAGCCGGGGACACCATCAGGTCCCATGGATGCTGTGTTTTTTGCGTTGGAGAGAGCAGTTCTCACTTGGGCGTTAGAGATGTTTGGGGGGGCTGCAATCGTTTGGTATAGATATCTCTCCTTTTGGGGGGGAGGGGGGGAGAAGTTTGCATTGAACCTGTCAGCCAGTATGTTGGCAATGTCTGTAGGATCAGTAATCTTCACATCATTTTGAACTAGTTCTGAGCATATCTGGGAGTTTCCTCCCAGGTTTCTAACATAGCTAAAGAAGGCCTTATGATTGTCTTTTGAGTCTTTAGCTATTTTTCTCTCAAAGTTTGCTTTGGATGATTTTATGAGAGCTCTTAGCTTTTTACTTGTAGTGATCAAAGGTGTCTTACCTTTTAAGGATTTTGCTCTATCTTGTAGTAGCTTCCTCCTTTTGTTGTAGAGTTTGTTTATGGCTGGGGTCCACCAGACTGGATGCTTGCCTTTGGTACAAAGAGTCTTTGTTTTGCTTGGGATTGCCTTATCCATGCAGTCCTGTAGGTGCTGGTAGAAGGCATTTGTAAGTGATTCAGCAGCTTGAGTACTGTTTTCCATGGCTCGGGGCCTTAAAGGAGGCCACACTAGTCTTTAGAAGTGTGAAGTCGGCTTTCGAGAAGTTCTTTACTGTGGTCTTTTTATTTCAGGTGGGGGTGGGATGAGGACCTCCAGCGAGATTAGTTTGTGATCTGATCTCACCAGTGAGGGGTATACTTCCGGTGTTGAACATTGTGCTCCCATGTTCGTGATGATGAGATCAAGTATGTTTTCTCCTCTTGTGGGGATGGTGACTAGTTGTTCCATGGCATTTGAGTTTATGAATTCCAGGAACTTTTGGGCTAGGGTGTTTGGGCTTGAGTAGTGTTCCCAGTCTATATTAGGGTAATTGAAGTCACCTAGTATGATGGTGTTTGGAGATACATTTATCCCCTCCAGTGTTTTCAGGAAAGCCATGTGAGGTTCCTGAGTTTGTGAGGGTGGTCTGTAACATGCTACAATTTGCAGAGCAGTCTTGCCTATTGTTAATTGCACCTGGATGGTCTCCGATGCGTCGTGCGTTGCCACCAATCTTGAGGTGTGGGTGTCCTTGATGAATATGGATACCCCCTCTCCTTTCTTGGTATTGTCCGGATTTTGGGGCGGGCATGATATGAGGTAAAACCTGATAGTGCTGGGGTGCTCTCAGGAGCCTTGAACCAGGTTTCTGTCACAGCACAGACATCGATGTTCTCCATACTGAGAAGGGCCTCGAGTGCGTGCATTTTAAGATTGAGACTTCTGGCATTGAGCAGCATTACCCTTAGTTTTTTTCCTTTTTTGTGTTCTAGGGTGGTAGGTTTAGAATTTGAGCCTTGCCTAAAAAAGGCACTATGGGGGTGGCAAGAGCCTTTGCCAATATCCGGAATCCCAGGGGTGACAGGTGCAAGCCATCCCTTGCGAAGCAGCGTGGCTTGTCCAGCATGTCATCCCAGGCAGACAGACATTGGATCCCCTTTGAATGACACCAGAGTTTAAGCCAATTGTTAAAGCTGATCATCTTATCTCTGTATTGTGGCATGGCATCATTCTTGGTGAAGGTAGGATACTGCTCAAGGTCAGGGTCATACCTGCCTGGGCTACATAATCAGAGAGCTCCTCAATGTCTCTTTTCATGTAGTCCAAGGAGGTACGTCTCAGGTCGTTTACACCAGCGTGGACAATGACTGAGTCGTATTTGTACCTGCTGTTGAGAGACCTGAGTGCTTGCGTTATGTGGCGGAGTCTAGCGCCCGACAGGCAGCTTACTGTAACCCTCTCCTTACTCAGTCTGGTGAGCGGGATGTCAGTGTGTCTGACTATGGAGTCACCAATGACTAGTGTGTCTGGCATTGTGTTTGGCCTTAAGGGCTGTGACTGTTTGACACTCTGACTGTGAGGTCTATGTGTTTCAGGTGTTGTGTTCTGAGGTGGTAGTTGTTTGGGTGTCTGCTTTGGTGGCCTCTGCTGTTTTGGTAGATTTTTGATCAGAGCCTCCGAGTATGTCTTTGTGTGTTTATGTGTATGATTTTGTGATGGTACTATGTGAGACTGGGTCTATAGTGTGTGTGGTAACCTTCTCCTCCTGTCTGGTCTTGCCAGTCCTATGTTGAGAGAGCTCAGCCTCCAGTTTGGCCGTATAGTTGCATCTCTCGCATGTATTTGTGTTTTGTGGGAGGAGGAGAGGGTTGTCTGTGTACATGAGGCAATTGTAACATTGCCTCAATATTCCCAGGTTCACCAGCTGAGCAGGAGAGGACACTAGCAACTGATCCCTCGACATGCTAGAAGGAATAGACAAAAAAACTTTAAAAGAGATTCCGAGGGATGTGGGTGACCGAGAAATGGGGTTTGCCTTTTTGGGGTACTATCTATAACAAGAGTGCTGTATCAAGGTGATAAGTACTGTAGGAGCAAGTGCTAGGTTTAACAGATAAAGAATAGTCTACTTGGAGTCAGGTAGAGATGATCTTTTTAGTTATAGGATACGCTGATTAGATCAGTAGTATAGTTCGAAGAAGGTAGTTTTAAGGGAAAATTTGAAGAGTGGACTTGATATTATGATATGAATTATATTAATTTTATTGAGCTCAGAAAAAGTGCTGTGCTTAGCTGACCATCTAGGCTCCGCCCCCTAAACATCTTTTCTGATGAGGCTTAAAGCCTGCAAAAACTACAAGCACTGTTGGTGATTCACTGCTGGGTGAGAAAAGTAAACCTATACTTTTATGAAAGTGAGGAAAGTAAACCTATATTTTTCTGTGAGTTGCTTAAACTGATAAAGCTGCTTTGTGTTTTACCTGTTCCATTTTGTTTTCTGTTATAAGAAATTTGCTTGGCCTGGTGTTTTAGTTCTCTGTGCGAGACAGACACAAATTATCTAAGGCTGCTTATTTCATGTTTTTTCCCCTCATTGGCCAATTTGTTTCCCCGAGTCATACTTAAATACAAAGTTAACTTCTGGGTATTTGTTTTTTTCTGATAAGACTCCAAGCCTGCAAAAACTACAAACACTGTTGTTGGCTCCCTGCTAGTTATTTTTCCCACCTGTTACTATAAATTGCATTTTGTAAGCACCTCCCTTTCTACAATGTTAATTTATATCTTGAATTATTTGCCTAACTTTGTGCTTATTTTGTAAAAGTGCACTTTGCCTCTTATTGACTGTCCTAGTGATTTACTTGCTCTAAATTCATCATCTAGCTTGCTGCTGGATAAAATAGTGCATTTTTGTATTCTAGCAAGCACTTTTCTGTGTTTTTACATCAAGAGGTCAGTGGATTTTACAACTACTGGCACTGGGTGCTAGCTTGGACTGTATAGGTTGCAGAAACACACTAGATTAGTTGTTCTATTGGCCGGAAAGCTTATCTTGCTTTAGTGCCTTTATAAATACTTTACAATTGAGTGGCTCGACTCATTTTTACAAAGTGAAGTACTTTTAATGAATAATCATATTTGTATACACTGTTTAAAGTACACTGCTGTATCTGTATCTTTAAGTTTGTGGTAAAATTTCATTCAGGACACTCCTTTACTGTGTTGTTACATTAGGAAGACTGGGATTACTCATCTAGTGGCAGTAGGTGTTTACCTGGTTTGTCTGTGTTGGAAGCACACAAAAGGGCTATAAATGTATTCACTGTATTAGCCAGAGGACTCTGTCAGTTTTCTACATTTCCATTGTTGGTATAAATTCAGCACATTTTTACTCAACTGCTCACTGTGCCACTGTCCTGTATAAATGCAAACATCAGGGAACATTGCTTATTTTCATTATACCATGAAAGACAGCTGCACTAGTTATCTCATTATAGCACCAAGGACTATTGCTGCTCAGAGACCATCATATTTTGGTGTTGGGTGGCATCGCTGGTTAGATTAGCTGCAGATTACACCATATAAGCACCCTTCCCTCATCCAATTACAAATATCCTCCACTCCTATTTCATTCAGGTACACAATAAGACCTGCAACCATGGATGAGCACTTTCCTGCTATCTCTGTATCCAGCTTGATATACATGGGTATTCTGACTCCAGTTACTGACACATGGTTCAAAGCTATGGAAAGCACTCTGTTAATGCATGGTTATAATGCCTTTCATACATTCCAATCATCCACTAACCATATAAGGCAGCGGTCTATCTATCTACATAAAGGATAAACATACCTCAAGGTTGGTTAAAAAATATGACATGCTTGAGCTACTCTGTTGTCCAAGCAACCAAGGAAAACATCCATTACCATATTCTTGTTAGCTATAGGTCCCCTACTATGAACTAGGAAACCCACACATCATACCTGAAGTTACTAGAATCATTCACCATCCAGTCCAGTACCAGACTCATGGGTGATTTTAACTACCATTCCATTAATTAGGAGGCATACATGACCACTAAACATGCAAACCCAAAGAATTCTTCACTTTGTAAATTCAAATGTTCTGGAAAAGGTAGTTTGCAATCCTACTAGGGGAACAAATATCCTAGATATGGCAGTTACAGATTTAGGAGAGTGCTACACCCCCCCCCCCCAACAGCATTATGTCCTCACTGGTAAGATAAAATCACAAAGTGGTCTCCCTTGAAAAAGAGGTAAGATTAGACCCCCAACTAAAAATGTTAAGAACTTCTCTAAGGTAAATTACCCCCTATTAAGGAATGACATAGCTAGTTTCCAAGCTCCTAAAATCCAGAAAAAACAGAAACCTATGCAGAGGCATACACAAAATCCCTGTATGACCATATAAACAACTGCATAAAAATGGCAGTACCAGACCAAAATAAAACACTTCTTCAGTGGGGCCTGACAATTTACTAGGTTGCCTCAAACAGCTTAAATCAAGACTTATCAGGCCCATTATTATCTCTATTTAACCACAGTCTCTGGCCTGGCTTTGTCCCAGTAGAGTGGGGCAGCAACAGCCATCCTTCTGCATAAAGGTGGACCATGTACTGACCCAGGAAATTACAAACCCATAAGTTTGACTGGTCTTATATGTAAGGCCATGGAAAGAATAATCATGGACCTGATGCATAATGACATAGGAAACCTCCAAACACTGGACCCAACCCAATTTGGCTTTCTCAGGGATAGGTCATAACTACTGAATCTGGTGGATTTCTTTGAGAAAGTCACTAAGATCATGGATGAAGGTAAAACAAGACTGCATTTGACTCAATTCCCCTCTCAGATATTATAACTAAACTCACAAAACTGGGCATATATGTTAAAAGATGGATAGCCAATTGTCTCATGGGCAGGACACATGATTAAAGTGAGTGAATTCAGATCCAGCAAGAGGGCAGTTACTAGTGGTGTGCCACGGGGCTCAGAACTGGGACAGTTCTGTTTGGAATATACTTCTCTGAAGTCAAGGCTAATGTGGAAGGCCTCTGGATGACCATGTTTGCTGATGACTGCAAGCTGGTGACAATCATTGAACCCCAATGATGTAGATGTCATTCAGGAGGATCTAGATCAGACAAATGATTGGTGCCAGAACCATGGCCTAAAACTAAATGGAAAAAATGCATCATCATTCTCTTTAGGAAGTCAAACATCCCTGCAAAGTACAACATCCCCTCAGAGTAGACCAAGAGATGAGAGATCTAGGTACACAGATAGTTGCCTGAACTTTGACTTCCATGTGTTCACAGTGGTGAGGAAATCCTTTTATGTGGCAAAACTTATAAGTAAAGGCATGACATCTAGATCCAAAGAAATTATATGCTTGCTGTACACTCAGCTCTCACTAGACCAATATAGTCAAATACAGCATGCCATTTGGCATGTACTTGACTAGGCACTTACAGCAGCTGGAGTGACCTCAGAGGTTCCTCACAAAGAAAATACAGGGCGTACACAACAAAGTATGCAGATAGACTAAAATCCCTATCCCTTTACTCTGTCTCCTACTGACTATTAAGGGTTACCCTAATGCCTGACCTATAAGGAACTCAAAAATCCAGCCCCGATGGAGCTGCTCCACAGCTGCAAGTCAAAAAGCATAAGGGTCACCCAATCTAGTGATCTAAACTTAGTCAGCAACTCAAACAAAACATGTGGAGAGACAGATATGTGTTACAATGATTGCCCTTTCTTTGGGACAGACTTCCTATTCACATTAAGAAGGGCCCCTCCCTGGCCTTCTTCATATGCAATTTGAATCAATGGCTGGGGAATCAGAAATTCACACCTACGGTAGTGTGCATATCCCTTAAGGACAGGGGCAATTTGTAAGATTCTCAATGCACAGCCACAAATCCATGGCATCCTCTTGCCCCTAGGGTCCACATATTGGGTCAAATTGGGTTATATTGGCTAGGTTTGGAAGAGCCCTTAAGCCATTAACCTAGTATTCTCCTATGAACCTATTGGTCAGAAAATTAACTGACCACTTTAGTTGTAGTCCAAAACCCAAATGTCTCAATTATGTAGGCTGTAATCCCCCCACCAAAAAACAACAGAGAAAAAAGCCAAACTTACAGTGCGTCTCCAAATGCAAGAAGCAACAAGCAAAACTGACCATGTTTGTCCTACAAAGTAATCCAAAACTAAAAGAGCAACCAGTGAAAAGGCAAAAATTGCATCAAAAATGAAGAAAGCTGGTAGGCAGAGAGACATAAAACAAAGTCTGTTTAATAAAACACAAATAAACATGGAATAAAACTAAAAAACAAGGATGAGCACTTTCATACCTTCTAGGTACTTCATCAGATCCAACTGAAACACACATAACAAGCAGCATTTATAATTCAGTGTCTTAGGTCATGTGACCTCAATACTGTCTTAATAGGAATAACGTCATTTAACCCTTTCCCATCCGTAGCTCAGAGTAAATGCATCCATTTGATTTCAACACATTCTGTTTGTGTCCTTACATCGTCCCCTCTAGGTCCTGGTACATAAATCTATAGAACCATGAATTTTAAACAGTGACTGCATCCTGTAGCTCTTACATGTTTTGACAACGCATTCCTCTCATCACTTCTATTTATACTATAGAGATGCTCTCTAATCCTGTCTCTTAAGGACCGGTTGGTTTTGCCAACATAGAAACATTTGCAAACCTCACAAGAGGCACAATAGACCACATTTTGGCTACCACAATCAGCATAACGTTTGACATTAAACACTCGTCCTATGTCTGGATGCATAAACTGATCATCAGTATTAATGTATTTACACACATTGCAGTGACAACATGGGTATGTGCCTATTCTCTTGTTCACAACTTCCCTATTCTGCTTGGTCAAGGATTTATAATATCTTCTAAATAGACAGGCAATTCTTAAAGCAGAAAGAAGGGAAGACAGCTAGCACCCCCTACATTTTTCATCTGAGGCTAGAACCTTCCAGTGTCTTCTAACTATCTCACAGATAGAACCCAAGTCCTTCGAATAAGTAAGACTCATACGTGTGGGTTGAATATGTGACAAACTGGGAGAGGTGGACTCTTCTACCCACTCCTCAAAATAAGGTCTGGTCCGAGTATCTCTCAACAGAATCGTATCATTCTGTGCAACAGAGACTTCTTATTCAGCAGGCTATTTGTTAAAGTCTCAAAAGAATCATACATGTCACTGTCCTTAGTATCCAGCCTAGCTGTTCTAAAAAACTGTCCTCTAAGAACATTTCGCTTCACATGTTTGGGATGCATACTCTGAGAATGCACAGCATTATTGGTTTTGCAAGGTGTTACATACTGCCTCGTGTACAAACCTCCCAAAGTTTTACAAACCATTACATCCAGAAATGAGATGCACTCATTTGAGAGTTCCAGTGTTCTTGTCTATAGAAAACCTAGCGTTTTTACACCTATTAACATCCCTTTAGTAGAAGCCTTCTATAAGTTGTGTATAGATGACATCTATAACTATTTTTCTCATTCTTCAGGCAAAGGTCATAACTTAAGTAAAGATAGATATTCTTCCTTACTGGACTTAATGAAACGAGATGATATCTGTTTCTGCCCCACTGATAAAGGGGGTGGCATAGTAGTTATAGATGTGTTATGCTACCTAAATGCTATGAATCTGATGTTGAATGATGAACAAGTATATACCATGATGAACAGAAATAAGGTATTGAACCTGGTTGATAGCATACAAGAGACCACTGAAGGTTTGTTAATGGAAGGTGTGATAGACAAAAATCTGTATGGATATTTTCTTTATGAGAATGCAGTAATACCCAAAATCTATGGGCTACCCAAGGTGCATAATGATTAAGTTAACCCACCCATGTGACAGATAGTTTCTGGTAGATTGTAGACCACAAAGCCCATGTCAATATATGTAGAAAATCAGCTCCACCCTGTGGTCAATGGGTTAGGAAGCATTTTGTGGGACACTAAGGATGTCCCTGGTCTGCTGTGGAGTATAGAGAAGATGTTCTACTGGTGACCATGGATATATCTTCCCTTTTTACTTGTATTCCCAATGATGCTGACATTGGCAACATCAGACAGTTCCTAGGTCGAGACTCTGCCTATGACAGCAATAAAGTGTATTTGGTTTGCACATTACTAGAGCTCATACTGGGGTACAATGTTTTTGCATTTGAGGATAAATTCTATATAAAAAATACAGGGGTGGCCATGGGCACAGTTTGTGCCAACAGTTATGCCAATATGGTTCTGACTGTGTGGGAGCTACACTATGTATTCTCTGAAATGAACAATTTTAAGGGGTCCATCTTATATTATGGCCAATATGTGGATGACCTGTTCCTTGTTTGGGGAGATACCTTAGAGACTTTCAGTTAGTTTGTACAGTATTTGAACAGTACCACTAGCTTTTCAATTCACCTATGACTGGTTGAATGAGTGCATCTCATTTCTGGATGTAATGGTTTGCAAAACTTTGGGAGGTTTGTACAAGAGGCAGTATGTAAAACCTTGTAAAACCAATAATGTTGTGCATTCTCAGAGTATGCATCCCAAACATGTGAAGCGAAATGTCCTTAGATGACATTTTTTTCAGAACAGCTAGGCTGAATACTAAGGACAGTGACATTTATAATTCTTTTGAGACTTTAATAAATAGCCTGTTGAATAGGGGGGGTATGGTAGCTCAGAAGTCTCTGTTGCACAGAATGATACGATTCTGTTGAGAGATACTCAGACCAGACCTTATTTTGAGGAGCAGGTAGAACAGTCCACCTCTCCCAGTTTGTCACATATTCAACCCACACATATGAATCTTACTTATTCGAATGACTCAGGTTCTATCTGTGAGATAGAAGACATTGGAAGGTTCTAGCCTCAGATGAAGAATGTAGGGGATTGCTAGGTGTCTCCCCTTCTTTCTGCCTTAAGAATCGCCCATCTATTAAGAAGATGTTTTGTTATAAATCCTTGACCAAGCAGAATAGGAAAGTTGTGAGCAAGAGAATAGGCACATACCCATGTCGTCACTGCAATGTATGCAAATACATTAATACTGATGATCGGTTTTATACATCCAGACATAGGACATGTGTTTAATGTCAAATATTATGCTGAGTGTGGTAGCCAAAATTTGGTCTATTGTGCCTCTTGTGACATTTGCAAATGATTCTATGTTGGCAAAACCAACCGGTACTTAAGAGACAGGATTAGAGAGCATCTCTATAGTATAAATAGAAGTGATGAGAGGAATGCATTGTCAAAACATGTAAGAGGTGCAGGATGCAATCACTGGTTTAAATTAATGGTTCTAAAGATTTATGTACCAGGACCTAGAAGGGGCGATCTAAGGACACAAAGAATGTGGTGAAATCAAATGGAAGCGTTTACTCTGAGCTGCTGGTGGGAAGGGGTTAAATGATGTTATTCCTATTAAGCCAGTATTGAGGTCACTTGACCTAAGACACTGAATTATAAATGCTGCTTGTTATACGTGTTTCAGTTGGATCTGATGAAGTACATAGAAGGTATGAAAGCGTTCATCCTTGTTTTTTAAAGTTTTATTCTGTGTTTATCATTTGTGTTTTATTAAACGGACTTTGTTTTACATCTCTCTGCCTACCAGTTTTCTTCTTTTTTGATAACATGTTTGTCCTGCAAAGCCAGATGCCAAATTGTTGGGAGACACACCAATTAAAAATGTTTAAGTTCTCACTCCAGGACATTGGCATGCCACTGTGATTAGGCAACATGCAGAATATTATTCTTTGTGGTATAGCCAATCATCAGCAGGTCAATCAATTCCAAGACTTCATCATCTCGCATTCTGTCTTGGACCTAGAGCAGAATCTTGCATCATCATGCCCCACACCCACTTGACACCTTTTGCAGATTCAACATGTTCTTGTCTGAACCCTTATTTCAGATAGTGTAAACACTTAACCATGGTCTGTGTCAGTCACGGTTTGTTGTCTACTGCTTTATTAGTTGATCCCCCATTCTACTTTGATTTAACATTAATTTCATTTTCTATTATATTTCTCAAGTTAAAGTTGCAAGGGATTTATAAAAAATAAGATTATAATATATTTGTTTGTTTTTAATTCATATTCTACTTAGCTTTTCTACATAACAGCACCTACAAAATGATGCCATGGCTGGTATTAAGGACCTATTTGCATACACATGTTAGGCATTCTGCCTGGGTAAGCAACACAACTTTGCTAGAATCTCCTTGTGTTCTGACTGAAGAGTATTTCTCAAACAATCTGAAAATATAGCACTGAATAACTTTTCAGAGTTTTGCACTGTCTTAATTTTTGCTTGACTGAATTATTTATATTTGCTGGCTTTGTTTTCTGATCTGTTCTGAAACTGCCACCACCCCCATTCCTGTGGTGTTCTTAAGGTTGATAAAACTGGTCTAACAGCTTTTGTGTTATCTGATCGTTTCAAGGCTTGCTGATTAAAAATAGTCCTCATTTGTAAATTCCTGCAAATTATTGTTAGAATCTTCTTGTGTTCTGACTGAAGAGTGCTTCTCAAACAATCTGGAAATATAGTGCTGATAAGTATATTTTCTGGCACTTGAACGTTTCAGAGTTCTGCACTGTCTTAATTTTTGCTTGACTGAATTATTTATATTTGCTGGCATTGTTTTCTGATCTGTTCTGAAACTGTTTTTTTCCCTCCTGTCCACCACATTCCTGTGGTGGTGTTATAGTTGGTGGCTTTGCAGTTTCCCGCCCCTACTGTAAATTTGATCTGGGACACTCCTCCCAGCTTAGTGCTCATTCTACCTAATACAGACAGAACATTTGAGAAGGCCAACCCACTTAGGTTCTTAACCATGAATTATCTTCTGCTCCTCCTTTCTCTCTTTGCACTTTACTAAAAAAAATCTTGTGTTCTGACTGCGTGTGCTTCTCAGCTGATAACCATATTTTTTGGCACTTTTTAGCTTTTCAGAGAAGAATAAAACAAGTGAATTCAGCTCAGAATACATTTTGAATAAATTGCATTTATTTAAACTGTATTAGCTTTAATACTGTTACACACTCAAGTGTGCTAGCTTCCACTACACAGGAATTATTTTTAGTGCTGTTTTACCTGCTATCTGAAAAAAAATCTAAGCTTGTGTCCTGCCTTTCCTGTAACTAGTCTAGTCTAGATACAAATTTGCTGTATTCAGGACTGTTGGCAAGCTCCTGAGCCTCCCAAGCCTTTCTGTGTTGGAGGGAAGCCTTCTAGCTTATCAGTGGGAGTGGTAAGCACTAGGTAGCCTATCTACACCAAGAGGAGTGGTTTCTGGCCCAGAAACTGTAGTTTATTGGCAGTTTGGTCAGTTTTTCCATCTATTTCAACCTTCTAGTTTAAAAACCCACCTTTGCCCTTGTTTCCCACCTTTTCTGTAACTAGTCTAGTCTAGTCCAGATACAAATTTGCTGTATCCAGGACTGTTTGTAAGATTCTGAGCAGTGCTAAAGCATGCTCTTCAATTTCTCCCTTAGATCTGCTAGTTCTCTCCTCTCCTGCACTTTTACTAGCTTATACGTTTAGCACTTTACCAGACTTCTTGTAGCAATTATTATAGCACACAAAAGTGCTACTAGCACTAAATGTTCTACCAGAAAATGGTTCCAATACTTATTATCAATGCCCACCCCTCCAGGCATGTCTAAAGGTCAGATCTCTGTGTTTTCTCCTATTAACCTAGTGAACTTGGGCAGCCTGAGGTGATGTATCAACTGCCTCATGTACACTGAAAACCCTCTTCTCTTACCTCCCAACACTCAGACTTGTGAGAGATGCACCTGTATATCCAAATTGGAAGCCACGCACTCTCCAGCCAAGACCAGAATAGCTGGTCAAGAGGAGAAGGTCAACACTTGCACCACACCACATGGAACACATAGCTCTCCAAAACGCACACCAGCACTGCCTTCACATAAAAACACAAACCACACATACACCTTCACAGAGGCTCCCAGTAAAAATCTACCCAAACAGCAGAGACCTGCAAGGCATAAACACACTCGACCATCACAACACAACACTAATCCTGAGACACACAACTCTCCTAAAGAGTGTACCACTCAACCAAAGCCCCTAAGGTAAAACAGCATGCCCAACACACTAGTCATAAGTGACTTGATAGTGAGGCACACTGATGTCACACTCACTAGGTTGAATAAGGAGAAAGTAAGTCAACTGCCTGTCAGGTGCCAGGATCCACCACATAATTCACACACTCAGGTCCCTCGACAATAGGTACAAATCTGACTCTCTCATTGTACATGTGGGTGTGAATGACCCGAGACATACCTCCCTGGACCACATGAAAAGAGACATGAAGGAGCTATCAGATTATGTAGCCCAGGCAGGTATGACCCTAGCTCTGAACAGCATGCTGCCATCACCCAGAATGATACCACAGTACAAGCAGAAAATGATTGATTTCCACAATTGGCTAACTTTCTGGTGTCATTATAAGGGGATCCAGTATCTGTCTGCCTGGGATGACATGATTGACAGACCTCAATGCTTTGCCAGAGATAGCCTGCATCTGTCACCCTAAGCTTCCAGATACTGGCCAAGGCTCTTGCCACCCCTATAGTTCCTTTTTCAGGTGGTGTTCCAAAGACCAAATTACCACAGTAACAGCTACAAACAAATTCAATCTGAGGGTCATGCTGCTCAATGCTAGAAGTCTAAATCTCAAAATGCACTCACTCAAAGCACTCCTTAAAATGGAGAACAAGGACATTTGTGCTATAACAGAGACCTGGTTCAAGGCAGCAGAAAGCACCCCTAGCACTACCAGGCTATAACTCATTCCACACCTTTCGGCCCCAGAACCTGGACTGAAGCTCCAAAGGTGGTGGTGTTTCCTTATTCATAAAGGATGCTCACAACTCCAGACTGGTAGCCCAACATAATGCATCTGAGATACTTCAGGTGCCGGTAACACTGGGTAAGACAGCAATTCAGGTCGTAGCCTGCTATAGGTCCCCAACCATGTCCCAAGACTCACACTCCATGCTCCTAAGCACCCTGGAGAATATTAGCGTCCAACCTAACACTCTCATACTGGGCGGCTTCAACTACCCCTCCATTAACTGGGAAAACTACTCATGCACCAATACACTTGCCCAACGTTTCCTGGACTTCATTAATTCCAATGACTTGTACCAGGACATTCTTACCCCCACTAACGGTAGCAACATCCTTGACCTGGTCATTACTAACATGAGGAACTGTTGCTCTACACCAATAGTCAACTCCTCCCTGGTTAGATCTGACCACAAACTAATCACCTTGGAAATCCACATACCTCCCAACCCCCTCCCACCATTGACAAAGGTAACCACCATGAACAACTTCTCCAAAGCTGACTTTGGACTCCAAAAAACAGAGGTGGCTAACTTTACAGCACCCATGCAAATGGAGAATAGTTGCATGACTGCCGAATTATACACCAATGTATTGTGCGAACACGTACAGAAATGCATGGATCTCGCCATACCCAATAGAACCAAGATGCTCTCCTCCAAAAAAAGGAAGCTAATCTGGTGGTCCCCTGCCATAAACAAACTCTACAACAAAAGGGGGAAACTGATGTGGAATAAGGTGAAGTCTGAAGACTAGAAAAACTCCCTTATCAGCCTCAACAAAAGTTGAGATCCCTCATCAAATCCTCTAAAGATAGCTATGAAAATAGAATTGCAGCAGATAGTAAAGACAACCACAAGACCTTCTATAGTATGTAAAGAATCTCCATGGCAATACCCAGATTTTCTCTGAGTTACTGCACAATGGTACCTCCTATATCGAGCCAAAAGATATTGCCAATATACTAGCCGACAGATTCAGTGCCAGCTTTACCCCTCTCTCCCACCAAAGGACCAATCACAATACCAGTAGATTGCCAGACACCCAGTATTACTGCTGCACAGGTTAAAACAGCACTGTCCAATGCCAAGAATACAGCTTCTATGGGACCTGACAATATCCCTGGCTGTGTTCTACATGAACTACAGAGTGAACTGGCACCTCACCTGTGTGCCTGTTCAATCACAGCCTCACCTCAGGATTTGTCCCTACTGAATGGTGCACTGCTACAGTCATCCCTCTCCACAAAGGAGGAATGACTACAGAGCCTGGAAACTATCGCCCCATTAGCCTGATGAGTCTGATATGCAAATCTATGGAATGCATCATCATGGACCTAACAAGGATACAGGGAATCTCCAAACTCTGGACCCTACACAGTTTGGTTTTGTGAAAGGCAGATCATGCCTGCTCAACTTGGTTGACTTCTTTGAGTCAGTCACCAGAGCTGTGGATGAAGGCATGGTGATTCATACAGCCTACCTTGATCTGGCCAAGGCCTTTGATACCATTCCCAACTCAGGAATCATAGAAAAACTCACTAAGTTAGGCATCAACCCTTATATCACTAAGTGGGTTGCAAACTGGTTTACAGATAGAACCCACAGTGTGAAATTAGCTGACTCCAAGTCAGGCTGCTGAACTATCACGAGTGGAGTCCCATAGGATTGGGTCCTGGGACCTCTCCTCTTTGGTATCTACTTCTCTGAAGGCCAGGCCAATATGAAGAGACTCAGGCTAACAAAGTCCACAGACAATTGCAAGTTGGGAGCTATGTGATGTTGACATTCTACAGAATAGCCTAACTGAGACCAACAACTGGTGTCAGAACCATGGTGTTAAGCTCAATGCCAAAAAATGTGTCATCATCCCCTTTGGGAAAAACCCGGTTCCCATGAATTACTACATCAATAGTAGTCCACTGAACACAGAAGGCGTTATAAGAGATCTGGGAACACTGGTTGACAGCAACATCTCTTTTGACTACCACATTGCTACTGTGGTCAGAAAGTCCTTCTATGTGGCACATCTCATTACTTTGGGTTTTGCATCCAGGAAGAAAGAGGTCGTTGTCTCCCTTTACTCTTCCCTCATTAGGCCAGTCATCGAATACAATGCCCAATTTGGCATGTACCTCACTAGACACCTGCAACAACTGGAGAGGCCACAAAAGTACCTCACAAAAAGGATCCTAGGCCTTCAACACTTGTCCTATATGGACAGACTCAAAAAACTCCAGCTATTCTCTGTCTCATATTGCCAACTTAGAAGCAATCTCTGGTTGACTTGCAAAGCCATGTCTGACCCAGCTCTGTTAGAAATGCTACATCTAAAGAAATACAAATCCCTCTGCACCACACACTCCAGAGGCCTCATTACCACACTCAACAGAACATGCAGGAGGGACAGGTTCATAACCCCAGAGACTGCCCATGCTATGGAAGAGACTTTCCATAGATGTCAAGCAGAGCACCTCACTGGTCCTCCAAGATAAATCTTGATGAGTGGATGGAAAATAGAAAATTCACCCCGGGGATCACTCCAGTGGCTCTGCTCAACAGAGGCACTTGGAACTAAGGTTGGGTGGCATGATGTCAGAGTAATCCTATGGGCTAGGCTTGTAAGGGTTCCAGGGCCATTAGCCTAGTACACACCTATGAACTTCAGATAAGCAGTTTTTTTTTTCCTTAGACTATGGTTTTATGACTACATTCCTCGTGTTAATTTCTAATGTAGCATGTTTCACCTGCAAGAATTCTTCATACATGTAATATAGAAATTCAGAAGCCTATACATTAATTTATGCACTGAGATATTGTGGGTCTAGTCTTTCATGAAGTCATGGCAAAAGTTTTCATCATCGAGAAATATACTTTAACAATTACCCTTATTGACATAATGAACTGCTACAACACCACAGTGCTTATTAATATAATTATCTATTAAGGTATGTGGGTTAAGAGGTTATACCCAAGTTCAAGGACATGTTATTTTTATCTCCTTCAGAAAGTGAGCAATATATTTTAATAAATACATTTCTTTCCCAGGTCTAAGCACTACTGTTCCTTCTGGGCTAAGATGAAAGTTTTCCTTGACGTACAGTTAGTCTCGGTCAGGTTTCCCAACTCTCTTAAGAATTCAAAACCCTATTCTATTGTCTGTTGCATCAGACAGTTGTCATATTCCTTAACTCTCACATTTCAAGCTAATGGTAAATGTATGTATCAAACTCTTCAGCCCAAACTATTTTATAGTGGTACTATTCTTTAGGTTCTAGGTTTTAAACTGGATTTTATAAGTCAGAGTAAACATAGCAGCTATTAAATTTGTAGTGTTTTGTAAATAAACTTACAAAACATCAGCAACCACTCATGTTACACACATACCATCATCACCATTTTGTTCATTCAGCTAAGAGCTTTCATATGAGGCTAAGCAGTTCTGTCTACTTGATTGTGAAGATATTTAGAAAAATATGAATTTTTTTCTAATATAAATAAATATTATATGAACAAATAATATCTTTACATTAGACAGAAGTTAAATATCAATACAGTTGTGTTTCCACTATGTAAGCTTTAAGATGAAATATTTTAATGCTTTGCAAATTTGAACAAGCAATATTAGACGCCTAGAGGCGTCAGTAGGATGTAACTGCAAAAGCACCTGGAGGCATCGCTCACCTGTAATGAGTTAAACATGTTTTTCTTTGGTGCACTGGCTGCTGAAATGGGTAATATTTCTGAGAATACTATCTCCAGTACCTCATACTGTCATCTCACTTTCACTTCATGGTTTGGTCCAGCCTTGTGACCATTTTAACTCTCATTTGACCAGTCACCGATGTTTTTTCCACAACAGATTACAAATTCACTTTTTCCCTGGTAACTACCACTGTCTCCTTATTATCTGCTTTTCTAAACCCAAGACCAAAATAATTTAACTATAAGCTGGTCTCTCCTTATTTCTTTGCCAAAGGTTTTAATTCTCCTGATGATGCAGTGTCCTTAGTGTCCTCCTCTTCATATCCCGCTATATACCATTATCTCTCCCTATTTGCAATGTTATCCCAGATGATCTCATTATTTCTGCTCATTGTCTCACAGACTGATATCATTCCATTCCTCCCTGACTCTCTGTCAAATTTCTATCATATCACCTTCTGTATGCTCTGCCCCATTGTTCTTTACTCTTAAAGTTTGATACTTTCATAAGTAAATACAAGGTAATCGGTGCAAAAACTACTTCAAGCCTAACCAATAAAGAGAGGTCAGAATCAAAGCCTTTACTTTGTATCTGATATAAACACCCTAAACATTATGCCAATCCACCAGCCCCTTATGCCAATACCCACCTTATTCCAAATTCTCTCCTTCCTCCTGTGGATCCCTCATTTCTTCTGCCCCCATACTGGGCACCACTTCTCTTTCCCATCCACTGTTTCTCCATTTTCTCTGAGGGCCTTTTGCCTGATGCTTTCAGTATGGTTTTTGCATGACCACCTCAACTCTGCCCACCCATCATTACTAGAAACTGTTGCTTGCCCTTGTAATACTCCTCTGGCATACTTTTCATTGTCATCTAATTCCTTTGTACTTCTCCCAGTTTCTTCCACCACTTAAAATGTCTGCTTCTCCTTGTGACTACACTCCTCTGACAACCTCTACTATTACCCCTCATATCCTCTGCCTTTCTCTTACCAACATTTTTCTTGTCCTCCTCTTAGTCTGTCATCTTCAGCTCCACATATGGCCCTTTCCCATCTGATTATCCAATCCACTATGATTTCTAGCTCAGTATTTCCCTGGAGCTGCCCATCTCTAACAAACTTCACATTTTCTGCCACTCCAAATATCAGTTAATCAAATCCCTGATCCATACCTTGAGCAGATCATCTACATTACACCCGACTGTCTTCTGGGAATGCAGTAGCAGTTGACATACTCAGGCAGAAATGACTGAGCTGTAGGGATATTTCCTAGTTCAGGAATGCCCAGCTCCCAATCCCTTAGAATAAATAGAATCATAGGAGTTAACAGGCTAATGACCCTAGGTACCTTACAAGTCTAGCCAAGTTATACCTTTATTTCCACAATCAGCACCTATTGCCCCTGTCCAAAAGGGACCAAGTGCAACCCCCAGGGTAAATTTACTGTTACCCATCCAATTCTCTAAATTGTGTTTGAACAGGGCCAAGGAGGTGCTCGGTTTGACATGAAGTGGGAGTCTATGCCAAAGGTGTGGAAACCTCAGAGAGAAATCTGTCCTTCAGCAGGTTTCATTAAAGTCACATACCAGATTAAGGTCTTTAGAGCAAGTAACCTATGTACCATTTGACTTGTGGATATGCAGCATTTACAACAAAGCAGAGTCAGATATTGCCTTATATGCAAAGCAGAAATTGCCTCTGAGTAGTCTGTATGGAAAAGAATTAGGTGACAGTGATTTCAGATGATCCACATAGGACAGGTGACAGTGATTTCAGATGATCCACATAGGACAGATGCTGAAGACCTTGAATTTTCTTTGTGAGGAACCTCTGTGGTCTCTTCAGTTGCTCCAGGTGCTTGGAAAAGTACATAGCAAAAGGGGTGTTATACTCAATTATTGGCCTGATGAGGGAAGAGTACAGAGAGGTGATAACTTCTTTTTTTTCTGGGGGCAATGCTTTGAGATGAGCAATATAGAATGCCCTTTTTACCGCTGTGGAGATGTGATGATCAAAGGTAAGGTTGCCATCAACCTGTGTGCCCAGGTATCTCACCACTGAGTGTGTACTTACAGTGTTGTTATTGATGTGGTAGTTTTACCGAAAGGGGTGATAATACATATTTTGCATTCAGTTTAAAGCCATGACTTTGGTATCAATCATTTGTTTGTGTAAGACCCCTCTTGTAAGATGTTGACATCATTTGGAGATTTTACTACAGTTCCCAGTTTGCAGTCATCAGAAAACTTTGTCAGCCACAGACCTTTAGTTTTTACTTGTACTTCAGAGAAACAGATTCCAAACAGAAGAGGTCCCAGAACTGATCCCTGTGGAACACCACTGGTTACAGGTCTACTGCTCGAGGTGGATTCCCCTATTTTGACTATGTGTGTTCTATCAGTGAGCCAGCTAGTAACCCATCTAACTATATATGGGTTGATACCTACCTGAGTGAGTTAGTCAATGATGCCTGATTGGGGGATAGTGTCAAAGGTCTTGGCTTAGTCTAAGTAGGCAGTATGTACAGATTTCCCCTCGTCCAGGTCCTTGGTGACTGTCTTGTAGTAGTCCACTAGGTTTAACAGGCATAATCTCCCTTTAACAAATCCAAACTGAGTATGGTGAAGTGTTTGGAGATTACCTATATCTTTGTTGATAATGTCCACGATGATTAGCTCCATGGCCTTATAGATAAGCCTAGTCAGGCTAATAGGTCTATAGTTTCCAGGGTCAGTGGAAGCACCACCTTTGTGCAAGGGAATAACAGTGGCCATTTTCCATTCAGCTGGGATGAATCTGGTACTTAAGCTATGACTGAAGTGAGTACCCAATGGTGTTGCTGATTCTTGTTGGAGCCCATGTAGGACATAACCTGGGATGTTGTCAGGTCCCATAGGTGCTGTGTTTTTGGCCTTAGAGAGGGAGTTTACAACCTGCTCTTTAGAGATACAAGGTATGGGACAGGTAGTAGGGGTGTCATGGGGTACGTGTGGCAGGGACAGGGGAGTGAAGTTTTCAAAGAACCTGTCAGCCAACAGATTAGCTATGTCCACAGGCTCAGTATATGTGGTATCATTAACTACCAGTTCAGCACAAATCTGAGCCTTTCCTTTTAGGCTATGGATATAACTAAAGAATGCCTTATTATCTTTAGTTGAGAAAACTAATTTGGATTCATAGTTTGCTTTGAAGGACTTCACAAGAAGTCATATTTGTTTGTTTAAGCCGAGGTCTTGCTCTCTCTTATTCTTAAGACAGCAATTTCTTCCTCCTACTGTAAAGTCTGTTAATGGCAGTAGTCCACCAAACAGGTTTCTCTTCCTTGAGGAGCTTGTTTTGATCCTATCAGGCATGGCCAAGTCAATGCAGTTATACAGGTGTTTGTATGAAGTATTGGTGTAGACCTCAAAATAGCTGCCAGTTCCATCTGAGGGGGGAGGTGCAGTGAACCTATTTATACCATCTTGTAAGAGGTTCTAATCTGCGTAGGAGAAGTTTTTTAGTATGGCTGCTATTAGTGGGGGTCACATGTGAAAGTTACTTCAAATAGGACTGATTTGTGGTCAGATTTCACCAGGGAAGACCTCACAGTGGGGGTGCTACAGTGGTTCCCCATATTTGTAAGCACCAGATGCAGGATGTTGGCACCCCTTGTGGGGGTGTCAACTAGCTGGTTCAGGGCACTGGAGTAAACAAAGTTGTGGAACCTTTGGGCAAGTGAGTTTGAGCACAAGTAATGTACCCAGTCAAAGGGTGGGTAGTTAAAGTTGCCCAAAATCATGGGGTTTGGATGTATCTTGATAGACTCAAGTAGATCCAAATAGGCAGAGTGGGTGTCCTGATTCATGGTGGGGGGGGTCCTGTAGACGGCAATGACTTGAATAGATATCCTACACCAACAGTTAATTGCACCTGAATTATCTCCAGAGAATCATACTTTTTAACCAATCTGGAGGTGTATTTATCCTTAATGAATATTGATACACCACCTCCTTTATTTTTCATCCATTCAGTTTGAAGTCTGAACATTTGGAAGGAGGTGTAACCCAGTATAGCTGGGGTGCTCTGTACATCCTTGAACCAGATCTCAGCAATGTCTGTGTCTTCAAAGGTGAGGACTGCTTCTAGTGAGTGCAGTTTCATGTTGAGATTGTTTATAGATGGAGTTTTTATATTTGGAACTTTGACCTTGTGACACTGCCTAAAAAAGGCATTATGGGGGTGGCAAGAGCCTTCACCAGTAGCAGAAATTCCAAGGGTGACAGATGAAGACCATCTCTGGCAAAGCACTGAGGTCTGTCGATCATGTCATCCCAAGCTGACAGATACTGGAACCCCTTAGAATGACTCCAGAAACTAAGCCAATTATTGAAGTCAATCATTTTCTGTTTGCAGGCATTATCGTAGGTGAAGGTAAAATGCTGCTAAAGGCTAGGGACATTCCCACCTGAGATACATAGTCCGAGAGCTCAGTCAGGTCTCCCTCTTCACATAGTCCAGAGAGGTACATCCCAAGTCATTCACACCAACATGAGATGATTGAGTGGGGAGAAGGGGACCCACCTTCCTGGGTGGCTGATCCAGTAGGGGAACTAAGAAACAAGGCCCAGGGGGGAGTTTGGGGAATTAAGTTTTCATTTGTCATCTTTTATCAGCATCATTAGCTCAACAGATGACAGAACTTACTTTGAAGCTTTAGGAGCAGAAGGGTTCTGGATTCCACTCCCACTCCAGGTACTTAGATTTATTTTCTACTGCTGATGTTGTAGTACACCATAAGTAGGGATGCTACACTTTTGAATGTGCCATTCTTGAGATGAGACATTAAAATGAGATGTGCCTATGCTGACTTTAGTTGAGGTTAACATAAAAATTAGTAACCACAAGCCACACGAACACGTAGCAGCAAAGCACTTATACCAACATGAAACAAACAACAGTTCTGGGTTTGGAGTAGGACCGTTGACTCTTTTCTTCTACTCTCAGATTTTCCAAAGTGGTGTTGCAAATTCTGATGAAGTCTCGCGATATGAGACGAAAGAGCGCTCAATCTGTGTGTTTTATGTGGAAATAAAGAGCTTTGGTTCTACTTTGTAAGAGTTCGCCTTTCTATAGTACTGTGGAATTGGAGGACAACCTTTATTGTGCCAAACAGTGGACTTGCATTTTCATGTTAATATAAAAATTCCCATGGCAGGTATAGGGAAGAACAAAGGAATTGCTGGGTGCCCTGGCAAAATTTCCCCTTGCCAATATGAAAGCAATCTTAGGTGTCCCTTGAAAGTAGGCCATAGGTCTGGAAGACTAAACCTGCCAACAAAACATAAATAAATATATCAGACTGATGAATTTGTTATAGTAGTACTGGCTTTATCATCAGAGATTTACTTTGCCTGAACCCTGCTTCTTTGTCAGGGTTATATTTATAGTACCTTTTTATCACAGCTGGCTGTGCTATTGGTTAGTTACAAAAAGGTTTGTTATTTAAGTATGCATATAGGCATGTATTTGAGGCATTTATGTATTTATTTCTTCTTAACTAGGGCAATAAAATGATCCCAACTGACTTTTTTCTAGTTCAGCCTGGATTACAAATTGACAAAATAACAATATATAACCTGCCTTTGCCCAGAATGATACAACAGTATAAGGACAAAATGACTGACTTCAATAATTGGCTAAGCTTCTGGTGTCATTCAAAGGGGATCCAGTATCTGTCTACCTAGGACAACATGATCGACAAACCAAGATGCTTTGCCAGAGATGGTCTGCACCTGTCACCCCTGGGATTCAGGTTACTGGCTAAAGTTCTTGCCATCCCTATAGTGCCTTTTTTAGGCAAAGTTCAAAGGACAAAACCACCACCATAACAGATACAAGCATGCAAAATCTGAAGGTAATGTTACTCAATGCTAGAAGTCTAAACCTCAAAAATGCACTCTGTGGAGGCACTCCTAAAAATGGAGAACATTGATATCTGTGCAGTAACTCAGACTTGGTTCAAGGCTCCAGATACCACCCCTGCAATACCAGGCTACAACTCTTACCACACTTTTCGGCCACCAAACTAAGACCGAAACACTAAAGGTGGAGGAGTGTCCATATTCACCAAGGATATTCACACCTCCAGGCTAGTTGCCCAACACAATGCATCTGAAATACTCCAGGTGCAACTAACACTAGGTAAGACTGTAATCCAAATTGTAGCTTACTACAGATCCCTCACCATGCCCTAAGATTCTCACTACACCTTTCTAAACATACTGGAAAATATTAAGATACAACCAAACACCCTAATACTGGGTAATTTCAACGACCCTGCCATTAACTGGGAAAACTACTGGGGTACCAACACCTTTTCACAATGGTTCTTGGAATTCAGAAATTCCAAGGCCCTGGAGCAACTAATCCATTGTCCCACCAGGGTCTCCAATATCCTAGACCTGGTCATTACCAACATGGGAGATAGATGCTCCATACCAGTGGTCACCCCCTCATTGGTCAGGTCTGACCATAAGCAAATCACCATTGACATCCACATCCCACCTCTACCCCCCAGTAAGGAAACCTCCATAAAAAACTTATCCAAAGCCAACTTCATGCTACTCTAGTCAGAAGTGACAAACTTCATGACACACATCCAGATGGGAGATGAAAGTTTGACTGCTGAATCCTACACTAAGGCACTGTACGAGCACATCCTCTCATGCAGGCATCGCACCATACCAAATAGAACCAAGATGCTGTCCTCCAAAAAAAGGAAGCCAATCTGATGGTCCCCTGCCATAAACAAACTAAACAGAAGGAAGAAACTGTTGCAGAAGAGAGGAAAATCCCAGGATCCAAAAAAACTCCCTTACCAGCCTCAGTAAGAAGCTGAGATCCTTCATAAACTCCTGCAAAGCTAGTTACAAAAATAAAATTGCCAAAGATTCCAAAGACAATGACAAGGCATTTTATCACTATGTCAGGAATCTAAATGGCAATGCTCAGATCTGCTCTGAGCTACAACAGAATGGCATTAAATATACTGATTCCAAGGATATTGCCAATTTCCTGGCAGACCGATTTAGTGCCAACTTCACCCCCTCTTACCCCCTAAAGGGCCCATCTCAATACCAAAAGATTGCCAAATTAAGGTAATCACGGCCACACAGGTAGAAACTGCACTCTCCAAAGCTAAGAATACATGGGACCAGATGACATCCCGGGCTGTGTACTACATAACTACAAAATGGACTGACACCTCACTTAAGTGTCATGTTTAATCATAGCCTCACCTCAGGCTTCATGCCAACTGAGTGACGCACAGCTACAGTTATCCCACTCCACAAGGGGGGATCCACCTTGGATCCCAGGAACTACCGTTCCATCAGTCTGATGAGCCTGATCTGCAAGGGCATGGAACGCAGTATCATGGAACTTATAAGCAAAGACATTGGCAACCTTCAAACACTGGACCCTATCCAGTTTGGGTGGGTGAAGGGCCGATCTTGTCTCGTGAACCTGAATGACTTATTCAAATCAGTCTCCAGAGCTGTGGACGAGGGTAGGGTAGTCCACACAGCCTATTTGGACCTCACCAAGGCCTTCAACACCATCCCCCACTCTGGAATCATAGATACATTTTCTAAGTTGGGCATAAATTCCTACATCACTCGATGCCAACTGGCTTACTGACAGAACCCAGACTGAAAAAGTAGCCAACTCCAAATCCAGCTCCAGACAAGTGGAGTACTTCAGGGTTCAGTCCTGGGGCCGCTCTTGCTTAGCATCTACTTCTCTGAAGTACAGGCCAACACTAATGGACTCTGGCTAACAAAGTTCGCAGATGACTGCAAACTGGGAGCCATTATTGAATCCCCAAATGATGTGGATATTCTACAAAAGGGCCTTACAGAAACATATGCTTGGTGCCAGAACCATGGGCTCAAGCTTAATGCCAAGACATGTATAGTTATCCCCTTTGGGAAAAAAACATGTACCCATGAATTACCACATAGGTGGCAGTACACTAAACATCAAAGTGTGATGAGAGACTTAGGGACACAGGTGGACAGTGGTCTCACTTGCAATAATCACATTGCCACAGCAGTCAGGAAATCCTTTTATGTGGCACACCTCATCACTAAGGGCTTTTCATCCAGAAAAAAGGAGCTCATTGTCCCACTGTACTCATACCTCATTAGACCCATTATATAGTACAACGCCAAGTTTGGTAACCTCATAATACATCTGCAACAGCTGGAAAGGCCGCAGTAATACCTCACTAAACGAATCCCAGGCTTAAAGCAGATGCTCTATGCTGACCGTCTAAAAAAACTCCAGCTATACTCTATAACATATCGTCTACTCAGAGGCGATCTCTGCTTAACATACAAGGCCATGTCAAACCCTGAGCTGTTGGAATGCTCCACTTAAATTTCAATCCCTCAAAGTCACACGCTCCAAGGATCTAAACCTTGTCACCACAATGAAAAAAACATGCTGGAGGGATAGATTCCTGACAAGGGAGCCCGCAGGATTTTTTGCAGGGGGGGGTGCAAACCTGGAGCACCACCCCAACCCCACCCCTTCAAAGCTCCGCCCCAAACCCCACCCCTTTCAACCCCCCCCCCCCCAACACACACACAGGCAGCCATTCCAGTATCCCATTACTTGGCTATTTCTCCCCAGTTGCTGTAAACACTGTTCAAAAGTCTCTGCATACATACTGTTTTATGCATTACTTCTACAATGATTACAGATACTTGGTTTTAATTTTCAACTTTTATTTCAAATTTTAGGGCCTCAGGGCCAATAGCTTATTAACCTCCTATTTTATAGCACAAACACTGATAGACATTTCCTAAACTTAAACAAAGCAATAGTCTTACAATGAAAACAGACTTAGCATTAAAACTTCTCTACCTTTGAAACTCGCATGCACTGAAATAGCATTTAAACTCACATTCAAAGAAAATGCATCTGGCCAGTGGCAGGTTAAGTTTACATTTGGACTGTTTTCAAATCATAGGACCCTTGCACACATTTCAGAACCATGCATAACTGCTTTGATTCACCTTCCTGATTGTATTAATTATAATATATAATAACTGAATTATATCCCTTGTTAATACAGCACCACTTAGAATGTGTTTTATAGTTTTGAACATTTTTTCCATTAAGCAATGAAACAAAACATATGAACCAATAATGACAAATTGCCCAATTCAGAACATTTCAAACATAAAAGGCCACTTAAACTTCTATCATTACAATCTACCAATATCAGTCAATATGCACAATCTCTGCAGAAGTAAAAGTCATCTGAATAATTTCACATTAAAGAGATCTGAATCTAATGGAGAGGTTGTTGCTAAAAACAGCTTTATATTTCAGTGTTTCTTCTACAAATTCAGTGCCTACTGCCCTTAAACAATAAATTGCCCATGTTACATTTAAAAAAAATGCTAAGCCTGTATATTGCAATAGGAATAAGTGGCAAGCGGAAACACAGGTTCATAGTTACTAGGCATCTCATCCAAAGGAGGACATACTCAGGACTGCAGCACTCCACCCCCTTAAAATACAAATCAACATGTGGTGGGAGTAGAACCTATAGCCCTCTACATCAAGATGCAAGTATGCTACCTGCTGTGCTACTAAGACTGTTGTGACATTCTACACCATTACAGTGATACCATTTGCTAAACAAAACAGTTGCACATTCTAAGCAGACTTAGCATGAACAACAGTAAACATCTTTTCCCTTGAAACTCACAATTCCTTGAAAATGTACGTGAAAATAAATTCCACCTGCTAACTCTAAATCGGGCATTTCACTCTCACACATGCACACCTCAACTTCTTAGTGGAATAAATCTGGACAAAGCCTAAAATAAATAGGGACGGATTATAAATATTGCTCTCATGAATGTAATAATTGTAAAATAACAGGATTTGTGTTAGTATGCATTTTTCTAAAGGATATGACATCTAAAACTCAAATGCTGTTATTATTTAGCAGCTTCAATCCTTTTTATTTATTTAGCATTTGTTAACCGGGATAGTCCATCTGTGCAAAATCCCTTTTTCAGTGGAGACCCAGGGAGAAAAGCTCAGGAGGAATATGGGGCAGAAATCTGGACATTCTGAAAAAACCTGGACAGCTGAACACACATATATATGTGTATAAATGTTCTGAGTATGAATAACAATACACAGATAATAGTGCTAGTAATATGCGGAAGTAAACTATGTAAAGGGTACTGGGCAAGTACAGCATGCAGAGCCTTTTACAACAAGAACGCTAAAGGTATAAATAAAAAGGCAAAGATATTAGTAAGTTAATGTGGAGCTGTAAACCATGGAAAACATTGCAAATGTTGAAAAAATATTGTCGGATTAGAAGCTCAACTGAAGTTATTAACTGCATGCAGCTGGAAATCCCATACTGATTAAGAATCATCAATTACTCTGTTAGTCTGAAATGATGTTGAACCGATACATATAACAGTGAACAGGTTAGCATTATAAACCCCATTATATCAACACCACGTATGCCGATCAAATAACAATGATAAGCTACATCTCTGGTTCAGGGAATATTATGATCATAAAGGTTGTCTGGTTACTAAATATGGATAAAAGGGTTGTGGACTACTTGGTCTACAATGGTAACAGAACATGGGGCTAGGACAACAATAATGAGCTTCTTTTCTTACTTTATTTTAACTTTTATTTATCATTTGCTGATCAAATAAATGAACTCTGAGCACCCATCTTAGCCACAACATTGGCCATTACACAAACAAAAATGAAAGAGCAGAGAAATCATACAGTAGTTATAACATAAATGACAGCAAGCATTTCACAGACAAAAACAAAATGATAGCATGATGCAGACAATAAATCTGGCAACAGCAGTAACGACCAATGGCAGCATCATAGATTAATATGAGAAATTGTCAAATACACATACTCATCTCATGCGTCAATTTAATAAGAACACACTTGCAGTAGTAGTATAGCCAGTTACGTCAGTATTTCCAAAACAAAAAGGCTGAAATATTTTAAACATACATATATATATATTTGTACATACAATCTCCAAAAATACTACACATATAATACAAAGTAAAGATTTGCACCTTATGTTTTTGACTTTAATATCACCTACTTTCACTCATACACACTTTATATTTTTCTTGAAAACACCAACTGTCCCATGCCTGCATCTTTTGTACTACTTTTATGTGTGCACACTTTGTTTTTCTTCCCAAACACCAGCTATCTTGTGTACACATCCTTTGTATTTATTTACAGCATTGACAATACTTTAACATATACTATCACATGTGATTCCACCCCAGCACCATCTTATTTATTAGCACCTTGTGTGCTTTGAAAGTGAATGTATGTTATAGCGTTTAATATGTGTCCCCATCACCATCTTGTCTGTCAGCACCTTGCGTATTGTTCCATATGTAACCCCCATCACCATCTTGTCTATCAGCAACTTGTGTACTGTGGAAATGAAAAGCATGCAGTTGGAGGCCCATATATACCACCCCATACCCCAAACACCATCTTGTGTGTGACTCATTTTTGTACTGTGGAAAGGAACACTATGCTGTGATATTTAGTATGTACCTTTAGCACCATTTTAACACTCAGTGCTTTGTGCATACTGGAAATCAACAGAATGATGTGGTGTTTTCTTATGTACCCTCCCAGACCCATCTTACCTATCAGTACCCTTTGCAGTCTGTAAATGAACAGTATGCCCTAGGGCCCTGTATGTGCCTCCCAGCACCTTATCCATCAGAACTTTGTGTATTGTGAAAATTAACCTTACCCTGCAGTGCTTCATATGTACCCCCTATAGCAATGCTGCCTCACAGTATGAGGTTTTCCAGTTTAGTTCCCAGCTTTCTGTGCAAAGGTTACGTATTCCCTATGTTCTTTTGTCCCACACCATATCTTAGCCCCTCCCTCTTACAAACAAACACACACATCCCTCCCTCCCTCCTACACTCACACACACACACACCTCTCCCTTCTTGTTACAAACACACACACACACACACACATACACACACACATCTCTTAAATACTAAAACACATGCACACACCTACCTCTCACTTCTACATTCATCTGGTGCGTCCACAGTCCAAACTTTCTCTGGAATTCAAATTTCTGGTAGGCGCGCAAAAGACAAAGACATAAACCAATGGTCGTACAGACATAGAAGGCGAAAACAGGTCGCAAACACTTGTTGTGTCTGTGCAACTGGAAAAGATGCAAAGGCCGTTCTTAAAGGGGAACACCGTTTAAAAAAAAAAAACGAAAAAAAAAGTTTTTTTTTTTTTTTTTTTTTTAATTAAAATAAAATTAAATTCTCAGCCAGCCAGTTCCAGAGGGGTGCAAGTGCACCCCCTTGCACCTGCCTGTGGGCGCCCTTAATTCCTGACCCAGAGACACCCCCATACATGTCAAGCAGAGTGCCTTCTTGTCCCTCTTCAAAAGGAACTTTGTCGATTGGATGGCAGATAGGAAATTCACCCCGAGGATCACATCAGTCGCCCTTCTAGACAGGGGTCCAAGGAAGTAAATATTGTGGGAAGAAATATCCAGGGAATTGTTATTGCTAGGCTTGTATAGGCCCTAGGGCCGATAGCCTAGTACCAACCTATGAACTATACTTAAGAATGCAATAATAAGCACATAAGAGGTTAACAAAAAACAAGTTCTAGCCATGTATTTAAAATTAACAGTAACCAATCTAATGAACTTCAACACTACACGGTTTTAACATTTAAATCTTTATATCATTAACCACCTTGTAAATTTACAACATACACAGATTTCACAAGATGTGGAAAAACTGGAATTTCTTGGGTAATGGTTTAGAGAGTAGGAAGGCTACAGGTAGGAAGGAAAAGGGAGTGCAGACTGAAATTGAATAGGCAGAACAGGGGGAGAATCCAAAAGCGGTAAGGGAGGAAATCAAAGGAGAAGAAAAACTCCTAGTTAAGGACTGGGTTGGAATTGTATTTCTTTCTGCAGCATTTATTTATTCTGTTTCTTACCCAGGATAGTCTGACTGAGCCATGCAGACCCCTTTTCAGTAGAGTCTTGAGGAGAAAGGCTCCAAATACATTTTACATTTCATCCAGCAGTAAACTGCAGTTGACTAAAGAATTAATAATATGGATATCATACGAGTTATAGATGTTATAACAAACAATTATATACATCTGTGTGAGACCATACAAGTTATCAGTGTTTGATAATGTAGACACTAAAGCTTCAGGAACTGGAAAAAAAGAGTGGGAGGGGAGTGAGGGTGAGGGCAAGACAGAAAGATAAAGGTGATTAAAGGTTGATAAAGGCAATATTAACTCTGAAAAACTGAGTAGAGAGAGATAATACCTTGACATATAATAAATCTGAAAGGGAAATATACTTTCTGACCAAGCTTTAGGTTACTTTACTGTCCAAGAAGTATTTGGATTTGATACATTATACAGATATTGCTTGCCCTACTTTCTGAATTTTTCATAGGCTTTCAAGGCCTTAGAATTAATTGGTAGAGGTGCTCAGATCTCGGTAGCTAGTACTTAGAGTGGCGTTTATTATGGAGTGGACAGTGTGGTCATTATTTAACATTCCTCTAAACTTCAGAGTGGTGCACACAGACAGCCATTATAGCTTGTATGGGACCACTGTACTGTCTCTAAAAGTAACTTGGAAACATTATATTTTTTTTCCATTTTCCTCAAAATCAAACATCTTACGAACATAAATGTGGCTACTATTTAGGGAAGGTAAATAAGCATGCTGTTTATAAATGTATGATAATAAATATATGTTCAATTTGTTTTTTCTTCCACTTTTGTTCCAGTCCAACATTAAAATGATCCAAAGGATGTGCCTCTCTTTGGGGGCTAGGGGATAAGGAGGTTTGCTGTATATAAATATGATAGCAACAAAAATATTACTGTAGGCATTTATGCCTTAATTTTAATCCCAATTTAACAACAGAGGTGGAATACACAAAGTGACTATTTTGAGATGGGGGATGGGGAAGGTACTATTCTCAGTTATGGGATATGCATACTCACAGGTATTTGCCTTCTCAGTTTATTGTGAAGTGGTGTTTGTTCAGCTTTGACCACTAAAACTTGGATGCAAGTTACTTTTCCCTGAAATAAAAAAGTAGGACTAAATTTCTTTTCCATATGTATGCTTTAATTTGGGCCATCACTGGATCAAAAAGTTGGGGAAAAAGCTCTAAAATGTAACTGACAGCATCTATAACCCTGTGGCTCCTGGGTGCCTAGCAGTCCCTAGACCTTCATCTTAATTTAGATATTACTGGGGAATCTCTGTCACTTAGGATGTGTTAAAAAGATGCAGGAAAAAGCAGAGTAATAGTTATTCACACTGCAGTTATTACTTGGTAATCTTGGTTAGTTAGAATGTGCTGAAAGGATGCAGGAAAAAAATTTTAATGAAAGACAACATTTTCTTTCTTTGAATATGGTTTTTGTTCAGGCAATAAACTGATGCAAAAGGTCATTTAAATTAACTCTAAAATACACCTCAGAGTATCTATAAGCCTCTTGGCTTCAGGGAACCTTGCTGTCCCCAAACCTCTAGCTAAATGTTTCTTCCACAGTTATGAGTGTACAGTCTTGCTTAAAACATTTTAAATAAATGAATAATTGCAACAAAAAAAAAGAAAATCCTGTCAAAAAGTAAGAGGGAATGCACAACAGAGCAGTAAGTCCCTCATTAGTATAAACAAGATGATCAGGGAACTAGTAAAGTCTCTGAAAGATGACTTTGAGGTAAAAATAGCCTCCAAAGCTAAGGATAGCCATAAGGCATTTTTCAATTAAGCCTGCAAACTTAAGAGCAACAATGTGCAGAATTAATCAACGGCAACTCCTGTACCCAGCTGGCAGGCATAGCAAATCTGCTGGTGGATAAATTTAACTCAAACTTCATTCCTTCATCACCATCCAGTTCTTCCCCAAGAAAAATTCTGCATCACTCCTCTACCAATTTTCACCAAAGAACAGGTAACCACAATACTCTCCAAAGCTAAAAACACATCCTCAGTGGGGCCCAATAATATACAAAGTTGTTTCCTAAATAATTGAAATAGGGACCTATCAGGCCTAATAGGTTCCCTTTTTAACCATAGACTCTGGACCAGTTTTGTTTTATAGAGAGATACCCCTGCATGAGGGTAGACTGTCAACTGACACAGGAAATTACAGACCCATAAGCATGACTAGTCTTGCTTGTAAGGCCATGGAAAGAATAATCATGGACCTGATAAATAAAGACACAGGAAACCTCCAAACACTGGACCCAACCACATTCAGTTTCATAAAGGGCAGGTCATGTGTACAAAATCTGTTAAAATTCTTCAAGAAACTCACTAAAGTCATGGATGTGGGTAAAACAGTGCATACTCTCTACCTTGACCTGACCAAGCATTTGACACAATTCCCCACTAAGGTATTAAAAGTAAACTCACAGAACTAGGCATAAATCCCTACAGCACCAGATGGATAGCCACTTGGCTAAAGAACAGGACATGTAATCAAAGTGGGTGATTCAAATTCAAGCAAGAGGCCAGTTACTACTGATGTACCACAGGGCTCTGTGTTGGGACCAGTCCTCTTTGGAATTCATTTCTCAGATCTGAAGGCCAATGTGAAAGGCTTGTGGATGACAAAGTCTGCAGATGACTACAAGCTGGGGACAATCATTGAACCTCCCCAATGATGTAGATATCCTTCAGGGAGGTCTAAATCAGGCAAATGGTTGGTGTCAGAACCATAGCTTGAAACTAAACATCAAGAAGTGCTTTATCATACCCTTTGGGAAATCAAATACTCCTGATAATTACAACATTAACAACACATCCCCAAGAGTAGACTCTGAGGTAAGGGATCTGGGTGCTCGGGGGTAGATAATTGCCTAAACTTTAACTGTCATATATCCACAGTGGTAAGGAAGTCATTTTATGTGCCACAACTTATAAGTAAAGGTATGGAAACCAGATCCATGAAGATTATAGTCCCACTGTACACAGTCCTCATTAGACCAATAATTGAATACAACATGCCATTTTGGAATGTATTTGACCAGACACCTACAACAGCCAGAGTGAACTCAAGGGTTCCTCACAAAGAAAATACAGGGTGCAAACAACATGTCCTATGTGGCTAGATTGAAGGCTCTGTCCCTTTAATCTGTCACCTATATGCTGTTAAGGGGCAACTAGTGTCTGTCCTACAAGGCCCTTGCAAATCCATCCCTGATGGAGCTGCTGCATATACACAGGACAAATAACATAAGGGTCACCCATTCCAAGGATCTGAACCTAGTCAGTGTCAAACAGAACATGCTGAAGAGACAGGTACGTGTCCCACAGACTGCCACTAATTTGGAATAGGCTTCCTATTCATGTAGATTTGAGTCCTACCCTGACTCTTTTCAAGGCCAGTCTGGATCAGCGGATGGAGAACCATAAAATTCACACACGGGATGGTGCCTATGTACCTTATGGATAGGGGCTATCTGTAAAATTTGTGTAAATACCCAAAACACAGGCATTATATGAGGTGAATTTGAATATTGGCTAGGCTTCTAAAGGCTCTTGAGCTGTAACACTAGCAATCTTCTATAAACCTTTGAACTGCTAAAAGACTGAAAAGTAAGAAAAATGAAGAAAAAAAATAATCTAGATGGTGTGCTTAGGCCATAAACTGGGAGGTGGAGGAAGGGGGAGCCGTACTACCTATTCACCTAGAGAGGCAGTTTACTTAAGGCCAGCCATGGTCATTCAGTGTGATATACTGCCAAGGTTGGTTTATATTAATCCATTTTTTCTCTGTGCACTTTAAATACTTCTAGACTATTAACTCGTCCAGTATCCAGTGGCAGACAATTCCAATGATTCTTAGCTCCTCTATAAAATGTTCTTCCCTTTATAGAAGTGTTATAAATAGGATTACTTACAAGTAAACAGCTGATTCTTGTTCCCATGGAGTGTGACCTAAATTAATTTCCAAGAGCACTGGCAAAATACGTTAATTCAAACATTTATATATTAGTATAAAGTGACATCTAACTAGCGTTTAAGTAAATGCCAGGGGAAAGAAAGAGAGCTCTGATATGGTGCAATATTTATGCAAAGGAGAAAGCAAAACTAATCAACACAAAGAGCAGCACCAAAGATATTTGAAAAGAGATATAAGCAAAGGCATCCTGAGATGGAAAATTTTACAAAACAAAAATAAGAAATCAAAGGAAAAGTAGAAAAGAGGATTAGTAAGAGAGAAGTTAAAAAAAATAGAAACTGAGGTTATGGATTACCTGTGAATTGAGAGATTTAGTGTAGATGTAACTCAGATAACACTGCAGCAGGATAGAGCAATGGACATCCATATTAAGGAGAAACCAGTGGAGCGGGAAGCATCTAATCAGTTGCCATATGAAGGTACTTGGAACATTCCATAGGAAACCACTACAAACGTTCAGTTGGAGACGGACAGCAAGGGAAGGAACAGGAAAATGTGGTGACATTCAGAAAGCTAGACATGCAGTAGTAAAACAGATCATGCTCTATCATACACCATCACAAATAAACTAAAAATGTCAGTACAGGCAGATAAACGTAGAATATAGGCAGCTAAATATAAAGGAAAAGTACAAAATAAGCAATTTACTGATGATGAAAAAAAGTTTTATAGAGAATTGGGAAACAAGGCAAAAGGAATTGAAACACAATCGATAAAAGAGGAAATAGACACATTTTCTAGAAATATCTATGAAGATCCTGTGAAACATACAGATGCTAAATGGACAGAAGAAGTAAAAGAAAAAAATTAGAAGTTCAAATGTACAGGATATGAAACGGGATGAAGTAATGGCCAGAGCGATTGAAACAAAATTAAGAAAAGCTCCTAACTGTAAAACCCCAGGCCCAGATGCAGTACCTAACTTCTGGGTAAATGTATTATCATCATTGCATAAAGATTTAATCATGAGTAAGAACTATTTATATGCACACCATAAATAGACACCAGCTTGGTTAACAACAGGAAAAACAATGCTCCTACTTAAGAGCAAACCTGCAAGCTATCCTAAAATGTATATTATGTATATATCTATATATATATATATATATATATATATATATATATATATATATATATATATATCTATATATATATCTATATATATATATATCTGTATATAAAATATGGATTCACTTTATATCCTCAAAATACTGAAATATTGAAATTCAATATTTCGAAGCTATAAAGTCAAATTTTTAAAACCAAGAAAACACAGAACCGCGAAATTCAAAATCTTGCACACCAGAGGTTTTGAATTTCGTGGTTCTAATACACACATACCATCCACCCCGCACACAAACACATGCTCTCTACTACTTAAAAACAGGGGGGCAAGCCCCTCTGCACCCCCCATGTGGGGGCTGCACCCCCCCACATCCACCTACTTATATATTCTAGCTCCGAGGTTGCACTGCACACATACATACACACACACACACACACACACACACACACACACACACACACACACACACACACACACCACCACACAAGCTACATTCTGCCCACACACACACACACACATATCACAGCAACAAAACACAGTAAAACCCACCATATCCCCTACACAAAACCCTTACACACACACAACTGAATTCGTAACCAGAGCGGAACCGCAGAGGCTCTGGTATTTGGGTTTTGAATTTCGTGCTTCTTAGCTTTTGTTAGGATTCCACTTTATGGTCTTGAAATATTGAATTTCGACATTTCAGTATTTTGAGCTTCTAAAGTGAATCCATATATATATATATATATATATATATATATATATATATATATATATATATGTATACACACAAACACACCAATAACTTGCCTTCCAATGATGTATAAACAATACACTGCAATTGATGTCAACAGAGTTTATAGTCAAATAGACGAAAACTCAATCATGGCAACAGAACAAAAGGGTAATAAAAATGTTGTATGGAAAACTGGATAATTTGTTAATTACAGTCATAATGGAGAACTGTAAAAAGGGGAATAATCTACATATAGCATGGATAGACTGCAAAAAAGCATTTGACAGTATCTCACATTCATGGATAAGACAGTGCTCAAAAATGTATAAGATGCACCCTACACTGATCGATTATATTACAGCCACAATGAAACAGTGGCAAACCACTTTTCAATTAAGCCATGATAAAGGACAAATTATTATTCCTGGCATGAAAATTCAAAGGGGTATATATATCAGGGTCATGGCTACAATTTGGCTCCCACAGAATAACAAAGTGTAAAGATGTCTCTCATCATCTTTGTGTAAATGATTTAAAACTATATAGTTCATCAGATGAGGAACTGAAAGCACAACTACAAGTGGTCAAAACTTTTTCAGATGCTGTAATTTTGTCATTTGGTCTTGATAAATGTGCAAAAGCAATCATTAAAGCAGGAAAGCTGCACCACCAAGTAAACGTCAGCTTGGGACTAAAATGTGATAAAGGACTTGAGCAAGAGGGAGTATATAAATATTTGGAAATTTATGAAGGATCAATAATAAAATATGATCAAATACAAAAAAAACTTAGTAAGGAATATTTTAGAAGACTTAAATTAATACTGAAAACAGGATTGATATCTGAGAACAGAATCAAGCTATAAATCAATTAGCTCTTCCTGTCCTAACCTACAGTTTTGAGTGATTGACTGGACAGAAAATGTGTTGGATAGGTTGGACAGAAAAATAAGGATGCCTCATGCTCATGAAATGATTTATAAAAAATCAGTGCATACCAAGATTATATATTCCCCATTCTGAAGGAGGTATGGACCACCTAGAAATTGATTACATGTACAGATCTGCAGTCGTGGGACTGCATACATATCTGCTGAACTCACAAGACCCTAATGTAGTGAAAGTTTTGAAACATGAGGAGAATAAATCTAAGGTGACTTCCCTGCTTAATCTAGCAGAAGCGTATCGGCATCAAGCAGGAATGGAAATCAAACCAGAAGCAGATAAAAATCAGGAAGCAAATGAATGTCCCAAAAAAAGAATATAAGGTTTAGGACCAGATGAGAAGGCAAGAAATTTGGAAAATGCGTAAATATAGTTGCAAGTATAGAGAACTCTTGGAACAACCTCATGCTGATCAGGATTGAATGCAGGAATGGTTAAGGAGAGGTGAATTTAAATCAAAGATGAAATGTTATTAGCAGCCCAAAAATAGTGGACTACATTCACAATCATTTATAAAGTATATTGAACATATGGGAGAAACAGACAAATGTAGGTTTTGTAAAGCAATTGGAAACAGTCACACAGCTTGCTACTGATTGTGATGAACTAATGGCAGGACGATTGTATACTGAAAGGTATAATAATGTGGCAAGACTGTTGCATTGAGATTGTGCAAACATTATGGTATTGAAGTAGCTGAAAACCACTGAAAACATGAGCCATAAAGCATCATAGAAAATTATGAAGTTTATATCACTTGGAATCAGCCATTACCAACAGTTCAAAAAACGGGTGCAAGAAAACCAGATATAGTAGTCTATAAAAAGAAGACAAATATATCATTGGAATTGCTACACCCAGTGACTACAGCGTCTTACTTACAGACATGGTCATAAAATCAAAGAAATGAGGGCAATGTTGAAGGAGGACAGTTCCAGTAGTAGTAGTAGGAGCAACAAATATTATAAAAAAAAGAATTTACAATTATACTTGGATATGTAACCAATACATGTAACTCCATATGAATTGTAGGAGTCATCACTGGACACATTGCAGGTGCTGAGAAGAGCACTCCTGGCTAACATCAAAAATTGAAATAATATTAATTTTGTCAAATTTAATAATACTTTGACTTAGGAATGGGGTCCATTCCCATCATGGTATTAGAAACCACAAAGACTTGGAGAAATTAAAATAAATAAATGAGTATAAGTACAGTTGGGTAAACTTTTATCAGTAGATGTCCTTCACTTCATTGTTGCAGTATTCTTCACATAACGGATCTGTTCTTATAAGAGCTGAAGGCTTTGGTATACTGCTCGGACATTGGGCCATCTCTGGCAGGAAATCGCTTAGTTGAAGAATACTGCAACAGTTATATGGAAGGACATCAACCGTGCCAACCTAGTGTCGCAGCACAGGTATTTGACTTCTGTAATTTGCCTTGTGAAGCATCTTTCAATTCCTTCCAAATTACAATATTGTGAGAGGTTACAAGCACAGGCTGCCAGAGAACATAAATAATGGGCCTCACTGCAGCCTTATAGCTAGGGAGCAGCACAATTTCATCCCTGCTGGATGTCGTTGGCAATATATCCTATATAATTAACACTTCGTATAATTTGTACATTGTCTCTATATGTAAGCCTACTATCAATAATAATTCCCACGGAGAATAATAATTCTCCTCCAACAATAACATTAATGGCATATAGAGAACGGGGATTGTTTTTGCCAAAATGCAACACTTTTGTTTTTCTACTATTAAAATCCATATGATTTATTGTGATCACAGATATAAACTGTCTGCATTTCCCTACAATTACCGTGATCATTAGCTATATTCACAACTGACCTAATTTTAGTGCCATCAGCAGACGTGTTAGTCCATATACATTATTCACAGGAAAGTCAGACAAAGATGGTAAACAAAATTAGACCAAGAACACACCCTTGTGCCCTCAGAGTTGACTTCCTCTAATATTAATTCTAAAAGTTGCTTTTGTGAGCAAGTTTACTAACTAGTTTATAATGTATCCAGTGATGATGTCTTTATGCATTACTTTAATAATGTTACAGCGAGGACCTATGTGAAATCAAACTAAACTACAACCACTAATTACCGCAAATCTACAGCTTCCCATATGTTCCGATAGAAATTTATTAAGTTTCACATATGCAATATTTCCTCATGAAAACCATATTAATAGATGTCCAGATCAGGTTTTAACTTCTGAACTATTAGTATGAAAATTACTCTCTCAAAACATTTACCAATAATACACGTCAAACCTATGGAACGATAGACATCAGCTGTGTTGGCTGTACTCCCCACCCTTTAGATACAGGAGTTTTTTTCTCACTCACATTTAACTTTAATACTTTTTCAAGAAGCCATTGGTATGCTTCTTGGGCTGGATCCAGTAACACCTACACTAAGTGTATACTATTGTGTATACTATTCTGAGTGAGTAAACAGAGGTGTAACTCCCACTTTCTTATTCCTAATTTTAGTTTTCCTACTGATTTTCTTTCACCCTTAAATATGAAGGGGGATTCATAAAGATTACCACAAAGTATAGACTAATTGCACACTTAGTATAATCTTTGAGTAAAAAGACACCACAAAAAAGTGGTAGGGGTGTTCTTGAATACAGTTTGTGTACAGTTAGTGTAGGCATTCATGAATCCAGCCCCATATGTTTTATTAATATGTGCATTTGATCTGTTTTGCGGGTTTGGGTATGGATTTCACGCTTTTAGTACTTATCCAAACTACTTAACTTGTAGACACGAACACAATGATTCATACTTTTTATAGGTCTTTCACAGAGTATCAAAATTTAATAGTATCCTGTTTGTCAACTGTAACAGCTGAGAACTTAATATTGGCCAAAGCATACCTTTAAAAATTATTTTCCAGATCAATGTGTTGTAAAGTTGATCATCTGAAGTCTAAATATATATGGCTGCTGTTTTCTGTCCAGGCAGTTGATTTGCTGGCTGTTGCATTAATATTTTTTATTTCTATTTACGATCAATATAGAGATGGCAGTTTTTCAGCTTTTACTACCTTGGTATACATGTACAACCATTGCGTTGTTCTTTGTGCATGTTGGCTTATTATGCCGTTTTCTCTCAATGGATTTAGTAAACACCGGCTTTGAGATTTCTAAGATGATACTGTTATTGCTGCAAACTGTCCAAAGACAGACCTGAGCTGAAGCAGTGCCTTCCCTGGTTACAACCCAATACTATTCTGTGGCCAGTGGGAAAATTAAAGATGCTGATACAGGCTCATGCTGCCTGCTAGGTAGTGTGCCCTAACTCCATTCCCTTGTGGCAGCCTTGGGAGCTCCACAATCACTGCCCTTTGGAGATGCACACTTTCTCCCATAATGCACAACCTCCTTAACTAATTCACTGCTCATAAAGCACAGAGCTGGCCAGGCCAGTATGCTGCACATTAAAGTGAGCCTTTATGCTAGCTCCGTTCCCCTAGGGTAGGTGAGCCATCATCATTAACTCATTCCCATCTTCTCCCTCTGACCCCTCAATTGCTCATATCACTAACTGAACATGGGATTTCTGGGGCACAGTAAGGGTTTTATTCCTCAGTAGTTAGAGGTGGAATGATGGAAGGAAAAATAAATCTGGCGGTAGCACAAAGTCCATCTGGAGTCAGGTTGGCTGTTGTGGAGTCCAGGTTTAAATATCAAATTCATCACTTGTAAGTATGCAAGAGGGGTCCGCATTCTTATAAGATTCCCTTTTTAGATGTGTTTATATTTTTTTCGAAGTGTTTACTATTAAAAAGAAACTTATCCTGTCTTTGATGCAGCTACTTTTAAGATTTCTTTGCACCTTCTGCAAAGGCACGTCAAATCAGCTAGACAGGGTGCAGCTCATATTCTGTCAACAGAGAAGTTGTCCATGAGGAGACCATGTTTTTACAGTTTAAAAGATGCCTTCACTACTGCTAGCATCAAGAAGTTCTCTCATCATCTTTGTAATTTTGAATATGTCATCTAATTTCAGACTTGTACTTTTTGGAGACGTCTCTTAAAAATTGGCATATTCAGCATTTTTAATACACTTGGGATTCAGTAAGCATTCCTCAAAACCGTTTGCATAATCACAATATTTAGATTTTCTGTGGAACAGAATACCAAGAAAAAAAAACAGAGTATTTTTACATAGCACTGTTAATGTCACTGCTAAGTTATTTATTTTCTTTTTTTTTTTTTGCATTCACCAACATGGTCCATCTGAGCAGAATCCACATTTCAGCAGAGGCCTGTGGGGAAAACCTTCAACAGCAGAACAGTAGCAATGAAGGCATACAAAAATGTATAAAGATCATAAACATGAGAGAAGGCTATAACACACAAAAAGTACAAACATCATAAATGGCATTTAAACAAACACAATCTTAAAAAACTACAGTAGGATATAGCAAATATCTTGTAAAGAAATATGCAGCAGTAAAGTGATTGAGATCATCCACTTGTCTTTTTTATGCAAAAGAAAGAATAATGAAATTCACTATAAACAAAACGTAGAGAAGAGTTCAGGAGAAGTGACAGTTTACTAAGCTAAGAAATCTAGCTAAACAGACAATTGGATGAGATAAAGGTCAAATTATGAAAAAGCATTGGTAATCCGACAGGCAGTGCTAATCAACCTAACACCTACTTCTCATCTTAGCTCAGAGCCACTGATTTCAGCCTTGAAGAATTAAAACCTGGTTAATCTGATTATTCTTACAATCTTCTCCCATGGTTCTTATTCCTATGTACAGACTTCATTATCCCCACTTCTTCACATTAATAATCTCCGAGTAACTCAAACCACCATGCCTGATATCTAGAAAATAACCATTGTTAAACCCAGCCCCAAAAATAATCCCTCCAGTTCCACGGACATCTGTCCCATCTCTGTTCTTGCCACAGCTCCTTGAAAAATGAGGTTACAATCATCTTACCCTCTAACATCTCCCAAAAATCATGTGTTATCCTTAAAAAGCATGGATATGGCCTAGGAGGAGCATTTGTACTGTACTCTGGACACTTAATGATGACATCTTCCTGGCTCTGAGCAAAGTCTTGCTCATATGAGCCATCTTTGTTGATCTCACCAGACCATAGTTCAGATTCCTTTAGATCATCTAACTGAAATAGGAATTATCCCAGATACAGCTCCCTGGCATCCACCTCTCTCCTTAAAGGAGTCCCTCAGGGCTCCATTCTGGCTCCCCTCCTCCTTTTTTCGATTTTCATTAATAAACTACCACTTGTCCTCACTCCTTTATCAGATGCTGATGACATGGTCTTACTTCATTCAAATTCAGCCTTCTCAGCCATACAGAAACAACTACAAGCTGAATTCCATTCTCTTACAGAAGCTACTTCTGAACAATTCCAAAAGTAAAACAATGTTGTTTGGTATCTTCCATAAATAGAATAACTCTCCACTGCTTCTCCATGACCATCTTAACAGCAACGCTGATGAAGTCATCCCTTCAAATACCTTGGTATGTGGCTTCATCTTGCACTGAACCTTCACCCTCAACTAGAACAAATACAAAAAAAGTAAATAAATAAATGCTCTCCTATTTTGATACTGTAAAATTTTACCCTCTCTCCAGAATACCAAGAAATGCCATAAGCAAAGACATTTTGCTAGAACAGCTTGAATATGGACTTCCACTGACTGCAGCAGCTTCCAAGGAAAACTCCTCTACCAACCAAACTATAAGCAAGTCTAGCTACCCATTTCATTAACCTCTACCATAGAATTGAACATCATTGTATCACACTTCATAAAGTCAGTTGGCTACCTCTCCATAAATGTGCTAACCTGCTTCCTGGATCTCAACTCTACAAGCTCCTCAGACAGCACTCCTGGTCTTTCCCTTGCCTGACACTGACCTTCCAATTACAGTCTAAAAAGTCTTAACCACTCATCTACTTATTCAAGTCACAGAATCAGACTTCATTGTACTAACTGTGTATTGTCCATCCTAGGCCCCATACTCTGGGAATCCCTCCCTATTAATCTAAAAGACTTCACCTTATACCCCTCATTCCATGCTCAAGTTAAAAGTCCTCTGAGGTCAGAGTCAGTTTTGCAGATGCTTTCCCTCTAGACATATCACTTACCGCCTACCCCCACATACACCCCTTCACCAGTCAGGCACCTTTGTCCTTCTCATGTTATTTCCCTACAGTAATATGTGGCATCGCTTCCACATTTTATATAATTTATGTAGTTAATTTCTGTGTCTCCTTACCTTACCTGTTGTGTTCTATCCCTTAATTATTTCATTCCATTCTTCCCTCCTTAGTCTAACCATCTCTTCATATTGTCCTTTATACTGTGTACTTTATTATTATTATTAATTGCTATCGTCACACAATATTAGGTTTGTCTTGATAGTATTTTTTGTTAAATTCTTTGTCATTTATGTTTGCTGGGGCTGAGACTGAAATAGGCCCATTTGGATTAGTGCCATTCCCCAATTACCACAATAAGTAAACACACACAAACTTAATGAGTAAACTAAGATAGTACAATACGCCAATTAAGGAGAAGAGAAAATGTGGCATTTGGATGACAAATTAAACAATATGGAATAATATCAGCATATACGATTATAATTTGGATAGAGTGAAGGTTTCTGGGAGTAGCACAGCCAAGGGTCCACAATGTATTGTTTTACTTGTATTTTAAACAACTTTGTATTTTCTGGTACCATAAGAGCAAGAGGGGTGAAATTCCAGATTTTGGAAACACACGTAGAGTATACAGAATCAGCTGAGGAAGAGTTAGATTTGGTAATCATCTATAGCATTTTGGCTGTAAGTGAAGTGTTCGAGTATGTGCATACTGGTGAAGGTGATTTCTAAATCCTGGACATTTATCAGGTTTATGTATTAGGCTCCAGATAATGAACATCTGAAACATAGTTATGTAGTGACAAGTTTCTAGCCAGTGTAATTTTCTTAGAACCAGGAACTCAGTGGACCTGTAATGGTGGTCAGCAGCAAATATTTGCCCCTTTGTTGCATCATTGCTTGAGCATAGAAATTTGTCTCTACTGCAAGTTTGTGTGTTATGGAACAACATAAAAAAGAGTTGGGATCAGGTGAGTTGAAGCTATAGTTTTCATGGTGGTATCGGGCAGAGACAGTTTGATCCTGTAGAGGACAATGAGGGTTTGATAGGTTTTCTTTGCAGCTTGCTTTATGTGGTTACTAAATTTTAGGCTGCCGTCAATAGTAACTCCTGAAAGCTGCGGTTTATTAGTTTATCTTAGTGAGTTTGAAAAAGATTCGAGAAAAATTCATTTTTTGCTCCTATATAGTGGCTTTGTTTTTTCCACAGTGAAGGGACTTGGCTTTCCTTAACAGAATGGTTTTAGTATGGAGACTAGATACGCCAGAGCCTCAACTGTTATTTTGATGTATCCTGCTAGTATATCATCTGTGGCTAGAGTTGAATGTTTTAGATTATGGATATGTTTCTTTAATGTGAATAAAGGAATCAGTTGAAATAAGATATTAGATTATGTATGTGTTTCTTTAAAGTGGATATAGGAATCAGTTGAAATTAGTTTTGGAGTTGTGCTTTGATTCAAGGAGGGTGGAGTGTCTGTGTGCTTTGAATTTCTAAGAAAAAACAGTATTATTTGTATGAAGCTGGACTTAAATTGACAGTCTGTGTTGCCAATTCCAGTATTTAACAAAGGGGTTTATTTGGTAATCAAGACAAAATGTAACTACTGATAGTGTACAAAACTGCTTTGGGATTATTATAATTTGGTGTCTGCAACTGTGCGTTTCTATCCTCATGTTAATGAGAAGAAAATATGATAATGCTAAACAGTAAGAAGTCATTCTAAATGGGTAATGCATTTAAGAATGAGTTTGTATAGTTTTTTTTAGTTATACAAGAAAAACTAGAACAAGATAGTTGCAATTTTGCATACATTAGTGATATAGTTAGTTCATTACATTATGTTGCAAAACTAACAAAACTTTATTTGATCAAGGTCCCATTTCTTCAAAAATATATAACCTACATGGAGGTTTTGAAACTTTAAAGTACATTGCATTAAAAGTAAAAGGAAGCAAGGATTCAGCTCCCTCTACAAGAGCTGTTGCAGGTTTTTATATTTTTCCTTTTTCTGTCACACTTTTTTGAATTGAGATACCACCAAGTATTTCTTGATTTTTACACAATATAACCATTGCAGAACATTTCAGATAAATTTTCTATTTTAAAATAGTTGGTCATTTGAATGAATAATGATTTAAGTAAAAAGCTATACCATAGGTTTTATAATGTGTTACTGCAAGGGCAAAAATATTGGATGTTACTTTGTGCGCATTTATTTCAACATACCAAATTTAACTTTGTTTAGCAATTTTAGTTATGTTTTATGTTCATTGTTCTGACTGGGCTCATACTAGAAATGGCAATACTGTTATTTGGATTGTATGTGCGTGTTCCTTTGTGTCAGTTATTTATCTAATGTTTAGCCCTGCGATTTAGCATGCATGGAAGAAACTGAAAGTCATCAAATTATAGTAATAACAGTGTATATGGAATATTAGGACGTACAACATAATATTACACAAAAGAACCAATAATACATAAATAGGAGTACTGGAGTTAAATGTTTCATAAGAGTATCATACTATAATGCAAAGAATGACATAAAACTAGGTTAACACAAAATGCTTTTTTATTTTAAAATATGACCGTGCATTCTAGTAGGATAAACCCTGAACTACTCTGGAAACATCAGATTTTATAATTAATTATTGACTGACTGTGTAATTATTTAGTTACTGAATAAGTAGTTTACTTAGCTTTTTGTATCTGTTAGAGCACTTTTAATATTCAGCTTGGAAGACTTCTAACTTTGGCACCAGGGACGTTATATAATTTATATAGTTCTTGTGCTTATTTAGCATTTTACATAACAGAATCTCAAGTGGCTGGGTAACTGTATTTTAGAAAGCATTAGTGACAGAGTGATAGCATAACAAATACCCTTTTAAATGCAACAGTGACGCAGATCATATGTTTGACTTTAAATTTCTAGCAGTGTCAACATATTTAAAAAAATCAACATTAAGAAGTAACACTGCAGACATTTCATGAAATTTAGGGATGTGATAGCAGTGTGAACCTTAGTTATATAAAAGCCATGGAATCCGTGATAGGTCTACTATGATGGCTTGTTTAAAAGTCGAGGAAAAAGAAGGTCAATGCCATTGGGCCCAGTGATTATTAACAAGTAGAACAGTGGACTATAATGTCTGAAAAGTAAAGTTAAATGCAGTCTTGAAAGCAGCTGTTATAATGTCTGATGAAGAGAGATTGAAAATGTTTCCATTTCATATCTTGCATTTCAAAAGCTTCATTTTGTTATATTAGCTCCCCATTTTTGCTCATTTGTTCATTAGCTACAATTTTTAACAAGCATTAGTGTCTTTAAGACGTACTGTGTTTCACTTACTCATGAGGTCTACAATCATGAGATCATTTGAAATGATTTCATGCACGTCAGCTTGAATCTTTTTGATATTGTAATGAGTTGGAAGATTTTAAAAATGCCATACAGAGCACTCTGTCAGAAATATTGGGGAACAAATGGCTGTAACTAAGGAAATGATTCTTTTGAGCTGGGACACAGGATCTGTTGTCTAGACATAGTAAGGCCTTAATAACTTTAATGCTATTGGCTGCCAAGAAAGCATTTACTAAAAAACAGAAATCAAAATCTAATCCAAATGTATTTGAAGTATTGAATACTGTAAGAAAGATAAAATAACGGGAGGTGTGATCATTAGAAAAAGGAAGGAGCAAATTACATGGAAATAAATGGAATTTTTGCGAACAAAATATGCACAATAATATTCAGGATGATGAGTGAGGTTTAAGGGCAAGAAGGAACTGAGCAATAAGTGTAATATTGCACTGCATAACAGTTATTATATAGAAAGAAAAATCATATATGTAATGTTTAATGCATGTAAATTAAAAATATTAACATAGTGTGATTTCTTTTTTTATTAATATATATGCACCTATGTCTTAAGTGATAATTTAATAAAGGTGTTTGAAAAAAACAATTTAGATATTGGTGAAGCCTTATTACACAGCGAAGCTTGTTGTGAACTACTGTGAATTGCCTTGGATACTGAGGTTTTCCTATGATGCACACATCCCCTTTCTTGTAGGTTAGAACTGCACTATGCATGCAGTGTGCTTTTACAGTTGGCCTGCAAATGTCAGGAGCATGAAACCAGTCTGACACACAATTACATGGATCTAAATAAGGTCCATGCCCTATGGTATATGCAGCTGTCAGTAGTACATAAAAGCACTAACAAATGCTATAAATGTGTTGTTGTTGGCTTTAAACCTTCCTGTGTTATTAGCATCAGTTTAGCATGTTACACATAGGGCATAACACATACCTAAACTTTGAACTCCCGGAAGTACTGTATGCACTAAGGCACAAACTCTATGTCTCATCTTCTTGCTGAAGCTGTATTACAGGGAGTTACTCGGCACTCATCTGGGCTGTTATGATGTTCTTTGTTAATGGATCATTGTAACGTATGCAGAAACATCATTCTTTGCACTAGCATAATGGTGGCCACAAAACAGTGCCTCTAGAGCCTTAATGACCTGGTGGCTATACCTAGATCCTCAACAGACCTGACAGCACATACCATGGTTAGTACCTCATTTCCTGCTCATTGTGAACTGTTGTTAAATATGATTGTCATGCTATTGTAAGGGTTTACAATTAGGAATAGTGAATGACATGTATGCAGTACTTGAGAATCCACATAATTCAGTTGAGTAGTTGTAGGTATTGCATGATATAACAGAGGCTATGTGAGTAAAATGTTTTTTGCAGTGATATCCTACTGTGGAGATGTGTTACTGTTTGCTGAACAGTAAATATACAGCATGACTTCATGCAGAAATCATAATTTAATTGTCTGCTCTCAACTGGTAACTTTGGCAAGGCAAGTCAGACATATATGCAGAAGTACAGATTGGTATTGTGTCAGGAGAAAGCCTGTTCTATATCATATGCTTCAGGCCAAGGCCACTAGACAGAAGTTTAACTTAACTGCTTGTACAGGCAGTTAGAAAGTGTATTAGCAGAGTGAAGGGGCAGGGTAGAATTCTGGTCCAGATAGGAGGAGGAAGAGTGCAGACAAAACAGGGGCATCAAGAAGAAAGGGAAGTAAATATTGTGGGAAGAAATAGCCAGGGAATTGTTATGGTTAGGCTTGTATATGCCCTAGGGCCAATAGCCTAGTACCAACCTATGATGAACAGAAGAGGGCCTGGGTGCTCGTAAAGCAAACAGCATGGTAGCAGGCAGCCAGTGCATGAAGATGATGATGACGGGGAATGGCTGTAGGCTCAGCCAGAAGAAAGAAGTTAAAAGAAGGTAGAACATCTATGGACCACAATTATAGCACATAACACATGTAGAGAAGACAAAAAGGACAAGAAGCTGCTTAGAACAGGAAACAGGAAAAAATGAAAACAAAGCAGTGGATGCTGGCACTCCAGAGGAGACACTGATTGAATGTCTGTAGTCTGCATTCTTTGAATGGAATTTGTAAATTATGTTCATATGTAGCGCACTGTATGCAGTGATCCTGGCTTACCAATGTATGTGGTTAATCATATTGATTTATTAATATATTTTTATTCATTTCTTAACTGGGTAAGGTATCCACTTGTTCTTGAACCATTTTCGCCCACCACCTGTCACATAAGATTAAAGATAATTCAAACATATAAATAGCTTATCCTGTGTAGTTTTACAGTTGGCAAGGTTTTGGGAGGTGAGTAGAAACTGTTACAGATGGAGAAAACCCATGCAGATACAAATAAAATGTAAAAGATAATGGCCAGACATCAGAAAGAGTAAACTGCACCCTAAGTTTTTCTACAGCTGCTGAAGTAAACGGAATAAACTACTGACTATTCTCACTTCTCTGACTACAGTAGGTGCTTTCAAGACACTTAAGTAGAATGAATGAGTGACTATTGACACTTCTCTGGCTATATTAAATAGTCCTGCCTGCACATTTTAATCCATTTCTAATATAAGATCAAGCCAAGAGTCGCTAACCCCAAATAAACCACCAGCACCATCTATCTTTTCAGTGCTCCTACCTTATCTGCTACCTTGTTGTCTACTGCTCTAGCTTGGAAAAGAAGTCAAGTATACTGACATACTGACTGACGAAGGCCATCACTACCTGCGTAAAAGTCAGACTGAGTCATCCCTTGCTGTAAAAGTATCTTCCCTTTCTAAATTGTCTTACATAGAGATATGAATGCAGGTACCTGTAATTCAGCCCCAACTTTCCACTTTTGAAATGGAGTGCAGTCGTATATACTTCAATATTTTTCCTGTTTATTTCACAGAGCAAACTGCAACTTATGTCATAAGTTTTCTTTAAATTTCCATTACTCTGCCTATGCCTAATGTATTTAAAAATGAGTAAGGGGCAATTAACAACATAGAGGAATAATTATGCAATACCAATAGCCGTCATCTTGTTGTAACTATGACGATTCAAATTTGATAGTTACACAAGGTTTGTTAGTTGTTAGACTATTTGCTGAACTGTTCTATAACTTATTCTTTCTACTGATTTGTTTTTGTTAAAAATTGTGATCCTTACAAAATATATATATATAGATAGCTTGTAATTTATTTTACTTTACCTGGTACATGTGTAAACAAACACATACTATTTAAATATAATGAAAATCTGCCTTTATATACAACTATCAGAAATGTAACTATAAACCTCAGAAGTCTACAATGTGCTCTTTCTTTAATCTTGCTATGCGTTCAGTTTAGTTTACCTCACTTTGTTGTTCTATCAGGAAAGCAAGCACTATATTAATGAATTAATGAAACCTGGTTACGTCTGCATCAGAGAAATAACATTTATATAGGACAGCAAAGGATAGCTCTCAAATTTATACATCGTTGTTTGTGTGTGTGTTCTCTACACAATTAATTGAATTTATCAAATGTAACAGCCAAGCCATCTCTAAATTTTTTACAGCAATATTACACAGCATATGCTTCACAATGAATTCTTGATTTGTTTTCCAGAATAAGCATTAATTCCTTTAAAACATAATGAATTACAGGACAGCTAAAATAATCAGCTGAAACAGTCCGCTTATCCCAGAATTTCATACAGCACTATTAACGCGTGTATGCTTCATATTAAACTCAGACACTAACTACCAAGATATCTCCAATTTCATACACTGTTAGAGTGTGTCTGACAATGAATTCAATTAATCATGAGTCCATTACCATATATATATATATATATATATATATATATATATATATATATATATATATATCAAAAACTGAAATAGTGAAACAACCCTGAATTTCATACAACATTGTAAAAGCATGTTTATACTTTTTGCTGAGCTAAATTAATTGGCTTTTACAGCCAAAACATCACTCAATATGTGCCAAAGAAGATTAATCAATAATAACCAAAACATCCCTAAATTTCATACCATGGGGGATGGGCATGTTTGAAAAGCTATAACCACATGGCTTCTTGCCCTTATGTGTTTTAGTCAGTGTTATATTTCACCCTAAATTAACAAATTAATAGGAGACTTCGGCAAAAGTATTCCACTCAAGGTCTGGCTGAGTTACGAGTCATTTGTGACACCAGTCATAAAAGCCTTTTTCCACATTTAGATGGTAAGGCCAAATGTAAATCCACGGTGGTGCAGCAGTAGCATTGTCGCCTCACAGCAAAAGGTTCTCCCATTCGATTCTTGGCTGGAGTGCCTTCTGTGTGGAGTCTACATGTCCGCCCCGCGGTCGAGTGGCATTCAAAAGACATGTATAAATGGGCGTGCCTTCATTGAAGGTTGGGCGTCGAGCTGGCACCTTGGCACCGTATGTTGTATTGTTTATGGGCTGTTACTAATGATATTACATATAGATTCATGAATCAACTTCCATTTGGCTGTATAGGTTGAGCTCAGCCATAGAGCAACTGTTTTAGTAATAGATGCCAATGAATAAATCTCTGTATCTGGTAGAGTAGTTCCCACCCTTCTTTCAACCTTTTAAATGGTTAAGCGCAGTTCTAGGCTAACTGTTAAACCAAAGGAAATTCAGCATCATTTTATTGTATTGCTGCATAATTTTCTTAGTAGGAGGCATGGAAAAGGATTGTATATACTATAACAATTTTGGGAAATTATTGATTTAATTATATTACAACTTATCTTCCATTGTATAAAACATCTTATTATATTTCTGCAGTAATGATTTTATTTGACTTAGTATATGAATATAGTTAATAGTTCTTGTTTCTCTAGTGTTGCTAGTTAGTAAGATTCCTAGATATTTAATGTTATCATCAGGCTCTAAGTACTAAAAGTCATTATTTAATTCCCTTTTATTTGAGTCAATTAATAAAAGTTTTAGTTTTGATTTCATTAAATACAAGACCAGAAATAGTTTGAAAGTAGTTCATTGTTTGGAATAATGCAGTCAATGATTTATCTTTATAAGCTATTGTCAACAGGATTATAAGTAGTCACCTCAGGCACCTATTGAGGGAGGCATCACCAACTCAAACTACTTCCCCACCTAATGCAACCCCCAGCTGCCCCAAATTTGACATATGAGAACCATGTAAAACCATTCTCCTGTAATTCATGTAGCCAGCCTTATTGAGGTGAGTACCCTTGAGCTAACAATCAAACAGCACAATGTATTTTGCGAGAGATGTAGTTATTTATTGTCACTGGAAACTAAAGACTTGCATGCTGTCACTACTAATGCAAGGATCACTAGCAAGTCATCCCATAGCATCTCTCTCTACAAATCTCATACATGCAGAGGTTCTGAAGCTTATCCTCCTCAAACCTCAAAGACCTCTAAAAAATGACAAGGGCATGAAGCACACTCCGCAACATTCCAAGCCTGCAACTCAGGTAAAGCCTACCCTCACACAGTGACCATGGCTATACTGTCTCAGACACTATTGTGCATAAGGCAAGCATCCATGCACAAGTGACTCCATAGTCGGACTTATGGATGCACCAGTCACCAGGTTGCATTAGAAAAAAAGTGAGTCAGTTGCTTGTCTGATGCAGGATTTGCCAGACCACAAATGCACTCTGAAATATTGCATGTTGGTGATAATGACTTGAGGTGCTCCTCCATGGACTATATGGAGAGGCACATGTTGGGTTTTTATGGCTGTGTGACGCAGGCAGGCGTGAGTTGAATAATGAGCGACATTTTTTCTACTTCAAGCATGATACTTTAATATGAGAAAAAAAAAACAATTCACCTCAAGAAATGGTTAACTTTTGGCCATTCCAGTGGTGCAGAGCTACATCTTCCTCAATACATTTAGACCAGTCATTACACAAGAAGGGAAGGAAGGTTGAGGTGTCTCAGTGCTCATCCCGAAAGACTCATGCTATGGCTGGTAAAGCAGCATGATGCCCTTGACAACATCCCAATCCAGTTTGCCATCAAAGTCCCTTACCATATCCTGGTGAGCTATAGAACACCCTCTGTGACCCAGAAATGCCATAGTGCCTACCTAAGCAGACAAAAGTTACTTGGCATTAATCCAAATACCATAACCCTGGATGACTTCAACTATCAAAGCATAGACAGGTAAACATACATCATCCCTTGTCTGCAAGCCAAGCGATTCCTGGACTTTATCAATACAAATACCCTGAAGCACATGGTCCCAGGTACTTTTAAAGCATCTTTAAGTCTAACTTAATATTTCTGAGTGATTCCATGGTTAGAATGAAATCCCACCAAACCCAGAAAGCTCTAAAGTTTATGAAGAAACATAACACCAACTTTACCAGCATGAACACAACTGTTTAGATGTAGATGTGCCCAAAACAGGTAAGTGCTGAGCAAATCCTAAAAACAGCATAAATAAGATTTATCATAGCCGAAAAATGCACTAGCCAGCAAAATAATTATATTCTACTCATGAAATTACATGAGCAACTTAGGAAAACAGTAAAAAAATACCAAGGCCAAATTCTAGTAAAAAAAAAAAAATAGCCACCCAAGCCAAAGATAAAAGCAAAGCCTTTTTCAGCTTTATCAATAATTCAAGGGCAATACATAGCTGTGTGCTAAGGTAACTGTAAAGGGTGCTACCTATACAGAAGTTGCAGATTTAGAAAACCTACTAGCTGACAAATTCATCTCAAACTTTACCCCTAGAAATCTCATATGAAATATCAGGAAAAAATGTAACACCAGCTGTAACACAGGACCAAGTCCTGGAAGGCACTCTCAAAGGCCAAAAATACAGCTTCCCTGTATGTCTCAGGATGCATCCTAAATAACATGACACAAGATATTTCTAGGCCTCTAAAAATACTATTTGACCCCAGACTCTAAACTGGCTTTGTACCAAGTGAACTGAGGACAGCAACAGTCATACAGCTACACACACAACGGTCATCCACAGATCTGTGCTATCATCATCACATAAGTCTTTCCAGCCTCATATGTTCATAGTTGTGTACTAGGCTAATGGCTCTGGAGCCTTTACAAGCCTAGCCCATAGGATTACCCTGGCATCATGGCAACTGACCTCAGCTTCCAGTGCCTCTGTCGAGTAGAGCCACTGGAGTGATCCCCAGGGTGAATTTTCTATTTCCCATCCACTCATCAAAATTTCTCTTGAAGAGGGCCAGTGAGGTGCTCTGTTTGACATGTATGGGAAGTCTATTCCATAGCATGGGCAGTCTCTGGGTTATGAACCTGTCCCATCAGCATGTTTTGTCGATTGTGTTAATGAGGTTGAGGTATCCGGAGCATGTAGTGTGGAGGGACTGGAATTTCTTTAGATGTAGCATTTCTAACAGAGCTGGGTTAGACATAGCTTTGTAAGTCAAGCAGAGATCACCTCTAAGTAGGTGATATGAGAGAGAGAATAGTTGAAGTTTTTTGAGTCTTTCCACATATGACAAGTGTTTAAGTCCTAGGATCCTCTTTGTGAGGTACCTTTGAAGCCTCTCCAGTTGTTGCAGGTGTCTACTGAGGTACATGCCAAATGGGGTGTTGTACTCGATGACTGGCCTAATGAGGGAAGAGTAGAGGGAGAAAATGACCTCTTTCTTCCTGGATGCAAAACTCTTAGTAATGAGATGTGCCACATAGAAGGACTTTCTGACCACAGTGTAAATGTGCTGGTCAAAAGAGAGGTTTCTGTCAACCTGTGTTCCCAGATCCCTTATAACACCTTCTGTGTTCAGGGGACTACCATCGATGGGAACTGGGTTTTTCCCAAAGGAGATGATGACATTGGGAGGGTGGCCTAATGGTTAAGGTGTTTGCCTTACAAACACAAGCTGCAGGGTTTGAGTCTCACAAGGGATAACTGGCTAGGCTTAAATGGCTTGCAAGGGCAGTTAGCTTAGTACTAATCTATGAACCTATGAACCATGGTTCTGATACCAGTCATTAGTCTCTGAAGCCTTTCTGTAGGATGTCAGCATCACGTGGGGAGTTAATAATAGCTCCCAACTTGCAATCATCTGCAGACTTTGTCAGCCAGAGTCCCTTCATGTTGGCCTGGACTTCAGAGAAGTAGATACCAAACAGGAGAGAACCTAGGACCGAACCCTCTGGGACTCCACTCGTGACTGGTAAGCAGTCTAACTTGGAGTCAGCTACTTTCACACTCTGGGTTCTATCTGTGGGCCAGTTTGCAATCCACCTAGTGATATAGGGGTCGATGCCTAGCTTAATGAGTTTTTCAATGATTCCTGAGTGGGGAATGGTATCAACGGCCTTGGCCAGATCAAGGTAGGCTGTATGAACCACCTTGCCTTCATCCACAGCTCTGGTGACTGAAGTCAACCAAGTTGAGCAGGTATGATCTACCATTCACAAAACCAAACTGTGTGGGATGCAGAGTTTGGAGATTCCATACATCCTTGTTTATTAGGTCCATGATGATGCGTTCCATAGCTTTGCATATCATGAGGTGATGCTGTGATTGAACAGGGCACACAAGTGAGGTGCCAGTTCACTCTGTAGTTCATGTAGAACACAGACAGGGATATTGTCAGGTTTCATAGAAGCTGTATTCTTGGCCTTGGACAGGGCTGTTTTAACCTGTGCAGGAATAATACTGGGTTCCTGGCAATATAGTGGTACTGCGAGTGGTCCTTTGGGGGGGGGGGGGTGGGTAAAGTTTGCATTGAATCTGTCAGCCAGTATATTGGCAATATCTGTTGGCTTGGTATAGGAGGTACCATTGTGCAGTAGCTCAGAGCAAATCTGGATATTGCCGTGGAGATTCTTTACACAACAACAGAAGGCCTTGTGGTCATCTTTACTATCTGCTGCAATTCTGTTTTCATAGCTAGCTTTAGAGGATTTGATGAGGGATCTCAACTTTTTGTTGAGGCTGATAAGGGAGTTTTTCCAGTCTTGGGACTTCACCTTAATCCGCATCAGTTTTCTCCTCATGTTATAGAGTTTGTTTATGGCAGGGGGCCACCAGATTGCCTTCCTTTTTTTGGAGGAGAGTGTCTTAGTTCTATTGGGTATGGCGAGATCCATGCATTTGTGTAGGTGTTAGTACACTGCATTGGTGTATGATTCAGCAGTCATGCAACTATTTTCTACTTGCATGGGTACTGTGAAGTTAGCCAACTCTGTTTTTAGGAGCCCAAAGTTAGCTTTGGAGAAGTTTTTCATGGTGGTTACCTTTGCGGGGGGGGGGGATGAGAGGGATATGGATTTCTAAGGTGATTAGTTTTTGGTTTGATCTAACCAGGGAGGAGTTGACTATTGGTGTAGTGCAATGGTCGCTCATGTTAGTAATGACCAGGTCAAGGATGGGCTAAATCTAATGGGAGTAAGAATGAACTGGTCCAGGGCTTTGGAATTAATGAATTCCAGGAAACGTTGGGCAAGTGTATTGGTACAGGAGTAGTTTTCCCAGTTAATGGAGGGGTAGTTGAAGTCGCCCAGTATGATTATGTTAGGTTGGACCCTAATATTCTCCAGGGTGCTTAGGAATGTGGCGTGTGAGTCTTGGGACAAGGGTGGGGACCTATAGTGGTCTACGATCTGAATTGATGTCTTACCCATTGTTAGCTGCACCTGAAGGATCTCTGATGCATTGGGCCACCAGGCTGGAGATATGTGCATCCTTTATGAATATGGAAACACCACTGCCTTTGGAGCTTCGGTCCAAGTTCAGAGGCCAAAAGGTGTGGAATAAGTTATAGCCTGGTAGTGCCGGGGACCTTTCTGCTGCCTTCAACCAAGTCTCTGTTACAGCACAAATGTCGATGTTCTCCATTTTGAGTGCTTCCAGTGAGTGCATTTTGAGATTTAGACTTCTAGCATTGAGCAGCATGACCTTCAGATTGCATTTGTTTGTAGCTGTTATGGTGGTAATTTGGTCTTTGGAACACCACCTAAAAAGGCACTATAAGGGTGGCAAGAGCCTTGGCCAGTATCCAGAAGCCCAGGGGTAACAGATGCAGGCCATCTCTGGCAAAACATAGAGGTCTGTCAATCATGTCATCCCCAGGCAGACAGATACTGGATCCTCTTAGAATGACACCAGAAACTTAGCCAATCGCTGAAATCAATCATTTTCTGCTTGTACTGTGGTATCATTCTGGGTGATGGTAGGATGCTGCTCAGGGCTAGGGTCATACCCGCCTGGGCTACATAATCCAAGAGCTCCTCCATGTCTCTTTTCATGTAGTTCAGGGAGGTACATTACAGGTCATTCACACCCACATGTAGAATGACAGTCATATTTGTACCTGTTGTCAAGGGACCCGAGTGCATGCCTTATGTGGTGGATCCTGGTACCTGACAGGCAGCTGACTGTTACTTTCGCCTTATTCAACCAAGTGAGTGGGACATCAGTATGCCTCACTATTGAGTCACCTATGACTAGTATGCTGGGAATGCTGTTTTGCCTTAGGGGCTTTGGTTGAGTGGCACACTGTTTAGGCAAGTTGTGTGTTTTGTGATTAATGTTGTGTTGTGGTGGTCGAGTGCATTTCTGCCTTGGAGGTCTCTGCTGTTTGGGTAGATTTTTATTGAGAGCCTCCACAAAGGTGGGTGTGTGGTTTGTGTTTTTATATGAAGGCAGTGCTGGTGTGAGTTCTGGAGGGCTATGTGTTCCATGTGGTATGGGTACAAGTGTTGACCTTCTCCTCTAGACCAGCTATTCCGGTCTTGGCTGGAGAGTGCGTGGCTTCCAATTTGGATATATAAGTGCATCTCTTGAAAGTCTGTGTGTTAGGAGGTAAGAGGAGATGGCTGTCGGTGTACATGAGGCAGTTGCTACATTGCCTCAGGATGCCCAAGTTCACCAGGTTAATAGGAGAAAGCACAGGGAACTGAACTTTAGACATGTCTGGAGGGCTGGGCAATAATAAGTACTGGAGCTGTTTCCTTGTAGAATATTTAGTGCTGGTACCACTTTTATGTGCTACAATAATTGCTACAAGAAGTCTGGTAACATGCTAGACTAATAAGACTAGTAAATGTGCAGGAGAGGAGAGGAGAAAAGTAGCATATTTAAGGGAAAAAATGAACAACAGACGTTGGGATCACTCAGAAACTTACAAACAGTCCTGGATACAGCAAATCTGTATCTAGACTAGACTAGTTACAGGAAAGGTTGATCACAAGTGCAAACATGGGCTTTTAAACCAGAAAGTTGAGAGAGATGGAAAAACTTTCCAAACAGCCAATAAACAAAATTTCTGGGCAGGAAACCACTCCTCTAGTGGTAGCTAGGCTACTTAGTGCTTACCACTCCCACTGGTAAGGTAGAAGGCTTCCCTAACAACAGAGAAAGACTTGGTGGGCTCAGAAGCTTACATGTAGTCCTGGATACAGCAAATCTGTATCTGGACTAGACTAGTTACAGGAAAGTAAAACAACGGAAAGACTTATTAAGGAACTAATCAATCATTGAACCATCACAGTTTGGTATTGTCGAAGCAGATCATGTCTTCTTAGCTTAGTGGACTTTTTTGAAAAATTCACCAAAGCAAGGGATGAAGGGAAGATAGCACAGACTGCATATCTTGATCTGCCCAAGGCCTCTGACATTATGCCTCACTTGGACATTGTGAATAAGCCTGGCAAACTAGCAATAAATCCCCCCTATATCACCCAATGGACCGGAAATGGCTCACAGATAGGAGATGGAAGAACTAAGAGCAGGGCTTGACACCTCAACAAAAAGACCTGACAAGTGGGGCCCCAAAGGGCTCTGTTCTGGGGACTCTTTTTTGGCATCTACTTATCTGAAGTCAGGCACATGTCAAGGACCTATGTTTGATAAAGTTTGCAGAAAACTGCAAGCTGGGTATAATCAATTAATCTTCTCAGTGATCCCACTCAAGGCCTTGCTTCAAACAAATAACTGGTGTCATATTCATGGACTATAAATGCCAAAAAGTGAATTTCTTTGTCCTTTGAAAAACTGACTACCCTTAGGAATTTTCATGTTCACAATACGCTCCTAGGAGTAGACCCAGAAGTCAGGGATTTGGGCACTTACGGTGACACTGACCTAGCTTTGGACCAATATGCTTCAGCTGCTATGAGGCAGCTTATGAGAAAAGGTACAGTATATCTTGAACCAGACAGGTCATTATCCCACTTTACACAGCTCTCATTAGGTCCAGCATAGAGTACAGTGTTTCCTTTGTTACGAAGGTGACAGGCACTAGCAACAAAGGACCATCCACAGAGGTTCCTTAGAAAAAAGACAGTGGGCCTAAAGCACATGGCCTACATGAACCACCTCAAAGCCCTGCCACGGTTTTCAATCTCAAAGACTACTAAAAGATGACCTATGACTGGCTTATAATGCTTCCATAGACCTAGCACTAACAGACTCACTGCACATCTGCAAGTCAAATTGTAAAAGAAAACACCCAGTCCAGGGACCTCAACCTTTTATGCAATAGAATGGTCTACAGGGATGGGTACATATCCCAGAGGATGTCTCATCTATGGAGCAGAGTCCCCATATACACATAAAACAAAACTCTTCTATGACACTGTTTAAAAGCATAATTTGGACCAGTGGATGGGAAAAAGAAAACATAACCTAAAACTGACTTGTATCCTTCTAATGGACAGTGATAGTGCTTAAATGTCTTACCATACCGTAGGAACCCTCATATACTGAAGGCAAGACCCAAACAAATTACATGTATTTAAATATAGCCATGACAAGGATAGTTAAACACCTATGGGATAACAAGGCTTGGTACAAATTAGAAATGTTTAACTATAGCCCTGGAAAAGATAGTTAAACACTTGTGGGATAACATGGCTGGGTGTATGGAAACATTTGGCTGGGTGAGAAATAGGTAGCATGACTAGACTTAAAATGTTCAGTCAGGGATGATAGCCAAGTACTCACATACTGTCCATGGTGGACTCCATTACAGACGTTTACTCATTAAAAGATTGAGGATACAGGTGTGGTAGAAGGGGCTGCCAAGAGGTGCTGAGTTACCTAAAAGACAAACAGTAGAACAGAGCTTTGGGAGAAGAGGGTTGGGAGGGTGGCCTAATGGTTAAAGTGTTTGCCTTACAAACACAAGGTGCAAAGTTTGAGTCTCACAAGGGATAATTAGCTAGGCTTAAAATGGCCCATGAGGGCAATTAGCCTAGTACTAACCTATGAACCTATGAACCTAAGAAAGGGTTTAAGCTAATGGCAGTGGATGAAGAGGAACTAACTCTCAGTTGGTGACAGATGATGGCCCTATTTTAAAGCAGGTACTGGGACTTCTTGGGTGACATTTGAGGAATATTTGTACCCAGCATTCCAATAAATGAAAAAAATATGTACCCAATACTACTCTGTTTCACCTGCCTTTAACCTTCAGTCATTTCTTATTCTGGTTTACATTCTCTTGCCTTGTCCATTCCTTGCATTATGTCTCTGCCATCTTGTATATTCATCCAAGCATCATGTAGGAAATTTTTGTCTGTGCCTTCCCTTCTTGAATTTTCATCCGATTAATCCCCTCCCTTCTTTCTGTGAAGTTCTGGTTAACGTGTTAAAAAATTCTAACTTTCCTGGGCTTTTTTGTCTCACTCTTCAACCACATCATTCCTTGCCTTTTCTTTCTGCTCATCATTCAAAGAGGTTTCCTTTCTGTTCTCTCTCATTTACACATAAAAAAAGGAAAAAGAAATAAAATGTGGTATTTACCATTTCCTCTTCTTCTCCCTTCATTGTAAAACTTGCTTGCTTTTTCATTTAATCCACTCTCTCATGTGTAGCAGTGATTTGATCAAATATACTGGACCATTTCTTTATAAACATTGTATAAAAGAAATAATCAAGTTCATTTTCATTTTGCAACATTAAAAGCATCAGTTTCAATGTCATCATTTCCATATGTTTTGTAGTACAGCTCTCTGTTTATTATACCCTTCTCCATAAACATTCTGCCTGCTTGACCCACTGTGTGCTGTTTAAATTCATGTGGTCACTGTTTCAACAGTCCATTGTGTAGCTGTTGCATTTCATGGTTTGAGTGAGAATGCAACGTTGGGACTGACGAGATCTGTAGCTACATATAAGAAGTGCCTTTTAAGTCCACCTCTCATTTATCCTTCTTTGTGCATTTAACTTTGTGTTTTACTTTTCACAGATTTCTAGAGTTTTCAGTCACTGTTTGAGATATTCATGCTCTTTATTTTAATTGCCCACTAGGGACTCCCTTAAGTTTATTATATGGTAGCATTTTTTTTTACTGACAGCTTAAATGAGCATACAAAGGTTTTATAACACTACACTGATATAAGTAAGCTACTTCACATCTCACCCCCCCCTCCGTGCAGTTTACCACTCCTAGTACATAGTCTAAACGTCACAGATAAATAGATACTTACTGATATTCAAACATGGCTTGTACCCTGATCCTTCTGTCTGCTCATCGTTTTTTTCTCACTCTGTATGCCCACTTGTCCATATATGCAACCCCATCATTTGGTCTGTTGCCTTTACATCTCTTTACTCCAGGCCCTAGACCACAGTGGCTTTGGGCCAGTCACACTAGCTCTGTCACCTTCTGCAGTTCTTTGAACATTCAAAGATACACCAAAAATAAGGAGTCAGAAGGTGAAGCAGGAAAAACAGCTTTAATCCATCAGTTCTGTCCTGGTACCTCGGCAATTCGCCTTCAATGGGACACAATTTTTTTGAAATGTTTTTTGAACATGCAAATGAAAATGTCAATGGTGGTGGAAAGGATGTTAGAATTAACGAAACATCTTTGTCTAACGAAAGTTTGAGTGTTATTAACCTTTCTAATGTGGTTTTATCTGAAGATATGCTTAGCGTTTTGTTAAAAGGCACAAAATTTATACCTACTAGACTACCTTCTTTTGCAGACATATTTATGGATGTGAAAGATTTTGTTCGCAAACTAAACTTGAAAGTTTATTTTTTTGAGAGAGAAAAATGTCTTGCAACTAAAGGTGATGTTTTGCTAGATGATTCCCTTTTAAACTTGAGTATATATGACTATGATGGTTTGATAGTGGATGAAGAAGTGAGTGCAGATACATCTGAATTTATTTTGGAAGATTACTCTAGCAATGAGGGAACTTATGGGAGAGGTTATGGTCACATTGATGTCCCTTACTTTTCGGGTGACAGTAATTTTATGCCACCTAAAAAATCATTGGCTATAAATGCTTTTGAGCATGTTATGTTCTCAAAACTTGAACAGGCACATAAGTTGTTTTGTATGAAAGAAAAGGTTTTCAATTTGACTAAGGATGAGTGGGTGGCCCTTAAGACATTAAGAACAAAACTAGATAAGGTTGCTGTCACACCGGCTGATAAGGGTGGTAATTGGGTAGTGATGAATATAGAAAAATATGAAGACATTGTTAATTGTTTGCTATTGGAAGACACCTATGTAAAATTGAACTACAATCCTTTGTCATCTTATTCTGATGAACTGACTGAATTGTTAGAGAGAGGAGAAAGATTGGGTTTTTTTACAGGAAAAGATGTGAAAAAACTTTTAGTAAAGGAACCTCGTCATCCACACATCTATATTATTCCTAAGATTCATAAAAATGTTACAAATCCACCTTGAAGACCCATTATTTCGGGCATTGGTTCTTATGTTGAGAGGGTTAATTGTTTTTTGGATTTTCATTTGAAGAAATTTCTTCCTAAAGTTTGTTCCCATGTTAGGAATACACAAGATGTATGTTTAGCTTTAAAGGGTGTAAAGTGGGAGAAGGATTACTATTGGGCAACAGTTGATGTTGTATCACTTTACACCAACATTAACAAAAGATGGGGTTTAGATGCAATGCATAGGATGATGGGTGAAGGTCCTCGTACAATGTTTTTGTTAAGCTTATTAGAATTTAGTTTAACGCATAATTACTTCATGTGGAAACAAGATTTCTTTTTACAAACAAAAGGAACAGCGATGGGTGCAGCATTTGCACACACGTATGCAGTAATTTATATGGGTGAATTTGAGAAAGAATTTATGTTTCAGAATGCTTTTTTTGTTCAAAATGTTGTATTTTTTAGGCGTTATATAGATGATTTAATTTTTATTTGTAGGGGCGAGATGTCTTTGTTCAGTCAGTTCATAGATGATTTAAATCAAAATCATCATGGGTTAGAATTTGTAGCACATATGTCACCATTTGAAATTTCTTTTTTGGATGTGGAATTTTACATTGGTACTGGTGGGTTGGTTCAATTTAAACCTTTTAGGAAACCAACATCAGTTAATAATTTTCTGCATGCCAGCAGCATGCATCCTCCACATCTAATCAAGGCCTTACCAGAAGGAGAGATGAAAAGGGTTATGAGAAACACCTCAGACCATAGACTTTGGGAAAATGTTTGTGATGCAACTATGGATAGATTGTTAGCTCGAGGTTATGACCACAACCAGCTTTTAGATATAAAAAGGAAATTGAGTAAAATTCAGACACCAAGGAGGAATAGATATGGGTATAGCCATAATTTTGATATTAAATCTGGATCAGACAAGATATTTTTCATGTCTAGATATTCGATTTTTTCTGATACAATGGAGGAAATTATAAGAGGGCTGTGGCATGTTGTATGTGATGATTCAATAGTTGGTCATCTTTTTCCAAAGCATATTACTTTCTCCTATAAAAGGTACCCTAATTTAAGGGAAATATTAAACAGAAAATTGGAATTTCTGGTTGACAGTAATGTTGGGATGCATAGTTGCGGTCGATGTTCTGTTTGTGATAAAATCAGTAATATGCATGGGGTTAAAATAAATGGAAAGAAGTACTTGGCATTTGAGAGATTTGATTGTATGTCTTCTGGTGTAGTGTATATTTTAGGATGTGACTGTTCCCCACCAATGTGGTATATAGGTCAGACCACTAGGAAGGTTAAGATTCGCATTCTAGAACATTTGAGCGACATTAGGAGGGGAAATATGGAGAGTCCAGTAGCCACTCATTTTTGTAATACACATAATGGCAACACTGCAAGTTTTAGATTTAGTGTACTTGCTAGACCTCATCTTTGTTCAGGTAAATTTAAAGCAGCTTTGAACAAGCTTGAACAAAGGATGATTATAGGGTATCACACATTATTTCCTGTTGGAATGAATTTAGAATATGGATGAAATTTAGTAGTGTAGTAATATTTGCATTTATGGTATATTTATTGTGCTTTTTCTAATTGTGCATCATTAGTATGTTACTTGAAATTTAGTATAACTTGAATCTGTCTAAGTTTGTATAATATCAGAGGATGTATTTTTATGTCTAATTAAGCTTTTGTCACAGGGTTGACAGGGTAAAAATGTTTGAGTTGTATGACTTGAATTTGTTTAAGTTAGTATATTAGAAGTTGTATTTTTATGTCTACTAAAGTTTGTTTTTGTCACAGGGTTGACAGGGTTAAAAATGTTTGATGAGTTAATTAATTGACTAATTATTCTATTTATGAATATATAAAAAGAGATTGCTCAGTTGTGTAATTGTGTCCCATTGAAGGCGAATTGCCGAGGTACCAGGGCAGAACTGATGGATTAAAGCTGTTTTTCCTGCTTCACCTTCTGACTCCTTATTTTTGGTGTATCTTTGAATTTTGTGGTTTTGCTGCTTGGAGTATTATTATGGAGAGTTCTTTGAACATTCCCTGCTTCTACTCCTTTATCTTGTGTGCGTCTTTTACTTCTTCAGAGATATTTCATACTGGCGGCTTATCCAAGGTATCTTAGTTCCTCCTTCGTGATTCTTTTACTTTTCTTGACTGATCATGATTATTGTTATTTGAGTGTTTGACTTCCCTTTTTGGTGTTTTAGGCTGCAGTGTGTCATCAGCTCAGATATCAACTGTTTACCTTCCATGGGATACATTCCTCTTATGGATCCTATAACTCACTGACGTTGTGGTGGATAAGTATAGTTACAGAAAAATAATTGTAGGTACTGCTTCTGTTGATATGAAAGTAGTAATTATGTGTGATGGCTTTTGTTTTTTTCTCTATAGTTGTGTGATCACAGAATTAACATATTTAAGTAAAGCACTATGGTGGGGGGTAAATTCACTACAGAGGGACTGGAGGGAGTAGCGCCCTACAAACCAGTGCTTTACTAATTAAGACTCCAGGATACATAGTGAAAGCCTCATCCTTTCAACTATTTGAGAATAATTATTTTTAAGGAAAGAGGAGGGAAGAGACTTAACATAGTTTTAATTGGAAGCATACTTTGGATACACATACAAAGATGTGTATAAAGAAAAAAAAACAAAAATGAAATGAATCCTAGATATCATTATATTCTACAGCATGGGTTTCCAAAGTGTGCACCACGGCACCCTCTGGAGCAGTGGCTTCCTCACAGGGGCACAGCGAACTAATAACCTTAGCCACAAAATAAACCATGAACTAATAAGCTTAGTTACTAAGCTTATTAGTTCACATTTTTTTTGTAGCCACGCTAAAGGTTATAGCCATTATCTTGAAAGCATCTGCAAAGCAGATTCAGAATATAGTTGATCTTTAAGGAGTGTTTTTTTTTTTGAAATTTCAATGAATTTTTGATTTTTGACATCCATAGGCAAGTCACTCAAGATTGCTGATCATAGTCTTCAGAAAGGCCTTTCCCTAATGTGGCCTTGAAAGGCAGGCATGCAATGGATAAGCAGCTATCTTGTCAGCTTCTCAGCTCATATGAAATCTTCCTTAAAAACACATTTATTTGTATTAGCTTATGACACTAACTTTTTATCTTATACTTTTTCCTTACTCTTTACTTGGCTATAATTCTCCATGGTTTTCAGTTTTTGCTTTGTGACTATTTTAAATGCTGTCATTTGTTGATCTTTAACGTTACTGTTTTAAAAAAAATGTTTTTAATTGTGTTTGGTTGACAAGCAGCACAATAAATCGAATTTGAAGTATATGTTTGGGCACGCGCATTAACAATACAGAACTTTTCAGTCACTCCGGAAAACGGACACATGTGCGAGCAGAAGATATTCTCTTCCTTGTGAAGGTAACCTCCTCACTGTCCAGCTCTTCAACACCTGAATTGCCAATATCATAACTATTCAACTTTTTTTAAATGTCCTTAACTCCCTAGCTCCAGTAAGAACAAAAAGAGTAAAAACTAAGACCACCTCGTGGCTTACAAAAGACACCAAAAAGATTATGCTACAAAGAGATAAAACCTGGAAAACTTACCTCCAAACTAAGCAACCAGACATCTTACTTAAATACAAACAACTAAGAAACCTTGCCAAAAAACAAGTTATCAAAGATAAAAAGTCATATTACATCAAAATGCAAACAAATCATGCAAAAAAACCAAAAACATTTTGGAATTCTATCAACTCTCTCCTTAGGCCAGGTTCTAAAAACAATCCTTGCCCTGACACCAGCAAATCTGATCTTGAAATTGCTTCACTATTCAACACCTTCTTTACCACTTCTATTGCTGAGCTAACCAAGACCTTTAACAACAAAAACCCTCAACCCCACCCCAACCAAACATCCTCTCCCTCCTCTCCCCCCCTTATTTTTGAACTCAAACCCATCTCCACCTACCAAATAAAGAAACTACTCTCTAAACTAAAGCCTTGCTCCAATGCCCCAAACATTCCCTCCTCCTCCTTAAAAATAGCCTCCAATGGTATTGCTCTCCCTATTAGCATCCTGATCAATAGATCCCTACTTGAATCCTATGCACCCAAACTATGGCGTTCTGCATATATTCTTCCACTTCACAAGGATGGCAAAAACTGTAACATATCTAATTTCCGCCCCATAGCCATCCTTTCCCCTCTCTCTCTAAACTCCTTGAAAAATGCATCCACCTTCAGCTCTTGCCATTTCTAACCAAACACCAGCTACTCTCTCCTACCCAACACGGCTTCCGCCCAGGACATAGTACCAACACCGCCCTTCTCTCCTTCTTACATACTGTCAATTTAGCCTGTGAATCTGGTAATTTAGTATCCTCAGTTCTGCTGGACTAAAGCTTTTGATACCATCTCCCACACCCACCTTCTTAATCATCTGTCTAATCTCAATCTCTCCCACAAAACTCTCTCCTGGTTCTCCAGTTATCTTTCTGACAGGTCCCAGGCTGTCAAATGGGGCCATTGGAGTACACTAAGAATCCATACTTGGCCCAGTTCTATTCAACATCTTTATTAATGACCTTTACAAGGCCATACCCAATACTAAAATTGTTCAATATGCTGACGATTCTACTTTGATCTGCTGTGCCTCCAACTTAACAGATCTCCAACTACTGACACAAACAGCCTTCTCAACTACCAAAAACTGGATGCTCCAAAATCTCCTCTCATTAAATGCTAACAAAACTAAAAACCTTATATTCTCTCCTTCTAAGTCCTCCCCTATTGATAAAACGTCATTCCAAATAACCAGCCATAACAACTCCATTTTAGAGATTGTTCCCTCCGTCAAACTTCTTGGTGTAACCATTAATGAACACCTAAAATTTAATACTCACATCCAGCAAAACATAAAGAAAACCCACATAAAACTCGGCCTACTTTATAGAAACAACCACTTCCTCTCTCCTGCTACCAGACTAACTCTCGCCACTACTTATCTCCTTCCCTCTCTACTGTATGGTGCCCCTCTGCTTATGAATTTATCCTCCTCACTATCCTCCAAACTAGAAGTATGTTACAATAAAATCTCCAGATTTGCTACCAAAGCCAAATCTTCCTCTCATCACTGTGCCTCCCTTCACTCACTCATTAAACTGGCTTGAACTCCATAACCAACTTGACTTTCTCCAAATTAAGACTGCCTATAGACTACTATTCCAACCTACCAAGTGCCCTACACTTTACAGTATCCTCCAACCATATACTCCCCATAGAACACTTAGATCTACCCACCAAAACCTAATCACCATCCACAAACCCAAGCGCCCAGCTGGTCAACTTCTGCTTTCCTTCACCTTAGCCAAAAAATGGAATGCTCTTCCCGTCCACTCTTAGGACCTGCAATAACCTCGAAAACTTTAAAACTCTTCTTAATTCTCACCCTTACTCAAACAGGAAATGCAACTGTGTTCTTCATCTGTAAATATGTTGTAAGTAACTGCTATGTTATATTGTTAATCGCTATATAATCCAATGTAACTATTGTCTGTTTATTTTAACTGTGGAGCTTTTCTCCCAGGGCCTCCACTGAAAATGGACCTACGTCCAGTCGGACACTCCCAGTCAGCAAACGTAAATAAATAAAATAAAAAAAATAAATAAAAAAACTGTACTCTTCACCCTCAACCTCTCAAGGTCTCCTCCACTTTTACTCCTGGCTAACCTCTCACCTAGCTAACCTTGCTATTTTATATTATGTATAAATAACTTTACAGTAAAATCTAGCCTCAAGCTCATTTGCCTGTCTTTTACACCTAAACAAAATTGTAATTGTTTCTTTATGAATGCTACCTGTTTATTTGTCAGTAATGCAAAGTTTCTTAGTAATTATTCATGTAACTATGTATTGTTGAAGCTTTTCTTCCCAGGTTCCACTGAAAACAGGCTACCCGAGCCCAGTGGACCTCCCCAGTCATCAAACTGGAATAAATAAATAATAAATCTCCTTGGTTGTTAAAAGAGACATCAAATGATTAATTCATTACTAATGCTTGTTAACATAACTAAAACACTGTGCATCATTATATCCCTGTCCAATGCAGTTAATACTGTGTGCTCCTACGATCCTGTTTATAGACCATGCGTCCTATTTTTTGTTATACAGATGTCTGCAATATACGTCCCAGATAATACACTTCTCTTCTTTATGACTTATAGTCTGACATTTGTGCAGATGTAAGCAAATAAATGTTGCCTGTCTTATACATATCATCTAACTAGCTGTTCTCATGTGACATGTTAATCACTGTTTAAACATACATATCCTGCATGTTTAGAATTAAATTCTGTCTGACTGGTGTATATTCATCTGAACTGACTATCCTTACAAGGCTGTGATGATTCATTATCTCTTCTGTATGATGAATGCTATTGCATATTGCCACTGAATGCATTACCCATAGAAAGGAGCCATAGATTCAGCAAGACTGACTCTAAGAAAATTGCCCTGACTGTTAACATCTTAGAATGGACATGGTGCTCATTGTCCTTTAAAGGTCCCCTGCCAATTCTCATGGAAATTTAATAAAATGAATTACATTTCTTCACATGCTTCATAGCATCATAGAAAGTTACTAGATACTGGCTCTGAGGCCTTTATAAACCTAGCCAAGAATTTAGCCCATGTTCCAACAAATCAGCACCTTATGCCACTGTCCAGCAAGGATACAGGTGGAATCCCAGGGGTGTATTTTCTGTTCCACATCCAGTTATCCAGGTTGCCCTTAAAAAGAGTTAATGAGGTACTCTGCTTTACATGGAGAGGGAGTTTATTCCACAAAAGTGGAGTCTCTGAGACACAAATCTGTCCCACCAAGTCCTATCGATGTCACAGACCAGGTTGAGGTCACACGTGCAGGTTACTCAAGTGGAGCTTGACTTGCGGATAAGCAGCAGTCCCATCAAGGCGGGGTCTGAGATTGCTTTGTATGCCAGAGGTCACCTCTGCGTAACAAATCACACAAGCTACTTCTAGGTGACTTATTACCACCCTCTCCCAAACACACACAGACTCATGCGCACTCACACACACAAATAAGCACATACAATGATAAGAGACTGATACTACAAGCCCTTTACAAAGGTCACTCTCGGCTTATTTGGTTATTTATTTATTTAGTTTATTACCTTAAAAAACATTGACATTTAAAAAAGAATCGTGTGAAAATCAATGTGGAGAAGGAAATGAGAGTGGCTGTGTCCAGTTTGATTTCAAGATTTGAGAAATTGTGCAGTGATCAACAGGCTCATCCATCCCACTAATTATAATTAGCTGAATTTGTTCAATTACACGTTTTTGTGATCTTAAATACCTGTGTTATTAATTTGTTCAATTACATTTTTTGTGATCTTAAATACGTGTGCTATTTATTTTTACCTAACTAACCTGGATTCAACAAGGGAGCTGAGAATCGAAAAAGTTTGGGAACCACTGTTCTACAGAGTTATATTTCAGTTTTGCTTAATAGCAGTGAGAAGATTAATAACTTTTAATTAGGTTAACTGGTGTAATAGGATATATGTAGGACATTACTACTAAATAGCAGAATGTTGGGTAAGAATTTCTAGGTGTGGCTAAGCTACCAATTCTTCTGCTGAAAACCCAGAAGTTTTGTTTATGCAGAAAGAATTAAAGGGCACTCAGACAGAGGCTAGATTGGTAGCAATGTATAACCAGGCAAGCACAGTCTGGAACCCAAGTGGTGGGTCCTAAGATATGAAGTATAATGGATTTATGATTTGTCTTAGATCTTGTGGGAGAGTATTTCAACACTTGAATATATATGAAGGATATATTGCTTCATCACATTTATTGCTTGGTCTATGAGATCTAGATGAGGAGGGCCATTGCATAAGTGTCTTTAGTTAATATTTTAGATAATAGCATTAAATTTCCTGAAGTCCTATACAGGTCCCCAGTATTTCATCAAAGAGTTACATCATTGAACTGCATTTTGAATGGCTATAAAGAGTACAATGTAGGCCCTTAACTTCTTAATCTACCAGAGTCTGACATTTCTTTGGTAAGATTATCCATTTGTTATCCTGCAAAAGAATGACTAAATGGGAAACTCTACATATCTGGGGATATCAATATAATCAAAGGCCTCAGGACTGTGTTAATTAAGATAACAGGAATTTGAACAATCAGATATTGCTCAATGCAGTGTCCAAAATGTGCAGAAGTAACTTTACTCAGTTCTTTGCACTATCATGATTTTTCAGCAGAAATTCCATGCTTTAAACAATGCACATGTATATCCATGTATTTTTGATATACTAGATCTACAAAGGATTTAAAAAAGATGTTTCTGTGTAGAAAAACAATTGGTAAAAATTAATTTCCCATTCACTGCATTTCTTGGATGGTACTTGAGATTTAGCATAGGCTTTAGATGGCTCCACAAGAATTTCAGCTGTAGCTTACTTAAATATAGTATATTCAAGGGAACTATTGAGGTGGTATGTAAAATGTAAGTTGTTTGCAGTAAGGTGGTCATTTTAATGATGGTTAGTCTTTGCTCATACCATTCAGCCACTACACATAAGTGCTGAGAGTTCTGCCCATATTCTCACCGTTTAATTAGATATGCCTAAGTTGGGTGCATGACTCTCCCATGGGTGTGCCTTGATTGTTCATGTGCATATCATCATCATGGTCTAAGGAGGATACTGTTGTAGATATAGGATGGCACTTGTTTGAAAATGCTGTTCCCCCTTAACCTCAAGTGAATGATCTTCAAAATGTGCTCATGTGATTCTATTTTAAGGGTGGAAATGCTGGAACGTAATGCACATCCAGATGTCCAGCATGCCCTAAACATCACGGGGCCTTATTTAAGCAGAGAGCATCATGAAGCTGACTAGGAGATGGGTTCAGTGGGGACAGTATTGTAGGTATTGTGCCATATTATGGTGGTGAAGCAAGCATGAAACCACAATAGGAGTAATGTCCAGTTATCTGGCCAGTCTGTGTCTCCATTATCTTCTATGGTCATGATTTTTCAGTAGTGCATGGAATTCTAAATAAATTGCAGAAATGCTGCTCCTTCACAATCTAGTTAAACTCACACAAGGATGAAAAACATTCTCTGAGTATTTTCAATTACATCTACTATTCCTTCATTCTGACAAGAATGGTTGAAATGGTCCACGCACCCTGTGAAAATGCCCCATATTTGCTTTTATGGAGGATATATTAGGATAAACATATTGAGGAATCCCCCAGTCTCGACCCAGGATATGACAGAATAACTCTCTCTCTCTGCTCAATGAGGAATGCCTAGAGAATCCCAAAGAATGACCCGGAGACTGTTGGTTTGTATATAAAAGTTTGGTCAACATTGCTAAAGCTGCTACAACTACAATCTTTCACTAGCACATGTAGTTTAGAATATGTGTACTTAGGTGGGTAGATGGATAGATGGTCTTTGTTCAAAAAATAAACATTTGTCCATTTTTGGGTTCTAGATGATGCATTATCCATACTAACTTGGAAGTTAATTGAGTGTTATAATCATTGGTGTATTTATTCCTATGCAATGAACTGATAGAGTTTCATATAAACTTTCATTTGGATTTAGGATATTGTGGTGGTACAAAGTGGCAAGTAAAAGCATAAGATTTATAGTTCCAGACTTGTAAACTTGAAGCTTCCATAAAATAATTGAATAAGGCATACAAATAATGTAAGACAAAACTGTAATATTATAATCTTAGAAAGAGTTGCCTCATAAATTCTTCTATAGATATTCTGTCCCCAACAGCTTCAGCCAATGGCTTTATGCTAAGATTGAGCATGTGTTAAAAGTGGAAACCTGTTTTGTTCCTCTAAACCGTGCAAATATACAGGATATGAATGGACTCATTTTCACCAATGAGTGTGACTTTGTGTAAATCTTTAGGATTAAAGGTAAAAATATGGCATCTTTTAGAAAGTGCCAAATATTTATGTCAAAGGCTTAACCTACGAATCCATGATTTCCACCTCAAGAAGAACTCAATTTGCGGAGGTCAACTCACTGGGAACTCAACCCATGGAAAAATATAAGGGTAAGTATCCCCTCACCCTCTGTGTGTAGTACAAGTTCCAACACCCCCAAAACTGATGTACAGCAACTGCATTGTTGGACAAACATGAATAAAGGTAAAATAAAAAAAAAAAAAAAAAAAGAATCACTGCCATTTTCCACGTAAAATTCACAACTGACAGTTACTCCCTGAACAAAACAAAAGTCGGGAAGGGGGTCACTCGTCCCTCTCTAACAGATGACAAGCAGGTGGGGTATTTTGTTTAGATGCTTTAATGCATACAAACACATCAGGATGGATAGCAGCATCATAAAATATAAACAAACTGGTTAACAGGCAGACCTTACATACATACATACATGCTTACATCTCTACAGCTTACTACAAAATGGCAGTCAGGCTCACACGTGCTCAGTATTTATACATTTGTGCAAGCCCTTGGATAGCTTCTTAAAGGTAAATACACACACTTTGATCTACGGGGGGGGGGGGGTTCCACACTAGATGAAGACTTTGAGAAGGTGGAATCTCAACAAGTTGGAACTCAATGAGGTGCAAGAAAGGTGTCTAAAAGGCTTTACTGACACAAGGGTTTGTAAGTAGTTTGGAAAGTTTATATTATTAACCCTGTTCAACTAAAGTTCATAACAGTTTCATGCTGTTATGCATTTGTCCCCTTTTTATACTATCATACTTGTCAGCACACAAATTCACACTGTTCTGGATATAATATGAACATCTTAGCTATTATTGTCATTAATAATTTTGCAATCAACATCAGTTAAGGATATTGGTCATTACTTCACTAAGAAATACTTCCAGCTGATGATTTATAGATGTTAACTCGGGTTCCCTTCAGAATCTCAAAATCCTAAAACTTCGAAATTCATATGGTCGAGACCCATATGATCGAAGTTTTAGAACTTCGAAATTCTGAATGGAGATCTGCATATGATGCAGAACGGGAGATTTCATATTTCCTCGCTGTAGTACGATCTCGGAGTTGGTATATTTAAGTAGTGAACGTTCAAAGTGGCTTGCCCCCTGGCAGAAATGTTTAAAAAGATTTTTATTTTTTATTTTGGATTTGTTTTGGAATTTCGATATTGTGAAACATCGATCATATGAAATTCGATGTTTCAGAAATTCGGGGTTGTGAAGTGAATCCGTTAACTCATAAATGATCATGATGTATAACTTGTATCATTCATATTTAAATATATTCGCTTACTGACTTCCATATTTATTCAGTAGGATTTAGAATTACCCATGTTCTCATCTTCAAATTCAGCGATACAACTGTATTTGATTTCATGTATAATTTTTGTTTAGGTTTCTTTTTCATACTCTTTTTTTTTTTTTTTTAGTTATTGTTGTTGATTTGCACTTGGATCGTGGTAGAAGAGGACCCCATGACTAGTTCACTTACCCATTCAACAACAAAAAAAATAAAGAAAGCAATGTTGTATTGGATCATTAGTTACTTAAAAATCACTAAGATCCAAAAATCTTTCCAGACATAAGGAGAAATTCCTTTACATAAAAATAATTACAAACATCTTGAAAGTAATAAAGGTGGACTGGAGGTAGCAATTTGTATAGTTCTGATTCAGTCCAGCTCCCTATTGAAATGGCAGCACTCAAAATGTCAAATGCCAACAAGCAGACAAAAAAAAAAAAAAAAAAAAAAGGAGAAAACACAGCAGAAGGGTGAATCTCAAAAATCACTCTTTTCCTTTAAACTTCTTTTTGTGGGGATTGGGCAAACCCTCCACCGTTCCCCCATCCCTGGAACATATATATTCCAACTCTAAGGTTACCATACGTTTGGACAAAAGGGAATATTCCAAGAAATGGCATCTCACACTTAATATATGTATGTCCATTCTTTCAGCCATTTAATCGCAGTATTTCAGGACTCACAGCACCAGGTCCAGACATTTCAAGTGGTTACCACAGAATTCCCTTCTGGGCATGGGTCTTATTTACTTTTAACTAATTAAACTCAATTTGAATACCAATTATTACTAACTAACAGGAAAAGATTTTTGTAGTTTTGAAGACGGGTATGCAGTATGTTGCGTCTTTCGGCTTTTCCCGGTTAGGGGTCGCCACAGCGGACCTCCGGTTCGCTAATGACTGGCAGTAGATTTTTACGTGCCGAGTTGCAGGCCCTGATGCACAACCTTCAACGAAGGTACGCCCATTCACTCATGTCTCCACATACAAGACGCTCTAGCTGAGAATTGAACAGGACAACGTCTTACTGTGAGGCGACAACAGATTAGTGTATCCAGTATTATAAATATAATCAGAAGACAGAATAGTGCAGTGATTTTGAAAATGTTTGTGTAATAAGGAAATATCAGTAAAGTTGTTTGTGCGAAGAGCCAGACTGATTTAATCTCATTTTGATTATCAGCTGTCTTAATTCACCTAAAGTCAAAAGCATTAAGAGACAAAGAATAAAATGGAATTTTACATTCTCCAGTACTTCAGCAGGTATGCAAGTATAATATCAACGATGAATGGTAGTTGTTACTCAGAGACTCTATAGAATGTTTAGACACGATTAAACATCAGAGTAAGCACTTCTGTAACTCAAAACATTTGTTGTCCCTTTGCAGAATATTACAAATTACAAAGTTATCTAATCTTACATGTGGAAAGCACAGCTCGCTTAAATTGCTTATTAAAACCATTACAATTACTTGTTTTTGTTATAAAATTGAAATATCCCATACGTAGTTTTGAGCTTGGATGACATCAAAAACTTTTTAATGGTTTAGAGACTAACTCACATATTATTGAATAGAGAACTTGAGAGATGAAAGCGCTTAATCCTTTTTGCCTTTTTGTTTGATTTTAAAACTCAGTGTTTGTTCTTTGTTTTCCATTTGAATTAAACTTTATTTCGCAGCCACTGTGGTAAACCTGTGAGGTTATTTCTGCACATTTACCAAGGAGGGACAGTCTTTATTGAAACCCTGCTTTGTTCTTACTGTGATCCATGTAATCATATATACGTTGCATCATATCTGGTTATTTATTAAAATAGCTACCCCTCACCTGACATCTTCAGTTTTAAATGGTCTGTTTTTAGAGAGTTATGCAACAGTTAAATAGTATTAGCTTGACATTTTTAATGTACAGAGTTTGTTTCTTTTAACTAGAGAACTGATCCAATTAATGTCATGCAAAAGCCAGTTCACAAGTTTCTACACATGCTGTGCTGACCTAAAGATATTCCACCATAACAAAAAAAAATCTAGTGGTTCATACATGATAATTCTAATAGTATATATGACATTTACAGGATAAACACATTCAAATATTTTAAAGGGAAAAATAAGCAAAACAGAAATCATTCTAAGAATACATAATGCAGATATAGTATTGTGAAATTTCATCAGCAGTACTAAAACAATTATGTCAATTTCAACAACTATGAGAAGCTTGAGGGCAACAGGAATCTCTCTATTGATCTTGTCTTTCACAAAAAGAGCTGCATTGTTGGATAACTACTAATGAAAGAAGCTTAACCACATACAAATATGAAACATGTTAACTGTGTAAATTAGTTCACTTAGCTTCTGAATTAAATTTAGATGCATTTCAACTGAAATATTATTGCACACAGGACAAATATATAGCAAATGATGTTTGCAAAATCTTGTAGGGAATTTTGGTTTACTATCATTTGTGCGAACGACATTCTGTCGGTGGTTATGCTGCTGAAAATCAGAATGTTGTGCACAAAATGAAAAGTGTATTGGAAAGTCAAACACACTTATGTGAACGCAGTAATGCATTTGCATAAGTGTGTTTGACTATATGTATGGAGATCACGGTACAGTGGGGACTGGAAATTCATCCATATCCCCACTGTAGTGCAATCGCAGAGTTGGAATATATTAGTAGCAGGGGGTGTGGGGGAAGATCATCAGCTCCTATATGGCTATCACGTGACATTTTCGGCAACAATGTCGACTCAAATGTGTAAATTATTTGGTGTGACTGTGTACGTTCGAAAAGTTTGGTTTCGGTTTAACTTTTCATTATTTCGAACAGCAAATGTTTTGCCTTTCGAAATAACAATAGTAAACTGGGAATTTTATATTAATTCACATAGGCATACCAGTAATCAGTCTAATAAAAAACCTACTGTCTATGAGTTCCTCTGATGTTACCTCCCTACAGAGGTGAGGTTATTCACAATGTTTTGAAAATACAACTGTACAAATCAGGACTGTTCTATAAAAAAGATAGGTTATAATTTTATATATGATCCATACATCAGACCATTTTTTAAATATTTACTCTGATATTTAAGCCGTTTCCCATGGTGATATAAATGAAACATGGAAATGCATTACTGCTATGGAATTCCCTTAGTTAAACATCAAACTAGAAAGATGCACAGTGATGACAGATAAAACACAGTCTCTAAATGCTTCACAGGTTCCAGATATACTGTAGAGTAAAAAGGTTTAAATTTTGTAATAGGGAGGCTAGTGGTATTATGGAAAACATTTAACATTTTCTGTATCTTGTGCCATAATTCATTCTTTACCCAAATCCCCCTTCAGGCACATAATTCCATTTCCTGTTTTTCATATCTCCTAGATTCAGGAGAAACTGCATTGAAAAATATACTACTGTTTTGTTTTTTTAAAGTACATATTCTTCTCCATTAGTCTGTCCAATGCAACACAATATAAATCATATGAAAATGAGTCAGCCATTCACAAATAAGAGGTATTTTCCTCTAGCCATGTCTGAGAAAAGAAAAAAAAATCACAATTTATCTATTTGATCTCTTTAAACCCCATTTTTCCAGTTAAGTAATAACTAGGATCACAAATACAAGCAGTTTTACAGCAGCTTTTCTTGACTGTAATATAATCAAAAAAGAAATTCTATTATATGGATGCTTCAACTATAGCGTATGCTTGTTTACAGTGTCTTTGAAGAAAGCGCTGCAGAAACTGAAATTTCTTGATGTTTACTGGCAATACTACCTGTAGAATTACTTTTATGGTAGATGAGCAGCTACATTTCAACCACCTACGTCATCAGACTTATTACCAATAAATAATTTTGATGGTTGTATACCTAATTACTATAACATTTCTTTACCATAACTAAAAAGAAATGAAAGGATTTTATGCCAGTTTCTGTTTCTCTTTCTCTTTATATTCTATAAATCCAGCATGCTGCTCTTTATCTTTTTATTCCATGCCAACAAAATAAAGTCTTTGACTAAGATCACAGACTATATTACTTCAGATTATCTTCAGAAGGAATATGGCAAAAATTATAAGCATAATCAGTATAAAGAGAAATGTTCCAGTATCCTGCAATATATGGAGATGAAAATTTAACTCATTTTCTTACAGATGTTGAACAAAAGTAAATGGTAAAAGAAAACCCAAGACAGCATTTACTGTTGCAGATAAATTTTCCATTTGCTTCATGAAACACAAGTAATATTTTCTACTGGACCATGTAAGTGTCATAAATTCTAACTACAGAAAACCGAGGTAAAGGATTTTCTTTAAAAGAAAATTAGCAAGGCTTTTGTTTTAGAAATTGAATGTAGCTGCTTTGCATATTTTAAGGTACTTTATATTGTAATGCATTTTTTCTGAATTCTAAATTGTCTGCCAAGCTCATTATTAGTTTAATGCTAACACATTAGCATAGCATATAAATATTTTTTTCATATAAATGGAATACATAATTTAACTTGTATAGCAGCAGCAACAGAATGGCTTGCTTCCTGTGGCTGTTAATAAATCTCTGAATATAATTTCTTGAAGGATTGGTAAATAAGGATGTTTTTATAGTGCACCAAATATATGTGATTTTTTTTCTAATAAAATAACTAAACCATTTCTAGAGCCATCATGTACTAGCTGACATCTGCTTAATCAGTTGAAAATGTGACATTATGGTCTATTTTAAGAAGCTTCTTGTGATTTCCTCAAAATTTACCTATAGAAACTTCTCAATACTTACTGTTTCAACAGTTTTTTTCAAAAGAACCTTCACGTAAATCTCACAAAGAACTAAGGATATAATTGAGCGTGGATACCAATAGAAGTTGGGGTTAAATGTTTAAATAAAAAAGTGATGCTCTGGTGTCTTACAACCACCGTAAAAATCCAATGAACAATGAATATGAGCAGAGAAAAAAGGCAAAATCCATTTTATTAACAAAATACTGTCTTGTCACTAAAAACAGTAACACATATTATGGCCCCATGTCTCCCATTCTATGGTGCTAGGCAGGTTGGCATAATTGTTAAGGTGTTTACCTTACAGACATAAGGTTCAGGGACTGATTCTCACATGAGGTAATTTGCTAGGCTTAAAATGGTCCACAAAGGCAGTTAGCTTAGTACTAATCTATGAATGTATGGTCTCATCTGTAGAATGTACATCGATATATATCTATATATATATCTATATATATATCTATATATATATATATATATATATATATATATATATTTTTAGCTCAGTTCCTGTTGCCAATTGGCTTTTGGGAAGATTTGTCCCGTAGGCAATAAACTCTCTGCTTTTAACCCGCCCTATCACTGAGTTCAGTTTTCAACTTTGGGTAAAAGTCTTCATAGATATGTATATATGTGGCTGATTTTAGTAAAATTTCATGTGAATGAGTTTGAACTTATTGTTTACTTTTTTTTGTGGGGGGTGAGGGGGCTATAAATTCTTTGAGTATGTTTCCTATCAAGAATTATAACATCAAACTTAAGTTTATAGCATGTGCTTATAATATGCTAACTTCAGTAATGTTGAAAGAAAAGTATTATATGAATTGAAAAATAATAAAATGTTTAGATGTATGACAAAAGACAAAGGTTGGGGTTATTATATTTCAGGAAGATTACGTTGTTGCCACTGAATGCATGTTAAGTAATACAAATTAATATTTGGTGACTTCCTTAAATGAGATACATAAGAGTTACAAATTCATTTATGCAAATGTGATTTTTTTTTTAATGAATAATGATATAAATTTAGAATTGCACGGATATTTATTAATTGATAAACCTGAAATAAGTATTTAATTTGGCATTCCAAATATACATGAGCATGAGTTTAATCCGCCTTTCAGTCCTATTGTGTTGGCACCTAACAGTATTACTGAGGGAATATCATTATTTATAGATAGTATTATGAATACATGGTACAAGGATTATCTTGTTATATTAAAGATTCTTGGGATTTTAGGGGACAGATAAGAGAGTATAATAATATCTATGCTAATGGTTTTGTGTATGAGATGCTGATTTATGTGCATATTTCCTCATTTACTAATAGCATACCACAAGTAGTAGGTGTTAAGTTTATTAGGTTATTTTTGTCGAAATAACAGTAAGATTAATTTATATTGATCTTTTTTTTTTTAAGTATTTGAAACAGATACGGGGGTGGCAATAAGTTCTATAGTTGCTCCTGCCTTTGTGAACTTTTTTGGGGGTGTTTGGAGGCTGAGATTTTGCCCACCTGCCGTTATTACAATAAAAATGTTTTTGTTTTATAAAATAATTGCTGATGATTTATTTTTCATACTGAAAGGAACAGACTAATGTAAATTATTACTGGACAGCAAAATAATAGTACCAATTTTTTTAGAATTTATCTGAGGTGAAATGAGAAATAAGGTTCATTTTTTAGACAGCACTCTGGAGTGGGATCACCAAAACAGATGTTAAAAAAAATTATTGTAAAAACACTTTTTCTAATATATATTTACATTTTAGAAGTAATTATCCAATTTTTATGAAGAAAAATATCGCTTGAGGACAGTTTATTAGAGCCTAAAGGCTTATTTCTAGAGAATTAGATTTTAGAAAAGAGGTGGAATTTATTTTTTCCTTGTTTGAACACAGAGGTAGAGAAACCCAGTTTTATGTAAAACATTAACAGATAGGAACAATGTTACTAAAGGCAACAAGTATTATAATAAAAGCACTTCACTAAGTCTTTTGGTATGTCTGTTGATTGTTAAAGCATTCAACAGATTATCATTAATAACTGAAAAATTATTAAGGGAAATAATGATTTATTCAACGTGATTGCCACTACCATTTTTTACTTATGAACATAATAGTAGCTTTAAATTTAGGTTATAAACTGATACCACAAAAACTGATCCACCATTTACTGACAAGTCTAAAGGGACTTACAAATGTAGGGGGTGTGACATATATAGATATATTCTGGAAAAACCTTATATTAGTTTTGAAAATATGGACCAGACTTCTGGTATCAATTACCATTTTACTTGCCATGTTCAAGGGGTAGTTTATGTTAGTAAATGTTCAGGTGTCAGGCTTTTTATGTTGGTATGACAACTAGGACTCTGTGAAAAAGAATTAAACAGCATTTATATTCCATTAAGACAGGAGATTTTAATAATGCTTTATTTATTCTTGTGAATATAATAAATATAAATGATTTTTATTCTATGCTGGAGTAAACAGGACCTGCTGGAGAGAGGGATGAATCTCTCAGGGTTTTGTCACTCCTATGGAATAGGCTTCCAATCCATAGCAAGCAGAGCACCTCCACCCTGTTTAGGTGCAACCTGGATGACTGGATACTGAATAGGAAACCATGAATTTCTGCCAGGGACTGCCTTGACTTCTCCCCTGGAAATGGGTTATCATTACCAGAAAATCTTGGGCGGAGACTAGATCTCTCATCTAGTATTATATTGGTACTTAATGGCTAGGCTTGTAAAGACCTTTGGGTCAATAGCCTAGTAACATCCTCTGAACTGAACAAGAAGTTAATATGGATTTAAGAGGAGGAAATTTTAAAGGTGAATTAGAAATTAGATAGACTGAGTGGCAATTAAAACATAGGCCAGATTGTTTTCCAGGATAAATGATACTATTCATATAAAATGTTTCTTGAAAATACAGGAAATTAAAATAAAAGTTATTTGAACTGAATGGATATACTTTAGTGAATTTTGGTTACATATGACTTTGATTCAATTGTTTGTCATGTGATTTTATATGTTATATAAATTGATTAGTGTTGTATTTGCTGATTATTTTTCTGATGAAGTCTGTTTTATCAGATGAAAGCAGATAAAGATTTTTTTTTTTGTTGCATCCTGGTTAACACTACAGTGTCATTTTTAATTTTGTAATTATTTTGATTACCACTTTTTTGGGATACTTTTTGTTTCTAGTTCACATCCGATCATCAGGATCAGCTGCTGGAACAATCAGTTGCAAATATGACTTAAAAGTTTATTTTAAGAAGTCCTTGTTATGTTCTGTGGATGAAAGCGCCAAACTTAACTTTTAATACATTTTCTTTGTTTTAATCCCTGTAAAGTCCAGTTGTTTAGTGGCAGTTTGTAATGTCTTTGAGGGGTCTAGATTAGAACATTGAAAGTTTAATGGTTCGAATCAATAAAGGTCAACCTTTAATGATCAAACCATTAAAATTTCCAATGTTCAGAAAAAATAAAAAAAAAAACAAAAAAAGAAAATCTAAAGGGTATAGGCAGGGGGGGCAAGCCCCCCTGCACCCCCACACCTCCCTGCTACTTAAATATACCAAATCCGAGACCGCACTACATTGAAGTAAATGGAAATCTCCCCTTACAGAGATTTTCATTTACCCGTTCAGCATTCTACACTTTCGCTATTCTCGTGTCGACAATGTCGGATTCAACATTGTTGGCTTTCGAGAATACAATAAGTAACCGTTTTTGAATTTTTTTCTGCTGCATATCCTGTTTGATATTTTTAAGAAGTTCCCTGTGATGTCCTCAAAATTATCTCCAGAAACTGTTCAATATTTGCTGTTTCAACTCTTCTTCCAAAGAACCTTCACGTTGGTCTCATTGAGGACTAGTGGTATGATAGAGCTTGCTTGCCAGTAGAAACAAGGATTAAATGTTTTTGCGATGCCTCAGGTCTTGTCATTGAAATGTATGTATGTGGCTGATTTCACCCAAATTTCATGTGAACTTATTGTTTATTTTTTTTTTGGGGGGGGGTCTATCATTGTTTCCTATCAATATGTATAACAGCAAACCTGCAAGATTAAATCACACTAGGGTACTGCTCAAAGTGAAGCATGCAGTCTTTACTAAAAGGTCAAGCCTGACAGTTGCAGTGTCACCTGAATTCTGCACTGCAGTGGTGAGAATGGAATTATTATCTCAATAGCTCAGGTATATCTAACATTTGCTACTAAAGTAGAAGCCACACACACATTTTCTAATATAGAAGGGAAGTATATGGATACTTAACCTACTAAAATTAGTACTGTTTAATTTCACTAGTTAGTATCTAAATTTAGACTTCTATGTGTCGTCTACTGCAGAATGCATAATCTATTATAATTTATCTGTTTACACTAGAGTTGGTCATATTTTTGTGATATCACCTACATAAAGGACCATACAAGACTTCCTGTTTTAAATTTTTATCATATTTTAGTTTGTAATTTGGTTCTTATTATGTGCCCACATATTTTTTTTCAAACAGAAAAATTATACCAGATTGATTTCCTTTTTTACTACTTGTTCTATTAACTTTGCACAGATTGTATATGGAAAACATTTTCCTTTTTCCGTGATTCATATCCAGGTTTCTATAAACACTCAATTACAGCAACTCAGCTATGGCATGTGTTTAACACACAGTCTTCATATCCTATGGGTAGTTTTCACCTCCACCAGGGAATGAAGATGTACAGGAGTCCTTCAATTAACTTATATCTTGAAAACACTTCAAGTGGCAGACTCTTTCTATACTGATGTGCATAAATTCAGAGTTTCTTATGAAACCAATACGTTCCACTAACAGTCGACACTCCAACTTAAACAGTATCTACTGCAGCAAACCTCATGAGTAAGGAAACTCGCAACTGCTTTATTAATTATTCTTTTCTTTAGGATCTACCGTCAAAGCATCCTTAATGTATTATCCAAAACATGGTTGAACACACTACAGTCTGAACATCGCAGCAGTTTGACATTGTGGCTAAAGTTACTTCCACACTGATCTAGTATTCACCATTTTGTCTTGACCTTTTTTACTACTTCTAGTTAGACTGCCTATTCTTCCTGCATCTGACATGGATTTTCTCAGCGTACATTATAATGTTTTGGTAACTTCATAAAACTTGATGGGTTACTGCAAACTGTCTCTACATAATGAGTTTACAATTGCAGTTATGGTCTGGGTTGAGGCTGAAAAATGTTGCTTGAAGGGTCCGTTTGCCTATCTTACAAGCAAACAAAATAAAGGAAAATAAAATTCAAATTCTGTGACAGGCAGTTAGCTTATACTACTGCAGTCTATGCATTGAATAAGTTGAAAGAGAAGTAACATCACTAGCAACATGAATGTAAACAAGTAATGCATGCATCAGCTCTGTATAGCTTCCATAATGTCCACTGAATGTATGGATACAGGAGAAAAAGATGAAAAAATAAAACAATGTTCGTTAACACAAAGCTTTCTACTTAAACCTCCATGCTATTCATGTCAACAGTTTCTAGTTTCTAGCTAAATATCATAATCTTTCTATAACTCTGTTCTTGTGATTTATTGCATTCACTCACTCTGAGACACACACACATACAAGCACACACACACACACACACACACACACACACACACACACACACACACACACACACACACACACACACACACACAGTCTCTCTCCCTAACTCATTCAATTTTTTTTTCACTTGTCTTGGTGAGTCATGCTGGCATCAGACTAAGTGGAGCGGATCAAATTTTACATTTTCCATTCATAGACCTCAGCTTATTATTGCACATCTCTAGGTTAGAGATATAATCCCTCTGGAATGGCTTGGGTCTACCCTGGATCCTTTTGCCAGTGTATTGTGCAAAGAAAAACTAATGGTGCCATCTGCTGGCATCCTTAAAAGGTATCCTAAGGATCCCGATAGGCTTTCCTTGAGCCAATAGGGCAGATTTACTATCCTGTGGCTCTGTAGGACCATTGGGCTTTTCTCCTCGAGTCCAACAGCAGACATAGATGTCCAGCAGAGAGTCCCTTTTTCCCATTGCTGCATGCATGATCTTGTTCTTTCACCCCGGGCTTATGACCATAGCTAAGGATACATAAAGTGACCAATAAAACAAACGTTTTTGAAAATTTAAGTTCTGTTGTAAAACTGCAGATCGGGGCAGCACCTTTAAGACTGATGTGGTTACCTCACCGATCTTGTATGTCTCATATTCCCCCATCATCACTTTGTAAAAGACCCCATTTACTTTAAACTCCCATACTAACCTGTATTAAGTACACATATCATCTCCACACCAGACAGACCAATCCATTCTTTTCTAACAGCACCATGTCCGTATATTTCTCAGTGCTGTATTTCATCCAAGCTTTTTATTGCTTAGCACAAACTTAGTTAGGGATATTATGAGTGTGCATGTGAGTCAGCGATTATGGTCATTCAAGTCCAAGGGATATCATCTGCAAAGTTGACCAACAACCCCTCGCATGGATGGCAACTTCAAGGCCAGAAAATCAAGTAACACCACAAATCAGCTAGCAGATTTGAGAAACCACATTTATTTTTGTAGTAGTACAGACCGGTTTCGGTCTAATGACCTTTATCAATGTAACATTTGGAATCTTCAAAACACTTGCAGATATAGTGACACCAAGATTTGAACACACCAATCAAAAAACAAAAAAAACAAAACATGCTGTGTGGAGGTATGGAGATCATTTGTGAATATTGTGACAGTTGTAGTCCTAAGATAGAACCCTCTGGGACACTCCTATAGTTATGGGCAGCTGAGGAGAGAGAACATTTTCCCATTTCACAGCTTGGTACTTGTCAATTAAGTAGCTTTGGAACCAGGTAAGAGTGGAATTTGATAAGTGATATTGGTTTAGTTTGTTTAGCAGGATTTGGTGCAAGAATGTGTCAAATGCTTTGGACATATCCAAAAAAAGAGTTGATACCTGCCAGACCATAAAATACAGATGTCATCCAAATAACGTCTGTAAAAAAGAATGTGCTCTTCCCATGGTGGTATTAAGACAAATGTGTGTTCCCACATATGTAGTACTACATTTGCATAAAAAGTATGTAGGCTCTGAGGAGGACCTATCTCAATTCTTCACACACATCAATTCAACCACAAAATTTTTACAATTCACACACACTGTGGATTCACATGAGCTTCATTATCTAGATGTCACCCTCTATAAAGACTATACTCAAAAAACCTTTCATTCCAAACTACACTGCAAGCCCACCTTTTCCAACTCCTTTCTACATTTTGAAAGTGCACACCCTCCATATCAAAAGAGAGGAATTATTAAGGGACAGCTCATTAGAGCAAGTAGAATTTGTAGCACACAGAATGATTTTGAATTGGAGGTGGAGTTCTTGCAGAGTCTTTTTTTGGAGAGAGGTTACCCTTTGGAATTATTTGTAACCCTAGCAGCAGAAGTAAGGTCCGCACGGCACTCCCTATATATACCAATATTAGGGGGTGGACTTGAACCCGTGTCCAACATTACTCAAAATACAGATGCTCCCCACACCAACAGTTTTACATACACGTACTCATCCAATTCTCATGAAATGGAAGAAACTATTTTGCACCATTGGCCAGTTTTGGCCCTCTTTGACAAATTAAAGGATTACATACCATCTAAACCTAGTTTTGTTCGTAAAAGAGCCAACTTAAAAGAAATATTTGAAAGAAATCAAGGAACCAAGAAGAGAGTCAAACAACCAAGGCTGGGCACATTTAAATGTGGCGCTTGCGCTCAATGTCTTGCCATATCAAAAGAAATAGCCCCCTATCTTCCATCAAGAAACTACAAGATACATCCTACAGGTTTTTACACCTGTGCTACCAGAGGGGTGGTTTATCTGGGGCTGTGTACCAACTGTCAAAGTTTCTACGTGGGCAAAACAGAGAGGGAACTAAGAAAACGAATCTATGAACATCTTCATGATATGATCAAGAAGAAGGAGACCAATGCCTTCTATAAACACTCCCTCTCTTGTCCAGAACCCAAAATCCAGTTCCTGGTCCTAGAACAAGTAGAACCAGACGCAAGGGGTGGTGACTGGGAATCTACCTTAGGCTACCGTGAACTATTATGGCAGCTGAGACTGAATGCAGGGAAGCCACCCGGTCTAAATGGGATGATCAGTATTAAACCAGTCTTGAAGCTTAGAAGGGCTAGGCTATAGTTCTTGGACTTGGGATTTCTCAACACAGCAATACATTCACACATTATATAAAATTAATGAGCATCTATGGCTTCAAAACTTTAATTTAAAAATATTTTTAACATTAAAATTTAATATAAATGGACACTAATAATATCCAACTTAATGCTAATAGTGTCCTTTAACAACACAAAACAAGTTTTTTAAGTTGTTTAATACTATAATATAGTTTTTAACAACTTTTAATCTCAATGAGATTTTTTAACTTCCAATTTTTAAACTTTGATATCTGAGAATTTCTATGTTTTAAAGTTGCTGCTTCATTCTTATATTTTTATATATGTGTATTCTATTTTGAATTGATGTAATGAAAATTAATTTCTAGCTTACAGCTTTAAATCACTGGAGCACTTGAATACCAGGTTTTACCAATCAACTTTGTAATTGCCAAGGTATATAACAGGTTTTGCAACATATTATATCTGTAATACTTGATAAAGCTCAGGACTACCTGAGCGAAAGCGCTTGTGTGATTTCTTCCTGTGACTTGTGTAATCGGAATACTTTTGGAATTAAAACTATTTTTGGTCTATAATACAGTCTCGGTTCTTCTCCAAGGTCGTGGATTAAATTCTTTGCTTGTTATTGTTCTCTTGTTCATTGCTTCACTTGTTTTGAGGGTAAAGCTTGTATCAAATGTTATTTGTGTTTGGAGGGATAGTGTGGTAGGAACTGTCCTGTGATACTAAGGATAGAATTGAGTTCACAAAGTGGGAGTTGAATTGTGTTTCGATGGGAACTTTAGTGTCAGGGGTGGTTGGCTTTGGGGTAGCCTTTTGGGTGGATCTTAGTAGCTGGTTTACATTTTTCCAAAATTTTGGGGGGGGTTGTGTTGGTATTTAGTTTGTAATGTCATGTAATGGGATTTTTTGTCCAGCCTAATGCATTTTTTGCATGGTTGCACAGTTCTTGATACTTAGTTAGGTTTTGTGTTTCTTTTTTGATAGTAAAGCCAGGCAGTGTCTCTGGACTTGAGGATTTGTTTGGTTTCTTTACTGAGCCAGGGGCTTGTAGAGTTTCTAACCTTGATTTTGCACAATGGAGTGTCTAGGTGTTGTAGAAATTTTTTGAAATATGCTACAGCCTGGTCAAGTGGGAGGGTTTTTAGGGGGGTCCAGTCACAGATACAGAGTAAAGTATTGAGGACCTCAGGAGAGGATTTTTTGTTTCTAGTGGATTTATAATTAGTGGTTTTGCATATGCTTGTTCTACGACGTATAAGGTATATATGCTGTGGTCACTTAAGGTGTCTGGGAGACTGCCTGTGTGGGGGTACAATGTGGGGTTGTTAGTTAGGACCCAGTCAAGGATGGATTCCCTTTTGGATTTGGACTAGCTGCTGGTAGCCATGGATATTTATTAGATTACTTGGTGGTTCTGATATACAGGTGAACCAATCTAGGTTGAAATCTCCCAGAATAAGGGTTTCTTGTGAGTATGTGGAACACCACCAGGATAAGAAGACTTCAAGGCTAGCAGGTGTATTACCAGGTGGAATATAGATCACAATTGTGGTGATGACCTTTTTAGAGTGAAGTTAAAGTTGTAAGATAAGTATGTGCCAATTATTGGGGGAGGGGTAGGAGTTTGTTAATTCAAATACAGTTAAGTTGGACTTATACAGTAAGGCAGTTCCACCCCCTTTACAAAGTGGTCTGTCTTGTCTAATGATATTGTAGCCGGTAGGGAGAACTTCTGATTTAGCTTTGTTTTTATTTAGCCAGGTTTCTGTTAAAGCAACTATGTCTGGGTGGTAGTGTGCTATTGTGGCCTGGAGTTCAGGTATTTTATTTTTGATACTTGTAATATTGGTATTTAGCATTAAAAAATGGTTGGTTTTGCTGCTGTTGTTGATTTGCCCCGGGATGAAGATAGTGGGGGGGTGTTATGTTCTGAAATTTGTGTTGGACAGGATGGATTTGGGCCTGGGTTGGAGTGGATATCTCCACTTATGGTGAGCCTGGTGTTAAAATAGTGATATAGATGTTGGAGTTTGGTGATGAGTGTGAGAAAGTATTGTGTTTTTTTGGAGTAGGAATGAGAGCATATGTGTTTAGTTCTGAATTGGTCTGTTATGAAGTTCTTTAACAATCGTGGGCAGATATTATTATAATGTGTGGTGTCTGTACATGAGAGTGCATAATATAGTGTTGTGTTACTAAGTTTAGGGATATTGCTAGAGTGATAACTTGAGGAGTTATAAAGATTTATGAGAAGACAGACTAGACTTAGTTGTGTGATAGTCATGGTTATAAAGCTTAAGTTGGTTCTAGGTGGAGGTCTGGATAGGAATTATAGGGTTGCACTATATGTCGATGGGTAAGTAATGTGTGGTGATGTAATAATGCCTAGCGGGAATGAGAGTGGTTGGGAGTATTTTATGGTTGAGCAAGTTGATGTGGTGTAATGTGATCTGACTTGAGGAGCTGTGATTGGTGGAGGTGATGTGAGGTTGAGCTGTGAGTGTGGTTATGATTACTATAAATGTAGAGGTAGTAGGGGCAGGAGGGAATTGGGGGCAGAGGAGTGGAGAGAGCCCGAGCATTAGCAAGGGCAAATGGAGCAGGGCAGAGCCCACCAAGACAAGAGTACTGGGCAGCAAAAAGTGTTATTTTACAAATTTGAACACTTTCCTGAGGTATAATGGCTTACCAGCAAGCAGAATTCAATTGCTGAAGAGCACTTGTGTCCTGGTGGGAGACTAGTAATTTAAAGATGGCTCCATGCTCAGCAGGATTCTAATATAGACTTAGTATTAGGGGAGGGGGATAGCACAAGGGGTGTAAACCAGGTGGAGTGCAAAGAAATCAGATAGGCAATCAGTGAAAATCTATCAGTGAAGGCCTCAGAGGGGGTAAGTAATAATTCAAACTACCTGTAAAGTGAGGAAGAGCAGAGACAGCAAAGTTTATTAAGGCTGGGCATGTGTCTTCACACACTGACTTGCTTATTAGTATCCAGTTTGTGCACAGATTAGAGTAGGGAGATACATTAGCAATGAAGGGGAATGTATAGAGATGCAAATAAACAGGTGGGCCTCAAGTGATACAAACTAAGGCAGAAAGCACTGAGAGGGCTGCTTGATGGTTAATTTAATCACAGAGATCTGAATTAAATGTATACTGTCTATTGGACAGTTAGGATTACTGCACTAGCTGGGGGGAGGACACAAGGCTACAACAGTTAGTTTTATTAGCACTCTGAGAACTACTAAGAAACATTGCTAATGTTATAGCTTCAGTCTCATAACACATACAAGTAGAATGCCTGGGTGGACTGACCCTGCTCTTGAAGCTCAAAATGTATATCCTTTAGTTCTGCAGTACTGATTCCTTCTTAGACTGTATGGGTGGGGTGGTAGCGTCAGACTGCAGAGTTGCTTGAGTGTGTTCTGAAGAGAGAAAAAAAAGAGAGGATGAAGGTAGTAGAATGAGACAAAGATAGGGTAAAGAAAGTAATGAGGAGATAGCAGGGTGCAAAAGATACAAGTCAGACGATAGTGTGGATAAAGCAGGAGAATAGATGCTACTGCTACAGTGTGAGAGTGCTTCAACAGTTACCACATCACAGTGCCATAACGTAATTTGGAATCAGGTTATAAATCATGCACAATACATTTATCATTTATCAGCCAATTATACTGTGCAAACAAGAAAAAGTAGAATGAACACTTAACAGATTCCCTGATCCTGTCAGACTTGAACTACAAAGTTACCAGATAAAATCAACTTGATGCGCATAATAAAGGAAGTAGAAGCAAGCAGCGAAACTCAACAGGTACAAAAAGTAAAATTTATTGAGCGCTTTCGTCTCCAAATACAAGACTTCTTCAGAATATGTTAACAGACCACAAAATTCCTATATATACACACAGATTTAAAGATAATTTATTGTCATTTAGGACCACACATGCAGCCTAAATGAAATTACAAATGTCAGCTCACAAGAGAAATGCAGTGCAAATAATATAGATACAGCGGCATCAGAGAATGTAAGAAAGAAAATAACACGTAGGTAGCTCGCATTACTACCCATTATCAAACCCCTTCACCCTTAAGACAGAGAATAAATAGAGACTAGTGAATAGCAGCTATTTAGTTACTGTATTGCACTTGTTAACCTTAGACATCATATATATCTATCTTAGCTATCATATTGTGTAATACTAATACTGGCGGTAATTGCTCAGAGCAGCAAGATTACATAAATAAAAATAAATAAAAAGAGGCTTCAGTGTATCCAGTACTATGGTTGGTATCCGAGTTAATAAGCCTCACAGCTGTAGGATGCAAACTGTTCCTGAATCTGGTAGGCCTACAGTGGAAGCCCCTTCCAGACGCAAGACATCTGTAACAGCTCTGTGGTACAGAGCAATAAAGCCCTGACTTAACTTAGATGACATAGGGATCAGTTAGTAGCTAAAGTGCTGGATGAGCCAGCTGGGCAGACCAGGAGTCAATGGCCAACACCACACACCTGGCTTGAAAGAGGGAAGCAGCAAGGTTCACTGCTATACTGTCACCCAGTGGAGGCTGACTGCCATAGCAGGTCTGCTGGAGTGGGTGAATGTTCACTAAACTGCTTACACTGTAACTGAAGTCAGGCACTGAGAGCAGTAGCTGGGTCTGATATTGTGGCTATGCCTATCATCTGCAATGGAGTATGGCGGGTTAGACCATAACTGCAAATGTCCATATAGCTAACTGAATGAAGTTCTCCCAAAAGCTCTCATCCCAAGCGGACACAAAGAACGAATGAGAGTTAGTGCTTTCACTGCTTAGTCTTCGGTAATGAATGTAGAGGTAGAGAGTAATAAAGAATTGATATTTAACAGACACAGAGAAGAAAAATCACATGAGAGAGAGTGTAGTGGTATATTTCAGTATATCCAGATAGTAAATTGATAAAGTCCCACAAATCCTAACACAGCTGTCAGAGGCTAACAAAGTGGTTATCTCTTTCACGGCCCAGGCAATCTGTATTACTCTGCCTAAACATACGCTTTAGCTATCAAACAGGGACATTAACTTTTCCTCAGAGCTTGATGAATGCAATTCCCTTTATAACTGACATAAGACCTCTCATCCCATTTCATAAAATGCACCACTATCACAGACTGGATTCCATTGCCTCCTTCCCTCCATGTTACACAGACAAGACATTCTAGCTCTACTATCAAAACTGTGCAAATGAATTTCATTCAGTTTATTTTTAATTTGTGTGCTAAGTCAGAAAAAAATAATAATTTTGTTATATACTTCAATTATGCCATGGGCCACACTTTTAATGGTAAAGCTGTATTTGTGGTCTAGATACAGTAGGCAATTAATTGACATGTTTCTGGATTTCTGATGAAACCAATATACCCAGACAAAGTCTACAAAGACATGATTAGAACAAACTCTATGAAATCATAGCTACAGTCAGAATTGAACACTGTACCTTGGGCTGTGAGACAGGTAACATTGCCTTCCACTGACCCCTTGCACAAACCTCAATAAAGTTTTTTGCACCACTAAATGATTTTTGTAAAGGTACACTTTACACAAAAAACATAAAAAAATAAAAAAAATAAAGTTCATATATTTTTCTCCTAGTCCACTGGATCAGCCCAATGGCTCCCCTTCCTGCAACCAAATGACCCATGCATTCCTCCACTAACGTTAGAGCCTCTGGGTCATTCATTCCCTTTGGATGAAGGCTGAGTGTTAGGGAGGAGGATAGTTTCCAGATTCTGTGAACTGTTCTATCCCCACCCCCTCAAAAACTGGCAAGCTGTATGGTCATTGTCTTTCTGAGGGGCATGTTTGCTTGTGCATTTGCACAACCTCTCAGTTAAGCATTACACCACTTTGCAGTATAGGCATGCTAGGCTTTGTATGCTGCCAGAGATACACCTGTATTCCTGGATGTGCTGACAATGCTGGGAGCCAGTTTGCCCAAAGGTGATCATGTCACTGTTGGCCACGCAGTCCTGGACTCAGTGCTAGATGAAAATGGGTCATATGAGGTGCTGTCAATGAATTAGCCCTCTGCACCATGGACCATGGGTCCAAGTAAAGTTTAGCTATTTTTGAGAATTGGTACATAAAGGCTTCATTATTCTGCACTCATACGGTTCATAGATTCATAGGTTCGGTTCATAGATTAGTACTAGGCTAACTACCCTTGTGGGCCATTTCAGGCCTAGCCAATTACCCCATGTGAGAATCAAACCCTGCAACTTGTGTCTGTAAGGTGAACACCTTAACCATTATGCCATCCTCCCACATACAAGCTTTTAGTTATTCATTAGCCCCTTCACTTGTTATCCAGCTTAAATCCAGAGACCCATATAAAAGGAATGCAGTGTTATTTCTTTTGGACCGTGCTCTAAACTGGAGACTGTAATAAAGCTCTCTCTGCTGTTTAAGTGATTACAATATAACATTTCTAAGCACCATACCATATTTTAAAATTGCTACAATGATATTTAATTATCTTTTTTCCTGCAAAGTACATCTTAAATGAGTTTTCATTGTGCTAAAGGCTCAGAGTTTACTCAAGAGATGCATCCATCTGTGCTATGCTCTCAGCCCTTCCCAGTGTTATTTTTAATTTTAAAGGTACAACTTTAACCTTCATAGAAAATCCAAACCACTATTCATATGTAGCATAACAAATGATTCATACAGTTACTGATATATTAATTAAAATCTTTTAATACTTCTTTCTAAAACAATTTCCACAGAAAAGCTTATTTACAAACTGGTTACTGACAAAGTTATGTATAGTTCTTACACGGATATAAAACCATGCAAGAGTTAAACCATTATGGGCTGAATTCATGAAGGTACCTCAAATATGTTTATTAGAAGTGTACGCCTTCCAGTATCTGTATGCTTTCAGCAAACACCATTACATGATGCTGCACCATCCTCCAAAATGAAGACATGCAGCCCAGTGAAGGGTTGGCCCCATGGCAATGCTGAATGCTAATGAGACATTCTGGGAGAGAGGCATATGCTAATTCGCTATGTGCTGTCTCACCAGATCCTGTTCCAGGAAAGCATCTACAGATCTGATCACCTCAAGAAAGAGCTCAGACATGTAAATCAGCACAGCCATTCCCACCACACAGTGGTAATGAACATGGCCAAAAGGCCACGTTCAGCTGCAAAATGCGAACATGGGAGTGGGGAGCACTACACATCAGGGCTTACTGTAAAAGTGCCATAATGGCACCAACATATAACTGGGGATTGGGAGTGGAGTAACCACCTGACACCAGGGATTAATGTTAAAAGTGTTGTAGCAGCACCAACATTACTATAGGAACTGGGATGGGGATACACAGACACCAAGTATTACTCCTTTATTTGCTGTACTAGCACCAATGTTATTACTGGGATTGGGGGGTACACTAAACACCAAGTATTACTCCTTTATGTGCTGTACCAGCACCAGTGTTACTACTGGGATTGGGGGGTACACTAGACACCAAATATTACTCCTTTATGTGCCATACCAGCACCAATGTTACTACTGGGATTGGGGGGGGGGTACACTAGACACTAGGGCAATCTCCATAAAGTGCCCTGAGGCATAGAACAGTATAATGGGGACTGGGAGAACCACCAGACACACTCAACTGCTGTAGTGCTACCAACAGTAGTAACGGTTTCAGAGGTGTGGGGGGGATCACTATATACAAGGAAGGTAATGTCATAATAGCAAAGACAACATGGGGAGGAGACAAAGGGTGGAACTATACAGTAGACACAATGGATGATTCTGTAAAGTGGATGGCGGTTGGGGAGAATACACTAGACCATCAGGGCCTAATACACAATTAATATAATGACACCAAAGTATGAGGTGGGTGATCCAAGGGAGTGTAGATCGGGTACAGACAGGTAGAGGGACTGTAGTGTGTGTGCGTGTGTGCGTGTGTGTGTGTGTGTGTGTGTGTGTGTGTGTGTGTGTGTGTGTGTGTGTGTGTGTGTGTGTGTGTGTGTGTGTGTGTGTGTGTGTGTGTGAGATGGGTGCTGCTACTGTCTACACAAGCAGCAGGATATTACCACAACATGCATGTCAGTCATGATCTGTACATTGGCTACTAAATGCAGTTCAGAAAACATTCAACTTTGAAAATAATGAGGTCTGACCTTGTTGCAATTATGTTTCTGAATCCCAAATTGGTACATCATGCTGGAAGGGCCTTTTTAGCATAATCCACATGACTCATGCTAGGAAATTTAATGAATGCCTGGTTATGTACTGCAAATGGTACATTTCTGCAGTTTTTGCCCTTGTACCAGTTGACCATCAAGCCTTCCCCTTATCAGGCAAGGTCGCTTCCATCAAAATTTCAACCAGTATCACAGAGAGAGAGAGACATGTCTATCGGGGGGGGGGGGGGGAGTGTAACCCATGTCACCACAGAGGCTCAAAATACCTTCCCCACATATGTGCATGGACTCACATCCCCACTGTGAAGGCGAACACCCACCAGTGGTTTAGTGAGGCTGATAATTGCATCCTGGCTACGTATTTGCATCTCTGCCTCTCAGTTGAGGTGAACCACTACAATAATCATCTGGATCCATGCTGTCCTTTTCTCTTGTCAGCGTGCATGCTGGTCATCAAACTCAGGTCACTTGACATGTAGCCACAGCTTTTATTCTGTTACAGACTGGTGCAGGCTTGCAAAAGGAAAGTTTAATGTACCCTGTTTGACAACAGGTCATCTCATGCTTTACTTATTATTCAATGAGGGTACAACGCAATTCCAAATTAAATAATTAGCATAGTCCTTTACTAGTGCATATATGAAAAATTAAATTTGTTACAGACACCACCAATAACTGCCTGGCAGCTTAATTGGTACATTATCTTTTTTTTTCACAAAAAGTAAGCGACATTTAGTGTTCAATTTTGTGTTCTTCTTTCAAGTGTTCTCTTTCACAGAGAAGGCTTTCACTATAATTCTGTCTCGCATCATGTCAACATTAACTCAGGATACATACTGCCAAACACAAATAATAACTATTCAAATCAAAGTTCATATACATCATTATCTATATGAAAAACAAACTAAAGAAAATCCATTTTCTCTTTGATCTGGTTTAAAAATAAAAAAAAGAACAAGAATTCATATTCAAAACACTATACACCAAAGCTTTAAGTCACAGAAAAGGCTGTAATTTATTATATACAAGTAATCTATGACGCGACAATACTGCATCCAGTAAGGAAAATGCTAATCATTTAAATATTAGCTTTTCAACAATAGCATTAAAATAAAATGTTCATTCAAGTCTTGTTTCTTGGACAATTGATTTGTTTGCCAATTATTTTCAAACAGTTCTATTTGATTATTATAATCTCCTCCTCAAAACTTTGCTTACTGTCCTCGCAATTTATTATAAAACAAAACTTCACATGCATCACAAACCCTAACATGTTACACAAAGCATTTGCTGTACAGTGTTCCATTATTTTTCTATTTAAACTTTTAAATACTTGTATCAACATAGTAATATTCAGATTCTATAGACTATGCACATATAAAGCTGTTGAGTTTTAATGTGCCCACTTTATAACATTAAATTTCTTGACATTTAATTGGTCTGCAATGAAAAATTAATGGTTGCCTTTTTGCCCAACATGGCCTGCCTTTCTGATGCCTAGTCACCTAAGATGGATGCAATGAAAAAGTTTCAGAAAGTTAAATTTATAACTTAACTAAATGTATTGTGATCTTGCAGGAACCTAAAGAAGTTAGGGAACTGTAGGAAGACATGGGGATATGGTAATTTACATCCCACATACATTTTTTTCATTTAAATATAATCCAAGGTATCTGTCTTGACAGAAACGGATCTTACAAGATGGTTTATAATGGACCAAACCACAGCCCCTTGTAATATCCATTTAAGCTACAGAAGGCTTACATTTTCAAAACGTATTATATTAAAATCAGTGCAACAGACAGGTGTAAGCTGAATGGGTTTTGTAACCTTGGTAGTACTCATATTGGTTAAGGTAGTAGAAGTACTCATATTGGTTAAGGTAGTAGAAGTACCATTATTGGTTAAGGTAGTAGAAGTACTCATATTGGTTAAGCTAGTAGAAGTACTCATATTAGTTAAGGTAGTAGAAGTACCATTATTAAGTTAAGGTAGTACAAGTACCATTATTAAGTTAAGGTAGTAGAAGTACTTATATTGGTTAAGGTAGTAGAAGTACCATTATTAGTTAAGGTAGTAGAAGTACCATTATTAAGTTAAGGTAAGACAAGTACCATTATTAAGTTAAGGTAGTAGAAGTACTTATATTGGTTAAGGTAGTAGAAGTACCATTATTAGTTAAGGTAGTAGGGTACTTGGATGGCATGTATACGTTTTTGATTTTATACCCTTTTGATGTTGCAATCTCAAGGATATGACCTGCAGTGAAATAGTCCGTGATGGAGTGAATCACATCCATTGTTCACATTCAACGCAAGTATGTGCAACATGAGTATACTATTTACAACAGTTCTTACTACTTCAGTTTTACAATATTCTTTCTTGTATTGCACAGTATGACTTAGAAGTTTTTCCAAAATAGTTTAAGATTTTTTCATTAAAAAGGGGCATTAAAGGAGCCATTACTTCTTTTCAATAGCTGACTAAAAATATTATTACCCATTTGTTAACCAGGTTGTTAAATGGATGTACAGACCATTTTCACAAGTGACCCTGGAACAATATTTGATGAGGTGACTTGCTCAAGGTCACATAGTAGGCAAATGCAGGAATCAAACCCTGCACCAAAGAAACTGCAGCTCACAGCATTAATCCTCTGTACCATTTGCCACAAGGAAACATCAGAACAAAACTGATAATATGCAAGAAAAAGCTTCTCAACAGACAAATTTTTAAAGCATCCTTGCAGCTTTATGATCGGAAAATAAAATACACTGCATCCTGTTTCTCTGATGTAGAAGGAAGACTTAAAGAAGATGAGATTACCATAACATGTCTGTTGAAATCAATTATTTCACAGAGCAGAAGACTTGCAAAACAGAGCCAGAAGGAATAATCAGACAGTTTTTGCTTTTCAGAAAAAAAGAATAATGGATAAAAGATAGGACCCCTCACAATATGTATCTCTAAAATGCTAAATCTAGAAGGACAACTTTCATGTGGGACTGATAATGCCCACAAAGCTTTGAAAAAATACTAATAATGCACCTACAAGATATACTGTCAGATTCTTAGATGATTATTAGACTAACAAAAACCAGAGGGCCTTATTAAGACTAGCCATGCTTCCCAAGCATTTATGACAAGGTTTGTCACCCTAGGGTTATTTTAAGTGGTATGTGTAAAGCTCAGGCATGGGTGGTCAAGCATTTACAGGCTAGCTGTATCAGAGACCAATGGCTCAAGTTACACTTGAATTGGGTTAGGGAAGTTTACCTCCATAGAAAGCACACATGGCTTCAGTGCTGCTAAAGCTTTTTTTTTTTTGTTTTTCTTAACTAACCTTGATAAAGGGTTGCTTATTAAGTTGAGAGTTTTTATGGACATGGTTTTAGAAAACAATGTTTTGGTATTTGAAAATCATTTATTGAGACAAAAGACAGGGATTGCCTATTGGGAGACCCAGTTTGTCGTTAATTCCAAATTTAAGGATAACTGGGTGTTTTATGGATGATTTTTGGACAACATGATTTTTTAATGAACCTAAGGAGAGGGTAAGTTGCAGGATTTTTATGAATATTTGCACACTACTGATTTTTTGAGGTTCATGATGAATATTCAGGCTGATTTTCTTGATATTACTATTAGGAAAAATAAAGTAGTAATCAACAAGCTATCATAAACCTACATACTCCAATTATTTTTCACATTTTGACAGTATGCACCCTATTCATCAGAAGAAGGCCCTTATGAAGGGACAGTAGTTTAGACTGGCCAGGATAGTCACAGATGACTTTCAACTGGAATATGACAAAGTCATTTATATGTTTAGTTTGAGAGGATGTCCTGAACCTTTTTTGTTGGACGTTTTGTCAGAAGTTAATGAGAAAAGGGCAGGCCAATTTGCACTACTATTAGGGTTGAGGGTAAGGTGATGCTTAGTTATGCACAAGGAGAGGATGTTGTGTATCATTTTGACATATAATGATGATTTTGTTGGGTTGAAATCTATTATCCAAAGGAACTGGAGGGTTTTTGGGGTGGAACATGAACATTTGGAGGTTGTGGGTAAAAGGCCTACCATTGTGTACAAGAAAGATTTGTGTGTTAAGCCACTACTGGAAAGACCGGTGAGGGACTTGCGGCACAGAAGGATGGATGGGTTTATATCACTTCATTGAAAGTGGAAAATATCGAAGCTGTAAACATCGAACTGAAAGAAGTGAACTGTAAAACATCGAAATAAGGAAAAAAACATGTGGAGTGCAGATCAAAAACAACTTGCACCATGCAGGGGGCAAGACCCCCTGCACCCCCACACCCCCTGCCACTTAAATACATCACTTCGGAGATTGCACTTCAGTGCGGAAATGGAAGATTTCACTTTCCTAGACTGTAGTGCGATCTCGGAGTTGGTATACTTAAGTAGCAGGGGGGTGCGGGGTGAAGGGGGGTTTGCCCCCCAGTCTACACCCTTCATGTTCCATGTACCTGTTGGGAACTGCTGTTGACATTATTTCAATGTTGTCATAGTTTACTGTTTTCAGTTCGATGTTTAGTTCTTCAATGTTTTCTGCAGTTGATGATGTGATATAAACCCGGATGTCTTGGTGTGAAAGTCATGGCCTAAAGCTCAATGTTAAGAAGTGCATTGTCATCCCTTTTGGTAAATCCTTGTACCCATGAACTACCACATAGCCGGTAGCTCACTAAACACAAAGTGTGATAAAAGACCTTAGGACATAGGTGGACAGTAGTCTCTCCTTTGATAACCACATCATCACAGTGGTCAGGAAATCCTTCTATGTGGCATACCTCATCACAAAAGGGGTCTCCTCTAGAAAAAAGGAGGTTATTGTTCCTCTCTATTCATCCATCAACCCATGTACAATGCCCAGTTTGGCATGTATCTCACAAGACACCTACAACTGGAAAGGCCACAGAAATACCTCACTAAGAGGATTACCGGCCACAAACAGATGCCATACGCAGGCCGTCTCAAAAAACTCCAACTCTACTCTGTCTCATATCACCTACTCAGAGGCAATCTCTGCCAAACATACAAAGTTATGTCAAACCCAGAGCTGTTGGAAATGCTACACTTAAAGAAATCCCAATCTCTCTGAACCACACGCTCCAGGGACCTAAAACCCAGAGCTGTTGGAAATGCTACACTTAAAGAAATCCCAATCTCTCTGAACCACATGCTCCAGGGACCTAAATCTTGTCACCACAATAAACAGAATATGCTGGAGGGATAGATTCCTGGCCCAGAGACTTCCCATACCCTGGAACAAACTACCCATTCATGTCAAGCAAAGCTCCTCATTGGCCCTCTTTAAGAAAACCTCAACAACTGGATGGTACTGCTTGACAGGGGCACAGGAAAATAATTTTATTGGGTGGCAAAAGCCCAGGAACCTTTTTGGCTAGGGTTATATAGGCCCCAAGGCTGACAGCCTAGTACCTACGTATGAACCTCTGAAGCTATGGCCATTATTCCAAGGGTCCATACATTTGGGAAGGGACATCTGTGGTGAATGAAGGTTACGGTGAGATTGATATTCCAAGGAAATGTTATCTGCGGCAGTAAAGGGGTAGTATATTTGGCCCTCTCTGAACATTGCAGTGCATTCTACATATGTAAGACTAAAGCTTAGTCTGAGCAAAAGGGTTTCTCAACATCTTTAATACATTAAGACAAAGGATGGAAGGAATGCAGTATATAAGAATGCAGAAAAAAAACACTTTCATAGATTCAAATTTTTAGTTATTGAACAGGTAGACCTAGGGCAGAGAGGTAGACCAGTGGATGATTTTTTGGAATATCAAGAGCTTAGATGGCAGTCAACAACTAATGCCACTGTGTACCCTGATCTGATTGAAAAGTACAGTTTTGTACCTACCATAAATGTAGATGTTCGAAGATCCACATTGCTGCAGTCATAACCTGTGGGTAGTCCGCTGTCCTCGGTCGGCCCGAATACCAAAGTATTAGGCTGGCGTCGGTCATGGTCGCTCAGATCTGACGTCAGTACGTCTTGGTACTAAAGCGCATGACCGGCGTCATATCCCCAGTCTTTCTTGCCCCAGATGTCAGAAGGCCCTAAAAAGAAAGGCCATAGCCAAAAAACAGAGAAACATCCAACCACCCATGTACAAACAATATTTACAACCCAAAACACACAACCACCCCAAACTACAGTGGGGAAGGAGGGACGGTAAATTGGACTGCAGCAATGTGGATCTTCGAACATCTACATTTATGGTAGGTACAAAACTGTACTATGTTCTTCATCTCACATTGCTGCAGTCATAACCTGTGGGTAGAATCCCAAAGCAAAGGTAAAGGGAGGATGGCAAAATTATAAAGCATTGGGAGCTGCTAACATGCCCTGTAAAACTGCAGTGGCAAACCCAGCCCTAGATTTGGAGTAAAGAGGGAGATGGTAATGCTTAGAAAAAGTGTGCACTGAACTCCAAGTAGCTACCTCCAAAATATCTTTAGTAGCTACACCCCTTAAAAAAGCAGTAGAAGTGGCAGTAGCCCTAGTGGAATGAGGTCTGATTCCAGCCGGAATCTCCTTACCATGATGAGAATAACAAAAAGCAATACAATGGCCAATCCATTTAGAAATAGTTTGCTTAGAAACAGGTTTCCCCTGGGATCCCAAAGCAAAAGAGACAAACAACTGTTGAGACTGTCTGAACCCTTTAGTTCTGCTCAAATAATAACGCAACTGCCTGTGAATATCCAAAGAGTGCAAAATTTTTTCCCCTTTATTTTGGGGATCAGCATAAAATGTAGGCAAATGAATAGATTGGTTTAAGGCCACATTTGAAACAACTTTAGGCATAAAAGTAGGGTTAGTACGTAAGGATACCCTATCCTTATGAAAAATCAGGAAGGGCTCAACTGCCATTAGAGCCTGTAATTCAGATACCCTTCTAGCAGACGTAATGGCCAACAAAAAAGCAGTCTTCCAAGACAAAAATTTCAACTCAGATGTAGCTGCAGGTTCAAAAGGAGGTAAAGTGAGTTTTTCCAACACAAAATTGAGATCCCAGGAAGGAGTAGGAGCTCTACGTGGGGGTCTTATGTTCTTTGCCCCTCTAAGAAATTGCTTAAACAAAGGATGAGAGAATAATGGTGGGTCACAATCATAGTGAGCAGAAATGGCTGCAGCATGAACTTTTACAGAGGAGAAAGACAAACCTTTGTCTAGTAATTCTGTAAGATACTGAAGAGAAACACTCAAATTAGGTACTGAAACATCAAAGCTCTTTGCCTGGCTCCAAAGAAAAAATCTCCTCCATTTATCAGCATAAACTTTCCTTGTACTAGGTCATCTGGCCTCCAAAATAACATCCAAAACTTGTTGAGGAAGCTGCGACCCTCCAGGGTCTAGAACAGAATATGCCAGGCTGTCAGATGCAGGGACTGTATCCTGACATTGAGGAAATGATTGCCTGCCTGGGACAAAAGGTGTGGAATTGATGGCAAAGGCCAAGGAGGCTCCCGTACTAAACTCCTCAGCAGAGGGTACCAGTGCTGACGTGGCCAATCTGGAGCTATTAGAATCATGGAGGGCTTGTCCTGTCTGACCTTCAAGAGCACCTTGGGAAGGAGAGGCAGAGGAGGAAAAGCAAAGACGTGAAGATTGTTCCAACTGAATGATAGAGCATCCACTTTCCAAGCTTTTGGATGAAACAGCTTTGTGCAAAACTTTGGCAGCTGGAAATTTAGTGGAGAAGCGAACAGATCTATGTCTGGAGTCCCCCAAAGCACTGTCAACTGTCGAAATACATGAGGATCCAATTTCCACTCATGGGGATCCACTATCTGTCTGCTCAAAACATCCGCTAAGGAGTTCTGTGCTCCTGGCAGAAACCTTGCCTGAAGAGTGAGGTGTAAACTGAGAGCAGTCTCCCACAAAATCATAGCTTGCCTGCAAAGAGGGTATGAATGGGTTCCCCCTTGCTTGTTGATGTACCACATGACAGTTGTGTTGTCTGTTTGAATCAACACGTGTCCTGGTAGAAGTAGATCCTTGAAAGCCATCAATGCAAATTGGACTGCTAACATCTCCTTCATGTTGATATGCAAATGTTGAAGTCTGGCAGGCCACGTGTCTTGAACCCATTTTCCATTGAGGTGTGCTCCCCAAGCCTTGTCTGAGGCATCTGTCGTTAAAATCTGATTCGCCTTTGGTCGGGTCACAGAGAGTCCCTTGTTTAGGTGACATTCCTGAGCCCACCACAAAAATTCCTTTTGAATGCAAGGTATTATCTGAATGACAGTGTCCAAATCGTGGCAGTGTTGAGTCCATACACTTTTGAGATACCATTGTAGCTTCCTCATATGCAGTTTGGCATTGGGAAGCACCAGAATACAAGATGCCATGAACCCCAAGGCTTGAAGGACTGTCCTTGCAGTCAGCCTGGACAGGAGAGACAATTGTTGGAAGTAAAGGGTAAGATTTCTTTGCTTGTCCGGGGTCAAAAACGCCATCTGAGAGGCTCTATTCAGTCTCACACCCAGAAAGCACATGTCCTGAGAGGGTACTAGACTGGACTTTATTTTGTTCACAGAATACCCTAGGCACCTTAACACTGCCATAACATACTGAAGATGGTGAAGTAGCTTGTCTTTGTCTTGAGCAAGAATCAGGCAATCGTCCAAATAAGGATAAATTTGGAATCCTCTTAACCTTAAGAAGGCTATCACTGGAGCCAGAACTTTTGTGAACACCCTGGGTGCAGTAGATAAGCCAAAGGGCAATGCAGAGAACTGATAATGTAAAGTCCCAGCCCGAAAACGCAGGAATTTCCTGCAGCTGGGCCTGATAGGAATATGAAGATAAGCCTCCTTGAGATCCAGAGTTACCATCCAGTGATCTTTGCCTAGCAGAGGCAGAAGTTGTTGCAAAGTCAACATTTTGAATTTTGGAATGTCCAGGTATGTGTTGAGAATAGACAAATCCAGAATTGGCCTCCAAGTGTTTCCTTTCTTTGGTACCAGAAACAGGCGAGAATAAAATCCTAGGCCCACTTCTGACGGAGGGACCTGCTGGATAGCCCCCATTTGTAGAAGTAAAGAAATCTGTTTGTGAGCCTCCACCTTTTGCTGAGGAGGAACGTCCGGCATGCCTTTGAAAGGGGGCAATGTGTGGAAATAAAACTTGTAGCCTCGGTTTATAATGTCCAACACCCATTTGTCCTGGGTGACTAAAAGCCAATTTTGCCTGAAAAGTGCCAACTTTCCTCCCAGAGGAGCTGCCAGACAGGAAGGATCGGGCAGCTGAAGATGCAGGTCATTGGGTCTGTTTACGAAAGGACTGGCCCCTGCCCTCACGTGTAGACTGTGCAGGGGAACTCCACGTCCTAGGCCTAAAAGAACCCTGTGCATGAGCTCTGCCCCTACCATGTCTAGATCTACCCCTAGACTGTAAATCAGAAGAAGGGTTAGCCCATCCCTTAGTAGGCCAATTTCTGCTAAACTTAGGGGGCTGCACCTGCAAAAAATCCTTAACAGTCTGCATAGACTTAGCTTTGTCTTCCATTTTCTTCAAGACTGACTCCACAGGAGAACCAAACAAAACTTCAGACTGAAGGGGAGCATCCAAAATTCGAGCTTTAACATGCTCTGACAAGTTCTGATCCTTAAGCCAGGCTTGCCTACGAATAACTGATACAGTGGCAGCCACCCTGGAAGAGGCCTGTAAAGCATCAAAACCACACTGCAAAGAATGCTTACCCACCTGATCAGAGGCATGAACCAAATCCTGTAATTCTTTACACTCTATGCCCTCTGCTAAAGCATCTACCTTAGATTTCAACTGACTAAGGAGAAAATTCTGGTACTTCAGCATATGAAACTGGCAATTCAAAGCCCTCATTGCAAGAGTGGAAGAGGTATACACTTTTTTACCCCACCTATCCAAAGCTCTAGAGTCTTTATCCATAGGAACTGGATTCTTTACAACAGAAGCCCTGATACCCTTAGGTCCCTGGCTAATAGTTTCTGGGTCAGCCCTAGGGCTCTTATACAAATATTTATGAGCCTCTGGCACTCTGTAATACCTGTCTGGCTTAACCGGGGCAGGAGGCAAAGAGTCTGGATTAAGGGAAGCCTCAGAGAAAACATCCTGAACAACATCCAAAACAGGAGGTATAGCCAAGGGCCTATGTTGTGGTAAAAATAAGAATTCCCTAAGCCTCTTTCGGGAATCTGAGAAATCCTGACCTTCCCATTTAAAATGTTCCCTCATAGAATGCAGGGTTTCTGAAAAAGAAAAATCCTCTGGAGGGGAAGCAGAAGGACTAGAATCCTCTGCGTCTGAATCAGAATAAGGAGGAAAATCCTGAATGTCTTCAGCCGAAGACTCTGAGTAATCTGAAGAATGTTCCAAACCTTCCACCTCTGGCTCCACCCTAGGCCTCTTATCTGGAGGGGGCATAGAACCTCTAATCAAAGAAATCAAATCTTCTGCCATTTTAAGCATGTGTTTTTTAGGTACAGAACCTGCAGAACTAGGACTGACGCCAGAGGAAGACAAACCAGGCCTGGCCTTGGAGGGTAGCTTAGAGACAGAGGGAGAAGGCCTAACCACCTTATGTAAAGAAGGGATTACAGCAACCTGAGAGGCCCCCTCAGCCTGACCTGACTCCTGAGAGGCCACATCTTGCAAAATTAAAGGTTCCCCCTGAGACTCAACTGAAACCTCGGCTGGATCCACAGATTCCACCGTGGTTTCTAAAGAACCGGCGTCCGGAACGGACGACTCATCCTGCTTGGATTTTAACGATTTCTCCTTACGCTTCTTAGCGGTAGCGGGCGTCGGAGGATCCGACGGCATATTGTAATTACACCGCTTACCGAAGACAAGCCTAGCACAATCTAACCTACGTTTAATGGTGCGCTTATTAAATTTAGCACAAAAGCGACACCCGACTACGTCGTGCTCAGGCCCAAGCAAGGAATACAGAGAGAGTGGTAATCCCTATGAGGTATCTGTTTCCCACAAGAAATACAATTATTCACTTTTTCTGACATCCAGATTTAACTGAGGCAAGAAAAGACAAAAATATTCCCCAACGGGGTACTTAGCCCAACTTGGTTTTCGGTCTGAAACTCAGAATATGAAAATTTCAGGACGCCGAACGGCACTCGCAAACGCTGCTTCTGCTTTGGACCATGCGGCAAGAAAGACTGGGGATATGACGTCGGTCATGCGCTTTAGTACCAAGACGTACTGACGTCAGATCTGAGCGACCATGACCTAATACTTTGGTATTCGGGCCGACCGAGGACAGCGGACTACCCACAGGTTATGACTGCAGCAATGTGAGATGAACATCCACCTCTTTCTCTAGTATTTTAAAACTGAGAGCTGCTTTTTATTTAAAATAAAAAATAAAATAAAACAAAATAAAAAGCTGTTTTTAAATCAAGTACTTTTTTTTGCATCACTGGTCATGGTTTATCTAGTTAGGAATGTATTTTATGTATGCAATGGTTATTTATACTTAATTTGTTGTAACATATGTTTTTAAGGTTTTAGGTGGTGTGTGGTACTAGCTTAAACAGTTGCCATGGAGACTGATTGGGGGATGGGATTAGTTAATTAACTGATTACTATATATAAGTGAGTAGTTGATGTAAAGAGTTGTTCTGAAGTCCTGTTGTACCTGAATTAAGTGATTTTGTGAACTTAAGCTCTGAAGTCTTCATCTTTTTTTTGTTGTTCTTCAGTTTGTGGTGTTTTTACTTCACATTTTAAACACTTTGCAGATTATTTCAAACACTTTAATCATTATGTCGCTATTTTAGACATTTTGAATGACTGCAATTATTTTGAACACTGAGTGCTGTGCCACATGTTTGGTGACTAAAAATCATTTGAAACAAATTTAAGTAACTTTGAATAACCCCTGACCTGTTTGCAAGTTCACTCCTGGAGTAAGTATTACTCCACTTCTAACGGTGTGCCTCGTGGTTTGTGATTTGCTTCAACTGTGGATCCCATTCTGACACCGTGTCACATGTCTCATGTATTCAAATGAGACACTGAAATACAAAACGGGTTCACGTCATTTACTGTACATAAATACATCAGGAGCTGTAACTGGAACATACACTTCAAACTTACTGACTCATCACTTCTAACACACTCGTACGTGCATCGCCATTCAAGCTAGCACTTACATTGAATGATTATACAAAATGGCACTGATCTCACATGTGCTCAGTAACTTATATGCACATGCTGTCTGACTACAGTGGCTGACTAAGTTCAATATACACACTGATCTCTACAAAGTTGTACTTATTCTTCATGCCCCCTAATATATGCTAAATGTACATATTTAAGAGCATATGCCACAACTAAACTGTTACCCCCAACCACTATCCTATGTGCCTTTTATGTGAGCCTTGCCGGGAGTCAGTTGAGATACTGAGTGATCAGCTTACAAAGTGAAGCTTCTGGCTATGATCCATTCAGCTGGATATAGGTTGAGCCAATGAAGTTCTCCATGGCAAAATCATTAATGGAACAACATAAATGAAAATGCATTTCTCTAAAGTATTAAGTCAAGAAAACCATCACCACTCCCAGATCAAAAGACAACACATGCAAATCATATATGCTGTAGGAAGAAAACTTCCCCACACCCCTCATGAAGACTCCTGTGTAATCAACACGCACTCCAAGTATTATAATCAATGCTGTGGTTACTGCATCTCAAAGGAAATGAACATATGGCAGTGCAGGAACCATGGCCATTAACACAGCACACAAAAATGTCCCAAATCATTTCAGAAATCAGGATGCTGGCTTTTGATTTTTTAATGCATGCAAGTGGGTGTGCACACGCGCGCACACACACACACATGCAGTAAATTATGAAGATGGTCATCTTGCAAACTATACACTGACCTCTACTACAGTAATCTCAGTCTCCATATCCTACAACCCAGTCAATTAACTAGATTGATGCAGTTACGATCTCATTATTTTGACAAAACTGACTGTTGGGACTCTCATGTTCCAGTTGCCATCCTCCTCAATCAATATGACAGACTTTGTGTGGGGTACTGCTAAGCTTATGGCTCAGAGGCAGGGTATCAGTCTGTGCTGACCAAAGTTTAGAGAAAGGCAAAACACAGATATGATAATTCTGTGCAATTGCAACAGAAATCTTCTCGGCCCCTCAGACTCAGTAATTCTGAAATTTCTTAGTTCAGAGAGCCTTACTGAGTCATTTACTGAAAGCACAAATCAATATAAATTATCTCAACCCTTCAACCTCTGGAATTCCTTACTTTAGAGAGCCTCTGAGTTGGTCACAGAAAGCACAACAGCAAACTTTAAAGCAGAAAACTAATCCTTCATACACCTAATTACAAACATGCTTAACATAGGATCATAGGACGTTACTAGGCTATAGGCCTGGAGGCCCTTATAAGCCTAGCCAAGTCAGCACCCAATGCCTCTGTTCAGAAGGGACACAGGTGGAATCCCAGGGGTGTATTTTCTGTTTCCTATCCAGTTATCCAGGTTGAGCTTGAAAAGGGATAATGAGGTACTCTGCTTGATGTGGAGAGGGAGTCTATTTAATTGATGGGGTAGTCTCTGGGACACAAATCTGTTTCACCAACAAGTCCTATTAATGTCACAGACCAGGTTGATGTTGCGCATGTGCGTTACTCAAGTGGAGCTTGACTTGCGGATATGCAGCAGTCCTATCAAGGCAGGGTCTGAGATAGCTTTATTTGCCAGACTGAGGTCACCTCTGTATGGAACAGAGTAGAGGGACAGGGCTTTTAGCCTATCTGTGTAGGGTACATATGTTTAAGGCCCTGGATACTTCAGGTGAGGAACCTCTGTGGTCACTCCAGCTGCTACATGTATTTTGCATGGTACATGCTGAGTGGGGTGTTGTGCTCAATAACTGGCCTTATAAGGGAAGAATACAGGGATGTTGTGACCTCCTTGTCCCTGGATGAGATAACCGTACATATGAGGTGCTTCACATAGAAAGCTTTCCATATAATGGAAGCTACATGGTGGTTAAAAGTCAGGTTGCTATCAACCTGGGTGCCCAAATCTCTCAACTGATTGGTGCTTAGGACATTGTTATTAATGTGATATGTGGGGACATCACTCTCCCCAAAGGGGATGATGATGCATTTTTTGGCATTTATCTTAAGGCCATGCTTCTGGCACCAGTCATTTGTTTGGATGAGACCCTCTTGGAGGATGTCCACATCACTAGGGGAAATGATAACAGCAACCAACTTGCAGTCATCTGCAAACTTGGTCAGCCATAGCCCACTGGTTTTGGCCTGCACTTCAGAGAAGTATATCCCAAATAACAGAGGCCCCAAGACTGATCCCTGGGGCACACCACTCATTATGGGTCTACTGCTTGAGGTGGCTTCCCCTATTTTGATTAGGTGGGTTCTATCATTGAGCCAGTTTGCTACCCATCTATCATATGGATTGATGCCTAGTTGAGAGAGTTTGCCTACTATGCCTGAGTAGGTAATAGTGTCAAAGGCCTTGGCCAAGTCAAGGTAGGCGGTGTGCACCGTCTTTCCCTCATCCATGGTTTTGATGACTGTCTAAAAGAAGTCAACCAGATTTAAAAGACATGAACTCCCCTTGACAAAGCCAAACTGTGTGGGGTTGAGTGTTTGGAGGTTGCCAATGTCCCTGTTAATGAGGTCCATGATAATCCATTCCATGGCCTTGCATATCAGGCTAGTTAGGATAATGTCTATAATTTCCCAGATTGGACACACTACCTTTGTGTAAAGAGATGACAGTGGCTGTCCTCCACTTGGCTGGGACAAAGCCAGTACTTGGGCTTTTGTTGAATAGGGTGCCTAATGGTGCTGCAAGCTCATGCCTGAGTTCATGTAGGATGCAGCCTGGGATGTTATCGGGTCCCATGGAGGATGTATTTTTTGCCTTTGAGAGGGCAGTGATGACCTGTTCCCTAGTGATAAGGGGAGGGGGGGCAGGTATTGGGGATGTCCTGATTTACTCATGGGGGGGCAGAGGGGTGATGTTTTTCACTGAATCTGTCAGCCAGTAGGTTGGCTACATCTACAGCATTTGTGTACATGGTGTCCTTGCCCACTAGTTCTGAACAGATCTGGGGGCTTCCTTTGAAACTGCGGACATATGTGAAGAAGGCCTTATGATCATCTGTAGTAGATGTGGCCAATTTGGACTCAAAGTTGGCTTTAGAGGATTTCACTAGTGGTCTTATTTATTCAGGCTAAGGAGAGATTGCTTCCAATTAGGCACCTGCTTTTCTTTGGTCCTTAACAGCAAATTTTTCCTTTTGTTATATAGTTTATTTATTGCAGATGTCCACCAGACTGGTTTACTCTTATAGGTTCATAGGTTCGTACTAGACTATCTGCCCTAGGGCATTTATAAGCCTAGCCAGAGTGTATGTGGCTTACACCACCCCTTAGGATGAGAATACTATGTCCTTTTAGGGTTTAGTTTACTATGCCTCTGTCTAGTAGTGACACAGAGATGACCCCCGGGGTAAACCTATGATCTCCCATCCACTCGTCGAGATTTCTCTTGAATAGAGTCAGTGAGGGGCTCTGCCTAACATGGACTGGGATTCTGTTCCAGAGTGTAGGGAGCCTCTGGGTTATGAATCTGTCCCTCCAGCACATTCTATTTATTTCTGTGCTGAGGTTTAAGTCACTTGTTCTCGTGGCTCTGATGGATTTGGATTTTCTGAGGTAGAGCATGTCCATTAATTCAGGACTGGACATGGCCTTGTACGTCAGGCACAGATCACCTCTGAGTAGGCGGTATGTGACTGAATAGAGCTGGATTTTTTTCAGTCGGGCAGCATATGACATATGTTTAAGACCCTTTATCCTCTTGGTGAGGAACTTTTGGGGTCTTTCCAACTGCTGCAGGTTTCGGGTGAGATACATCCCAAACGGGGCATTGTACTCAATCACTGGCCTGATAAGAGAAGAGTACAGGGGCACAATGACCTCTCTTGATCTAGATGTGAAACCCTTCATGATAAGGTGGGCAATATAGAAGGTCTTCCTAACTACTTTGGCAATGTGAGTGTCAAATGAGAGGTTACTGTCAACCTTGGTCCCTAGGTCCCTGATTACCTCTTCCGTACTTAATGGATTACCGCCTATGTTGTAATTTGTCGGTACCTTGTTTTTCCCAAAGGGTATGACTATACATTTTTTGGTGAGGATGATTTTATCCCGTCAGGTATTCCTGATTCCATGCATCTCTGTTCTTCCACCATTCATTAGTCACTTTTGCACAACTGTATTCACCTTAAATGTCTAAAAATAAAACCACCAATTTCTTAATAGAATCAGGAAAAAAATCTAAAATGAACATTAAACCCCCAAATTGAACACTCTCAACAAACTAGGCACCTCTTCTAGCCAGCCCTGACCCATCCATCTTAGCCACAACTCCAACATACTGCTTCAATTAGAAAGCAATTCTTCCCCATAAAATCTCAAGATGTTTCTCAACGCACATAAAAAAAAATCATTAAATAAGGAGATTAAAGCTCTCTATAATATAAGAAATTAGGCCAGGATTCAATGGACTTCGAACCCCCACTTTATTCACCTGACAGAGTTCCACTTCTACGAAAACTAGCAAAAAAGGCAACTTGACCATACAAGGCTAGGTTCCTACTAGCTGTCCAAAAACTCATGTCAAGGCAACCAAAAGTTCTGGTGCTTAGTTAACCAAATAATAGGATGTTCCACTTCAAATTACCCTGTAATAGCAACTTCCATCCCACCACTAGAAGATCTATTTCTACCCTCAATTTACCAGGCTTTTACTCTCACTGATCGCCTACAAAACAAGTCAGGCCATGTTAAATACATTTTAAATTCAACCTTTTCTACTTCAAAGCCATAAAATCAGTAGTACTGAAAATGTTTCAAACAAATTCCCTACCAACTCCTCTCTCTCTGAACAATAAATCAGGGATGAAGGCCATCTGTTCAAGACTATATCTTACATTGAGCACTTCTATATCTTTTGCCTTAAAACTTGTATTATGCCTAACCTGTGGAAAATAATTATGCTGTGGACCTTGTCCATAAACATCAAACTCACCACTAACGATGATTACTAGCCAGTCTCAGTCCTACCCACTCTAACCAAAATGCTAGAAAAAAAGTATTGCAATCAGCTCACTGAATATTATGCAAACATGAGATTTTATCATGCTATCAACATGGTAAAAACACAACAACAACACTTTATACACCTACGGATAATATATTATAGAATATGAACAAAGGGTTACTCAAGTGCCATTTTTGTTTACTTTACTAAAGCATTCAGCTTAGTACACCACAATATCCTATTGCCTTTCCTGCTAGCATCTGAGATAATCCCCATAGCACTTGAGTACTTCATGTCCATTCACCCTGACAGGTATTTCAAAGTCCATCTAGGGTCTACTTTTTCACCATTAGCCCTTTACTCAAAAGGTATACCACAAGAATAAGTTTTATCTTGAAAAATAGATGCCTTCTTCATTAACAGATTTTCTATTAACTTTCTCAACTTCCCATAATTCTTTATGCTGTTGATACAAAAATTTACAGAGGGTCCCCCTCCACTCAAAAAAACAAGAAAGCAAACTGAAGCAAGAACTATTCCTCTTTTCAGGATAGTCAGATAACCACCAATGTATATTCGACACACACATAATAAAAGTAATTTCATTTGCACCCAGTCAAAAATATAGGAACTTGCTCCATAATTGGACTCTTCAAATCAACAACAAAAGGTACAATAAAATGGTTGATAAATGTAGGCCCGATCATACAAGTTTAAAGTTTACTAAACTTTCTATGTTACCTCTATCCTACTAAAAATAAGGTAAGTTTGCTACCTTTAAAGATGATATATTTCATGCTTATGCCCAGCTAAAAAGAACAGCAATAGGTAAAGGTTTGTTCCTTCCACATTTAGAGTACAGATTCCCTTTAATATGTAATTCATTAAAAAGAAGCATCTCCCTCCAGACAATAACATTTGCAGATTTGTTACCCTATCTCCACCAAGTAAATATCACTATACTGTTATTTCCAAAGCTAAATGGCTTCCAGTGTTGCAATGATCATCACCCACTATAGAATCCCTTATATACAAACTCCTCAGTCATGAAATCCCCATACTTACCGACAGACATCACCAGGAAAAAAACATCCACATTATTAGCCCTTAACATCTACAATCTACAAACATTGATCAATAAACCATGTATGGCTGACCATTCCTTTGCCAAGGCTTCAAAAACATGTCAGTCCATTGCCACTTCTATTAGAGCCAACATATTTTTCAAGTTTTGCTCCAAACTAAAGAAACACCTCTTCTGACTCAGTCACTGCAGATACTTTCCTAAAATAACAGTATTACATAGACAACTAGTAGCTCACAAGTACCCCACAACTTCCTTTGCATTCATAATTTAAAAACACTCATCTCTAAACAGTTAATCCTAGTAAAAATATGACACTAACTTTTTTTTTTTTACAAATTTCCACTGCCTCCTTCCTAATTAACCTTCTCCTTCTAATAGAAAACACAACTTTAACTTCCCTTAATTTTCCCTTTTCCATCAAAAATCCAAATTCTCACTGGATTCATCCCTAATCTTCCTCCTAATGTGTTATTTATTACAGCAGATTGCCTAATTTTACTGTAAATAATACTGCTAGTTATTGCCAACTAATAAAACCCTCAATATAAGCTAAATAGAAACTGGAACAATATCGGGGCTATACCCTATAATAACTGCAAGACCATAGTTACCATGGGATAGACTGCAGTGTAATTCAGTTAGTTTATTGTTAAAGCTCCAGCATGTTTAAAGAATTCAATTCTTAGTTTATCAATGCAAAATTGTCAATGAGTGGATTTAATTTTTTTCTGAATTTTTGTATAAGTAGGTTATATGAAGAACAGAAAACATGAAGCACATCATTCAAAGTAAAAATAGTTGATAGTTCTGCCCTTGCTAATATGGTTCTTGGATCAACTTTCACAAGAGTCGTGCTTTAAATAAAATAGTTTGCGCTTTTACCACATATTTTAATACATTTGAAATAATGGTTGTAAGTGCTGATGTACAAGGAAAATTTCAAGGAAAATGTATGTCAGGTTTTGCTATAAAATTAACAAACTGATTTAATGTGAGCATGGATTAAGTGGACCATCAATCAGCTTGCTTAGATGATGTCATCAGAAAAGAGGATAGCTTTATTATGCAGTCTCTACATGTAATTTCTAGTAGTTACATCTAGTGCATTGGCTTAATTTTTCTGATATCAACAATGAAGATGCTCAGCTACTCCAAGGCATAAAGGGATTGTGTTTTGACTTGGTAGTACTTGATCGGAGTTCAAATGGTGAATCAGGCAACTGTGGGGGCTAACAGGGGATGGTTGGTGTGAGCAGCTATTGTCTGCTCACCTATCCTGAGGAAGAGTGAGAAAATACTGGCTTGACAAATGTGTAACATCTAGAAGGAGCACAAGGTGTCTATACCATGAGGCTTAGGTCTACTAAGCTCATATTGCTGTGTGTAACTGCACTGTAAGCAGTTACACACACACAGCAACATGTGTGTGTGTGTGTGTGTGTGTGTGTGTGTGTGTGTGTGTGTGTGTGTGTGTGTGTGTGTGTGTGTGTGTGTGTGTGTGTGTAATTGCACTGTGAGCTGAGAGTTCCTCCTAAGTAGAATTTGGAAAAGCCAGCAGGCGTGAGAGGAGTGCTAGATGGCCTACTTCTCTCATCCTCTAACTCTTGCCATAAAGCAGCTGGGCTCATAGGTGATCTGTAGACAGGACCGAATGGGTGGTACAGATCTCATCTGACTGAATTTCCTGGCAGTCATGACTGCAGTATAAAGGGGACGACTGGAGGGAGGTAAAGGAGCCATCGCGCTCCATCTTGTGGTGGATCAAAAATAAACAAAGATCATCCTGGTACTTGTATGCAGTCAGCTGAGTGGTTGTTTTGGAAATCATGGTGAAATAACTGCTATACAATACAATGTTATGCCTAAATGTGGAATATGGTCTAATACACTTAAATCATTTGTATACGTTATGTACATGTAGCTAAACGGAGGGAAAAACATTTGGTCGACATATTAATCAGCTGAAAATTTGGAACAGTCTCATCACACTGCAGTTAACTCTCTAGTGTAAATGATCTCATGTTTTATCATGGTTAAATGGCTCAACAATTATATTAGTAAATGGAAGTGCTATAGTGAGGTATTGTGGGTTAGATCTGCTTTATCTTTGATGAACTCAGGACATTTGCAGCTGTTAATAAATGGATTTTAACTATTTATACTGTATATTAGCTGCCTGTATATTATGCTATTCTGTTAGTTACTGGCTGGAATACTCAGCTTCCATATAACTAATTAATATGAATTTTGAAGAAATACGGTACTGGTTTGCACTTTGCCATTTTAAGTTAAATAGCACTAAGAGAGGCAAAAATAATGAATACAATGGGGAATTTACATCCAAGAAACAAATGCCATTGAAAAAGTCAGTGTTTTATAATTAGTTATTAGTATGAATAGTGAATTAACTTCTGGAACTTATATGGAGAGAGCTCTTAATGTTTTGGAGTTTCACCCAATAACAGGATATGGTGAGACATTGTCACTGTTCTTGTTTTTATGAAAGTTGCTACTTCCCTTCTAATGGAGTTATTTGGATTTTAGCTTCATTATTTTCTACTCAGCTTGCTCGAATGAAGTAACTCGTCATACTATGCTGTCGTTCAGTAATGAATTACCACGATAACATATTACATGCTTTACAAAGTAATCGGAGCAAACGTGATTAATAAATAAAATTAACTGCAGGCTGCTTTCTTATGCTTATGAATGGCATCTTTCTTTTAAGCATTTTGCTGCTGTTTGGAGTTAAGCCAGCATTCATTCAAAATAAGTTATTTTACCCAAAAAACTATGTACAAACAATAACTTACTGTACAGTTATACACTCTGCCAGAAGTGTACCATAATTCTCTTCTGGATTCTGCTGCTGATTCTTTCACACCAACATAGTACAATAACTGTTGTGAAAAAGAATGCAGGCTTATCAGCATCACTAGTTGTAGCTTAATGCTATATCTGACTCAGGCATGCCTACATTTTTTTTTCTCTAGGTGATTTTCCCATGACTCCTCTTGAACAAAAGCACCCCCTATCTTTGCTGGTGGTATCAACCATTGAGGACGACTCATCTAGGCAGTGGTTAGAAGGGTTTTCTTACACACTGAAGCCAGAATCAAGAAGAAAATGTTTCCACTGTGTTAGAACCTTGTCAAAATCACACAACGGGCACTGTTTACACCTCTGAAGGCTGTACAAGATGATGGATACTTGGCCACTGAAACTAGACCAGAAGAAACCCACCAAACTGTACTTCAGCTGGAGGTGAAAAACTACAACAGGAGACCAGAAGAGCTACAACTCTTTGTATTTGTGAATAAAACCCACAGGGTAAGGATAGGAAGTAACATAGGTAGCAGAGTGTAGGGAATCACACCAGATACTCCTTGGGTTTGAGAAAGGTCTTCTTCGTGGACAGCATTGTAGACATATGCACTGTACTCAATGTACTACCAATAAGGGTAGTGAAGAAATAATCCAATAAGTCATTCAATAAGGTACAGGGCAGATAAGAAAAAGGGGAGGGACCAATTGGAAAGGAGTGGAAAAAGAATGCTAAATGTATATAAAAGCAGACTTGTTCTTCTTTCAGCTTTTCCCACTTAGGGGTCGCCACAGCGGAACTCCAGTCTGCTAATGATTGCCAGTATATTTTTACGGTGCCGAGGTGCCAGCTTAATGCCCAACTTTCAACAAAGGCACGCCCATTCTACACATCTTTCAAATGCCACTCGACCGCAGGGAGGACATGCAGACTCCACACAGAAGGTGCTCCAGCCGAGAATCGAATGGGATAACCTCTTGCTGTGAGGCAAGAATGCTACCGCTGCACAACTGCGGTTTTAAATGTATATAAAAGCAGACTAAATAGGCTTATGTACTTCTGCTGTCAGTGAAATGCATGTTTGTGCTATTGTATAATTTCTGTGCTGTTTCCTTGCATTACTTTATGACTCCTGTGAAATTGATGCCCATTTTTGCAAAGAAACGTATTTAAGCAAGGTGGTTTAATTCACCTTTGAACTATAAAGTATGTAGCATCATATCTAGAATTTACACACAAGTGAAATGTATAGCAGTGTTTTTGTATCTGTCTAGATGTAAAGATTATATCTATTTACCTGTAGATGTCTGTTTAGATGATAGCTATACCTACATATAATAGGCATGCACACACATTCATGAACAAGTCATCCTACCTATTAAAAATACATTTCTGAATGTTGGGGGGGTATAAAACCTTTTATACCATTGCATAGTAGGGCTGTAGTTTACTTTGGAAAAGTTTTTTAGTCTGTTTTGCTCCTATGGGGGTGTCAGGTCCAATAGTTATATAGAACGAGACTGATTTATAGTCAGACCTCACTAGGGAAGGCATTACACAAGGGGAAGTGCAGTGACCCCACCATGTTTCTGAGTACTATGTCTAGGATATTTGAGCCCCTTGTCTGGGTGCAGGCTACTTGTTCCAAATCATTTGCTTTAACAAAGACCAGGAACCTCTGGGTGAGCATGTTTGTGCTTGTGTAGATCTAGTTTTGCCACCTTATCAAATGCCCAAAGTGGTGCATTTTTTGTAGAAATGTGAGATTTTTCCAGACAAAACATACCCACAACCAGTGCAAAGGACAGAACTGCACTTTCTGTCAAAATTAAAGCTTATTCTTGTCACATTTGACTTGCTTATGCTATTTCATATAGCATTTAGGTGATTAAAATAACTGTTTCATGCAACTAGTCCTAAAATCTCAGAACATTTGCCATTTTTTAGTTTTTTTTTTTTTTTTTTTTTGCAGGACCCAATTGCCCAAAAAGGTACTGTCCCTCACAAAGAGGAACAGGTGGTAACCCTATGTACATCTCCCAGTCAATGGAGGGATAGCTGAAATCTCCCATGACTGAGGAGTTCATCCAAACAAAAAGTATATTGGCTCTCCAAGGAACAGCTGCATAAAACAGAAATCCAAGAAAAAAAAAACTGATGTTCCTCCGCAGAGAGAGACTCATAGTTCCATAAGGAGTATCAGTACCTAATATTTTAATACAAGTAAAATCCAATGCTTTCAGCAATGCCTTCTTCAGATCAGGATCTGAAGAAGGCATTGTCGAAAGAGCTTATCCTTTTGTTGGTTTGAAGGCAGACACTTTTTTTGCTGCTATACTATGATTTTATTGTTTTGTTTCCTTGTGCTGGATTTTACTTCTATTAAAATATTAGGTTCTGATAGTTGTTCTGGAATTATAAGTCTCTCTCTCTCTCTCTGTGGAGAAACAGCAGTTTGTTTTTTCTTGGATGACTAAGGAGTTGGTCTGTATGGCAAGTGACTCCATTAAGTCCAGGGAGGTGGTGTGCTCTTTTTGGCTCATGATGGGGGACTTAAAGTTAGCAGTGATGTGGTAGGGTCCTTTGGCTATAGTTAATTGGACATGGAGTAGTTTGAGTGAGTCATACTATTTTACCAGTCTTGAGGTGTACTTGGCTTTAATGAAGATGGATACACCTCCACCTTTGGTTCGTTCAAGCTCATTTTGATGTGTGGAAAGCTTTGCTGCCTTGCACAGCCAGGCTGCTCTCTGTGGCCTTGAGCTATGTCTTAGTGACCACACAGACATCAGCATCTTCGAAGTTTAGGAGGCTTCCAGTGAATGCATCTTCCCATTCAAGCTCCTAGCACTAAGCAGCAAAGCCTTTAGTTTGTCTCAGGTAGATTTTGTTCTTTTGACATTACATAAAAATGGTACTGTGGGGTAGGTAATGCCTTTGCCAGTATAGGAAAGCCTAGAGGAGACAGATGCAGACCATATCTAGCAAAGTAACGTGGCCTGTCAACTATGTCTTCCTAGCCTAACATACTGGATCCCAGAGGACTGACACCAGAAGCTAAGCCAACTGTTGAAGTTGGTCATTTTTTTATATTGTGGCATCATCCTTGTTGAAATAAAAATGCTGCTTAGGGACAGGGCCATACCTGCCTGGACACACAACCCGAGAGTTTAGTCATCTGTCTCTTCATATAGTCCAGGGAAGTATGTCTGAAGTCATTCACCCCCAACATGGACTATGACAGAGTTAGAACGATACTTGACTGACTTGACTGCATGCATGATTTGATGGATACTGGTACCTGACAGGCAGCTGACTGTCACCTTCTCTTTGTCCAGCCTAGTGAGGGGGGCCAATGAATGAGACATTAGGTTTTGAGGTATTTTACCGTAAGAACTTCGAACACCAAAAGAGCAAACCACAAACTGGATAAAACACAAAAAAGGCAAAGGATACTAGAATGAGCACGACCAACTCTTCAAACTAAAAAAGACACACCGATTTATTTAGTAAGCGCTTTCGGAGAGCACAATATCCCTCCTTCTTCAGACAAAAGTTGAACACTAGTATAATATAAGCTTAAATACAGCAGTCAAAAGGCCAATTACTGACAATTAGCCAAACACAATCCAAATCAATTTTAAAGGGAACATAACATAAAAACCAAATACACAAATAAAAGGGCAAAGTCTTATTACCATTGCTAATTAAAAACTTAAAATCAAATAGTCTAATCAAACAACACAAGAAACATGGTATGCTACAACTTGTACTTTAAAACATGTCTAAACAAAAAAGTTTTAAATAACTTCAAATATATCAATTGGTTAAAAAATAATAAATAAAACATTAAAGATATTCTACCAAAAATATTTAAACTTAAACATAAATTACCTTCTCATGGTAAGATGTTTAAGTATACAACTAATGGAAACTGTTTTGTTCAAACCAGGAAACAAATGGGCAGCAGTTCTTAGCTGCCAAAACAGTTCTTCCATTTCTAAACGAACTTGCCACGGGCCACCCCTTATACCAATATCTATATGGTAAAGAATGCTAAATTTAAAAGAGTGGCCTGGGTTTGTCGTAATGTGTCTAGCTAAAGCATTAGTAAGATCTTTCCTGCTATAAGCATAGAAATGTTCATAACTACGCTGCTTCAATTTTCTCTCAGTTTTTCCTATATAAAAAGCTGTGCACTTGTCACAGCTAGCAGCATAAACAACAGCCCTAGTGTCGCAATTAAATTTACCCTTGATGCTAAAAGTTGTGTCATTAATTCTAACTTTAGGTCCCACCATAATGTGTTTACACTGGTTACAAGACCCACATCTGGCCATTCCTGTGTTTCCAACTTGTTTGTTGGGATGTTTAACCTCAAGTAGAGATTTAAGATTTTGACCGCGCCTGTATGTGATATGGGGTTTTACTCCAAACATACTACACAGAACCCCGTCCTCAAGAATAAGAGACCAATTTTTATGTAAAAGATCTCTTATTTAAATATGATCAATGCTAAATGTACACAAAAAACTAGTCCTAAAAGTTTATCTGGCAAATGCTTAGAAGCAATTGCCTCATCTGAGCTCAACAGGTTCTGTCCATTAAGGTTACCCAAAATTGGTTTAAAATAACCCGTGAACAATTTCGGAAATAATGTCATTAATTAACCTATATGGGTAACCTCTGTTGGTAAACATGGATGCTAGATAATCACATTCCTTGATGAAATCACCATAGTCAGAAATCATTCTGGCCGCTCTAACCATTTGTCCCTTTACAACTGCTTTTTTTTGGTGAAAGGGATGACAGCTGGTAAAGTGGAGGAAGTTGTTGGAGTAAGTAGGTTTCCTATATATAATGCTTTTATACCTAGAATTGGGAATGTCCTTAGATAAAAGAATGGCAAGGAAGTTAATGTCATGCTCCTGTAAATTGTAAGTAAACTAAAAAAACTGAGTCATTAAAGAGATGTTAGAAATAAAAGATGTTACTAATGAAGGAGGACCCTTCCAAATGAGAAACATGTCATCCTGGTACCTTGTGTACCAGGCGACATTATCACAAAACATAGTGTTGGTGAATAAGGTCTTTTCCCAATGTGCCATGATGCAATTGGCAAAGCTCCCTCCACAGGGTGAGCCCATTGCTAGCCCAGATTTCTGTAAGTATATTTTGCCATCAAATACCATTAAATTATATGTAAGAACAACTTCCAAAAGGGTCACCACTAAATGAATAGTTTGGTTATTGATTCCTCTTGATGTCAGGAACTCTCTAATCCATTCTAAACCCAAGTTTTGGGGAATGACTGTATAGAGGTCCCTGACATCTATTGTGAGGAACCAAAAATCTTTATTGAAGCAACTGTTGTTGACTGAGTGCAAGAAACTCCTAGAGTCTTTGCATATTTGTGTCTCCTGTTCTACCAATGGTTTTAAAATGCTATTGATGTATTTTGCACATGCATAAGTGATTGATCCACGTCCATCCATGATAGGTCTAAATGGGGGATCGGTGATGGATTTGTGTAACTTAGGCAAACCAAACATCGCATGTAACTTGGGTGCTAAAATGGTCAAGTAACGGTGTAAATCAATATCAGTAGTCCACTCTAAAAAAAAGTTCCTCCAAAATGTATCTAATGTTCTTGTAAGCTGAATTAACTTCACTGATACTAGCTAGAGTATAAGCATCATTAACAAGCAGGCTGAGCATCTTTTCTACATACATATTGTAATCCATTAGAACAAGCCCACCCCCCTTATCCGGTTTCATAACCCTTATGTTACAGTCATGTAACATATTAATAAAATCCCGCTGATTCCTGTTAATGTTAAAACTATGTTTGTTGGAATCGTCCTTGTTCAAAAATAAGACTCTTAAATCAAACTTGCACAGTTTTTCAAAAGTACTTAAAGTTTCATGTAATGGTGGGTTAAATACACTGGAAATTTTTAAAGAACTGGTAAGGGTGGGCCTATCACCCAAGCAAATTCTCAGATTCAACTTGCGGATGAACAGTTTAAGGTCAATGATTGTTTTAACCAGGTCGAAATGTGAGTCAGGAACGAAAGTCAAACCTTCTGAAAAAACGTCTATAATATCTTGACTAACGTCAAACAAAGTGTAATTGTAGACCTTAAAATCCCCTTCAGAACTGACCATTATAACAGGACAAGGAAGAGGGTAGATTATCTCCTGCACTGGTTCCTTCTGTTCCTCATGTTCCCTTGATTCCTGCCCGCTTTCAATCTCGTTTGTTGAGCATTCCTGTTCATCTGAAAACCCTGTTGATAATTCTTAGTGGTCGCATTTTACCAGAATGGTTTTGGTGTTGTTGTGTAGATTGCAGGTTATTATTGGTCCTGTTTGTATTATTGTTGATGTTGTTAGGTATTCTCTCACTACGATGAAGAAACTGACCGTCGTCGGTGTGGGATTGGGTGTAGCAATAGGGACCCTATTGTTATCAATTTCCGTAGTAACATTAGGTTCATGAACAGTTGTGTTGTTACTAACCCCTTGCATGATTAATGGAGGGCGAGGGTAGGCATTATTTCTAGAGTAGTGGTACACATCCCTCGAAATCTTTTTCTTTTTAATATTCAACATCTTAACCAAAGTAGCTTCAATGCTGGTAAAGATGTGAATATACTCATACCTATAGCGTATAAAATTAGGGTCCATTTTTATGTTGTGCTCTAAAGATTCCAAATCAATTTTCAAAACATCATTTTCAAGTTTATAGTGGGCAATGAGCAAGTTAATAATCTTGCTTATCAAACAGAGCTAACAATTGTTGGTGAAAATGTGAGCCCTCAACGAGCTCAACCGGATAGCGCCATTGCCTAAGCCCTTTAGGGATCAGCTTTTTATCAAGACATTCCTGGAGGTACGAGACTTCCAGTTGTAGCTTTTTACATTTAAATAGTTTTTGATCAAAGCTACTAATAAGGCTGGAAATGTTACTTACTGGAACGTCTTGTTCACTTGACTCTCCAACTGGACTGCCATCGCCATCGCTGAAAAAGTTCGTTTCTCCCAAAAATCCACTAATGGTTGGCACAGACATGCTATCCGGTTGTAAGATGTCCCTTTCAGCTTTATTATTGGAACCATGTGGGGCTGAGTTTTGCCCAACTTGAATACCCGTTGTACTTTGAGGCTGTAGAACCATGTTGTTAACAGGAGTGGAATTAACTTCCGTTGTGGTAACGCGACCGCGCTCCAAAGGATTGTGTTGCCTTGACAACAGCAAAGGCGAACTTGAAGCTACAACCGTAGTTCCAGATAAAGCAAATGAGTCCATCCGGTGACTAATACTGTCCACTCTATTCATAAGCAGGTGAATAAGAGTGGTAAGGTTACCCTCGGCCTTCACATCGGCGGACTTGGACTTTTGGTAGGTTTCTAATGAGTAACTCCGCATATGTGGCTTTATGTGCTCTGGCCTTATTTTGTGTGACAGGTGAAGTGTGTGTGCTGAGAACCTATTTGATTTGTTGTTACATGAGAATCAACTTCAATTTCATAGTGCAAATACATGTCTCATGTAGGTTTATTTGTTTGTTTTATGAGTAAGTGGTTGAGAGTATACATGAGGCAATTACTACATTGCCTCAGGATGCCCATATGAACTAGACTGGCCAGAGAAATAATGTGAAATCACCTGTCCATTATAGGAGGTTTCTACCATATGTGCTATTAAGGAAGGGAGTGGGCTAGTTAGATTGCTTTTTTTTGTGCTAGGACTGACAAAGGGGCTTGTTCTGTTGAAGATTATAGATGTTGAGTGTAGCAGTACTGGTCAGTGTGCAGCTGAGTTACCTGTGGTACAGCAGGGAAGTTTGGAAGGGTCCCACTGACAGATGTCTATGAAAACATTGTATTCCAAGGCATTGCCATCTATACAGTGCACTACTAAGCCCCACTGCACGGTGCACAGCAATGCTCAAATGTGAGTCTTGAACACAGGTGAAAATAAACACTTTTAAGCTAATCTACCAATAGGAAAGCACGCAATGAACCTTCCTACAGCAATCCCCAGCTCAGACAAGGCTGGATTTCCACTCTTCTACCATAAGGGGACAGTTGAGCCCTTCTTAATGTAAGATGGCTGGTTTAGTGCTCAAGTGTAGCAGATCTGAATCTAGACCATGCTATCTAGGCTACCAGTACTGTTGAAATTAAGTACAGAAAATGATGCAGTTGCAAGCCGTAAAAAGCAGAAATAATGCAGCAGTTAGTTAAAATACAGTTTAAAAATTAGAAGTTATGTACTCACCATAACGTTCCATCTGAGTAGGTGACTTCATTTGGATGCAACCTGTGGGTATCGGATCCGACCTCGGATCCGAGCCGGCATTTCAAAAGCTTAGGCTCCGAGCTCCTAGCTCCGCCCTCTTACCCATAACCCCTTGCCAAGCCCTGACTGACCTCAGATTGAGTTTGCCTAAATAATACTGACTACAGTACATGAACCAAGCATAAATACTCGCTCTATAAAGGTCAGGGGGATGGAGGGGGGAATGGTTGCATCCAAATGAAGTCACCTACTCAGATGGAACGTTATGGTGAGTACATGACTTCTAAATCTGAAGTAGGTAGACTTCATTTGTCTGCAACCTGTGGGACAGAGTCCCCAGCTACCTGAATCTTGGGTGGCCGTCATGGAAGGATGTTCCGGAGCACCGCTGAGCCAAAGGATGCTCTTCCCCTGGAAACAACATCCACCTTATAATGAGAAATAAAGGTATGAGGCGAGGCCCAAGTAGCTGCAGCAGATATAATCCAATGACACACGGGACTTAAAGGCGGCTGGCGTGGATACTGCCCTAGTAGAATGAGCCGTAACCCTCTGAGGAGCAGGTCTACCTGAAGTGTCATAAGCCTGCAGAATACAATTAGCAATCCACCTAGATAGTGTGACTTTAGACACTGCTTTACCCAAAGCAAATTTAGCAAAGGAGACGAACAGCTGATCTGATTGCCTGTGACCAGCTGTTCTGTGAATATAAAATCGTAATTGTCTATGAACATCCAAGGAATGCAATTTGTATTCCCTTTGTTTGAGTACTTGGGAAAAAACACAGGTAAATTGATTGATTGGTTGATATTAGATTCTGAAGAGACCTTCGGAAGAAAAGATGGATTGGTCCTGAGGCACACCCTATCTGGAAAGAAAGAAAGGTAAGGCGGCTTGACGCATAGAGCCTGGAGTTCAGACACTCTTCTGGCTGAAGTGATAGCTACTAAGAAGGCAGTCTTCCAGGAAAGGTACTTTAGGTCTGTAGAAGCTGCAGGCTCGAAGGGAGGAGCAGTAAGAGCTTGCAGAACTAAAGATAGGTCCCAAGGTGGTACAATCTCCTTGACTGGAGGCCTCAACAAAAAAATCCCTTTGAGAAAGGTTTTGCACAATTTCGCCGTCATGAGGGGAGCTGTCTCATGACCAATGTGATAATGCGAGATGGCTGCCAGTTGTACCTTAATCGTGGAAGAACTTGCCCCTTGATGAAAGAGGTCTGTTAAAAAATCCAGCACTGCTGACATAGGTGCTGAGAAAGGGTCCAAAGTTCTCTGAACCGCCCAAATAGAGAATCTCTTCCATTTACTCCGATAAACCTGCCTAGTGGAAGGTTTATGAGCTGCCACTAAGATGGCCTTGACCGGTGACGAGATACTGGGAGTCCTAATCAAGGATGGAACTGGAGCAGCCAAGCTGTCAATTTCAGGGTGCGTAGATTGGGAACCGAAATTCCCAGAGGGTGGGAGATGAGATCCAGAATCCAGGGTGGATTGATTTTGTGAGACCATACAAAGGGGAACCAGGGTTGACGAGGCCAGAACGGGGCAATGAGAATCATTCTGCTCCCCAAACTGTTGGCTTTCTGCAGAAGCCTCTGCATCAGAGGTAGTGGAGGGTAGGCATAAAGGAGACCGGGAGGCCAAGCATGCACCAGCGCATCTCGGGAATTCCCTGGTGGGGAAGCAGAGCGAAGAAATTGTCGCATTTGGCGTTTGAGGGAGAGGCAAAAGATCGCAACAGGGTTGCCCCAAACGGCAAAAATCTTCCTCGCTACCTGAGGATTGAGAGACCACTCATGAGGTGAAAGAATGGTGTGACTGAGTTTGTCCGCAAGGATGTTGGATTTTCCCGGAATGTGCGTTGCTACCAGAAAGCGTTTGGTGGAAATTGCCCATTCCCAGACTCTCATGGCCTCTCGACAAAGGGGATAGGACCTGGTTCCTCCCTGTTTGTTGATGTACCAGACTACCGACATGTTGTCTGTCTGAATCGCAATAGTCCCTGAAGGAAGAACGTGGTGAAGTGCTTGCAACGCTAGGAGCACCACCCTCATTTCCAGGACATTTATATGCAACGACGTCTCTGTGGGGTTCCACGTGCCTTGGACAATCTTTCCCGCAGAATGCCCCCCCCACCCGAGGCAAGAACCGTCCGTGGTCACTGTGGCTCGGGGAAATGCAGCACAAAAAGGCCTCCCTGTCAGGGGCTCTGGAGAAAGAAGCCACCAAAGAAGGGAATCCTTGCACGCTTTGCTGACCGCTATCGGAGTGTTGAGAGAGGAACAGAGAGGGGACCACTGAACTTGAAGGGTCCATTGAAGAACCCGCATGCGTAAGCGTGCATGAATAAGAAGCGGGATAGCTGCCGCCATCGAACCTAGGGCCCTCAGGACCGAAGCTGCAGTCGGAAATGGTTGCAGGACCACTGCTACATGACACTTCAGGTTGGCTATTCTGTCTGGAGTGAGGAAGGCTCGCATTGACCTGGTGTTTAGCCTTCCTCCTATGAAATCTATAGCTTGTGTGGGGTGCAGTAAAGATTTCTCCCAGTTGACAGTGATGCCCAGCCTTGGGGCTAGTCGAAGAAAGTAGTCCCTGGCTGAGCACAGAAGATGCCTTGATGATGCCGTCAGGAGCCAGTCGTCCAGGTACGGAAAGACCTGTAATCCCTGGAGCCTCAGGTGGGCCGCTACCACCGCTGGAACCTTGGTGAACACCCTGGGGGCTGAGGTGAGACCAAAGGGGAGGACCCTGAACTGGTAATGACTGGCTCCCAGCCAGAAGCGAAGGAACCTCCTGGACCGTCTGTCCATGCGAATGTGGTAGTACGCGTCCTTGAGGTCGATGGAGCACATCCAGTCATTCTCCCTCAAGAGGGGGAGTATAGATTGAAGGGTGACCATCCGGAACTTTTGCTTGGTTACTGACAGGTTCAGCAGGGAAAGATCTAAGATTGGTCTTAAGTCCCCCGTTTTCTTTGGCACCAAAAAGAACCTGGAGTAAAACCCTGACCGGTTTGATCTGGGGACGACTGGATAGCTCTTTTTCTAGCAGCTGTTCGATTTGATAGCTGCTGCCTCCCTTGGTCGGGTGGAACATCTGGGAGGCTGCGAGATCTGGGAACTTTGTACAGGGAATTGTATAACCTCTGGATATTACGAAGCACCCAACGGTCTGATGTGATGGACTCCCAAGAAGTTAGGTGCCTCGAGAAACGCCCCCCCGACTGCCTCCAGAGACGGACAGCCGGGCAACCCTTCAGGGCTGCTGCGTGGGTCTCTCAGAGAAAGGTTCTCTGGACCCAAAGTTTCTAGGAGCCCCCCTGCCTCTAGGATGGCGACCTCCCTGTCCTCCTCTGCCACGGGAGGACTGGTTATCCGAGCAGGTTGGGACTGCTGCGATTTCCGGAACCACATCTTCTTCTGTCCCTTTTGGTTCTTCGAGAAGGACCTCTGGGGAGCTGAGAAGCGGACTCCGACGGCAGACAGCGTCTTCCCGTCCTTTTCGCTCTGGACCAGTGTTTCGTGAACAGTCTTGCCAAACAAGGCAGAACCATCAAAGGGGGCATTCGCGAAAGTCGCCTTGAAGGGCTCTGCGAAATCACAGTGGCGGAGCCAGGCCTGCCGCCTCATGACTAGGCCTGCTCCGCTGGCTCTAGCGGCTCCCTCGGTAGCGTGAGAAAGTAGCCGCATAGATGTGTTAGAAACCGCTCTAAGAGTGGCCATTCGGGTGGAGTATACCTGCTTATCCTCACCCGACATGGACTCTGGGGGAGATGCAGCGTATTCTTTAATCAGATCCCGCTGCATCCTGATGACGTGTGCCATGTAGTTCAGCGCTCTCAAAGAGAAGGTTGCTGAACTGAAAACTCGCTTCCCAATGCGATCCATCGAGCGGGACTCCTTGCCCGGAGGATGCATAGAGGGACTCTCCTGGGCCAATTCCCTCTTAGTGGCTGCAGCCATCATCATGGCATTTACTGGGGGGCCCTTGCTCCAGTGAGTGCGGTCCGCCGGAGGGGAAAGGATACGGTCAGGACGCTTGGGTACAGGCTCAACGGTGTCCGGATCCTTCCACGATCTGATGGATATAAGGTCCACCAGAGGGTCGGCAGGAGGGGACACCCAAGAGGTAGATGGGCCCGCCTCGAATGCCTCCAAGAACACAGACTCGTCTGAGGAAGCCTTGGGGGCAGACCACCCCCCCCTGATCCTTAACATTTCCATAATGTCTCCAAATGAGACGTCTTCAGGGGGTGATCTTGGGGAGCCTTCCCCTTCATCCAAGTCTGTGTCTTCGGTAACGGACTCGGGGGAGTCCATGTGCCTCCTTTTGCACTTACGCTTCCGAGGTACTTCATCGGGGGGGCTGTCCGAGGAGTACTCTTCCGCAGCTGGATGTTCCAAGGGAACTACTTGGGACATCGAGGCGGGCTGTCCCTGGGACCGGCTGGTGGGAGCCTGGCCCAATTGCAAGGGAGTGCGGGATGGAGCCGTGGCAGGGACCGGGGGTCCGGACGTCCTCAACAGTGCCCTTTCCACTACGTCGAAGGCCGAGGGGGAGCCAGCTTTTCTAAACCCCGAGAGCCGACCCCCACTCGGATCCGACGCACGGATCGGAGCCGGAGCCGAAACCGTTGGATCCAAGAGACTGGTGTGCTCTGACCTGGACGGAGCCGAAGACACACCAGCTCCCTCGGATCCGAGGCTCGGTCCTCGGCTCCGAGAGGTCGGGTCCGAAGCACTCAAGGGATGGGACGGATCCGAGGTGGGCCGACCTATCGGATCCGACCCACCCCCGGATCCAACTCTGCCCGGCGCCGACAGCTCCGAACCCATGGTATGGGTCGGAGAAGGAGCCAAAGGCGACAAAGGTCAAGCCTCCCGGATGGGGGGGGGGCTAGGAGCACTCCCATTTGCATTTGGGCCTGGATGAATTTCCTCATCATCCGGTCCATATCTGCTTCACTCATGGAGAATGTGGATCTGGTGGAGGCCACCGAAGCGGACCTAGAGAGCCGCCTTGGGGACCTCACTGAAGGGCTAGCCTCCTCCTCCTCGGGCCCAGGAGAGAACCGAGGGGAGTGGAGCCGAGGAGGAGGAAAGCTAGAAGGCACAGGGAGGCCCGCTTAGATGGAGGAGCAGAACTGGAGGTTTCAGCTCTCCGTTTGTGGTGCCTCTCCCTGTGCCTCTCCTTCTTCTCTCTCTCCCTAGAAGACTCTCTCCTCCGGCATCTTAGAGGGAGGTTGAGTCCCAGCCAGTGGAGGAGAGCCCACAGCAACTGCTTGCTGAGTAGAAGGGGCAGAAGCGGCGGTATCTGGAGGAGAAGTCCCGCCAGCACCAGCTTCGACCTCCGCTCCCTCAAAGCTCGGGGTTGAACCCTGCACAAATGGTACAACCAGATGACAGGTGCTCAACCCCAAGCATTCGCACCGAGTGTGGCCATCCACTGGGGACAGCTTATGGCCACACTCGGTACATTTAGAGAATACAGCCTTATGGGCTTCAGACATGATAAGCCCTAACAGGCCTCAAACAAACACACACACACAAACTACGCAAAACCCGAGAAAAGTTTAAAAGAAAGAGAGAGGAAAGCCTAACACAATCACTTCTAACTAACTAAATTAAAAAAGTTAAGGTTTTTGAAAATTTTTCTGTCAGAAAAACTTATCTGTTCCTAGGAGCTCTGGAATCCGTCGCAACTTGAAAGCGGCAAACGAAATCTGAGGTCAGTCAGGGCTTGGCAAGGGGTTATGGGTAAGAGGGAGGAGCTAGGAGCTCGGAGCCTAAGCTTTTGAAATGCCGGCTCGGATCCGAGGTCGGATCCGATACCCACAGGTTGCAGACAAATGAAGTCTACCTACTTCAGATCTGTAGTTAAGAAACAATTTAACCAATGAAAACACATGTGAATTATGCAGCCTAGATAAGTGTCTATGTCTCACATAGAACAAACTCACCAGGCCAAGCAGATTTCTTAAAACAGAAAACAAAATAGAGCAGGTAAAACAGAAAGCAACTCTATCAGCAAGTCAGACAAGAAAAAATAGGTTTACTTTCATCACCTAGCAGGAAATCATTAGTAGAGTTGCATGGTATGCATCCAACTATTCATTTATATGCTGATCCACAGAATTTAAACATCATTAAATGATGTGACATACACAAATCGCTTAAACCTAATTAATGAAAATTTTAATAACTGCCAATATGCCTTGCATGAATAAGAATACAGATGCTTTTATCTTTGCCTATTTTCCTGATAACTTTTTTAAAACTGTTGTATATACCATCATTACTTCTTCTGGCCCAACAACTTACTATCTGCTTGTTTCTTCAGTATTAATAAGGAATATTTTGTGCACTTGTCTAATTTAAAAACATTATAACAGGTTACTGCGGTGGTGGTGCTGCGGTAGCGTTGTCGCCTCACAGTTAGACGTTGCCCGTTCGATCCTCAGAGCGTCTTCTGTGTGGCGACATGCGTGAACGGGTGTTCCTTCGTTGAAGGTTGTGCATTAGGCCCGGCAAGCCAGCATGTAAAACTCTACTGCCAATCATTAGCGGACCGGAGTTCCACTGTGGCGATCCCTAACCGGGAAAAAGCCAAAAGACACAAACCTTAAACAATATATTTATTCTCGGTATTGGAGAGACAATCTAAATTTTTGTTTTAAATCACAAAGCCAAAATTATGAAGCAAATACTTTAGAACCATGCAACAGTACAATCTACTTTATGTTAGGTAATTATGCAAGTTTAACAAAAAAAAATGCCAGCTCAAAAAACTCCATCATTTAAGTATAGTAAGCACAACATAACCTTTTCTGAAAAATCATTTGCTCAGATTACAAAAAAAATTACACAGACATTTATATTTGTACAAACATGTCTTGTATATCAGTTTTATAAATTATGCTGTACATAATACATCTTCTTTGATGGAAACATTTTTATTAAGACCTGGTGACCTGCTGTTTTTTTAGATATTTTTTTTATCTGTTACCATTCTTTCTAGAACATATATAAATCCTTCTCAGGAGTGCAAGACACCTTGTAGTGGTCAATAAATCCAGTGGTGAAGGGGCAGCTCGTAAGAGCTGCCAGAATGCATTCACTTAACCAGGATTTTGACAATGAATGCCAAACATTGAGGAATATGTTTATCGAGCGGGGGTACCCACCAGATTTTTTGGATAACATCCTAATGGAAGTAGAGAGGAAGAGGATGACAGGATACTTCAAACCTATTTTGAATAGGAATATATTTTAAGTTAATACTGAATTGGACATTAATATAATAAATTTAAACCGCATGTTGGAGAATGAATATATTGTTAATTTTATAACAGCATTCTCCAAGGACACAAGTGCTTTAAGAAGCATTTTAAATACAAATTGGGCCCTAATTAACAAAGATGTAAGCCTTAGGTCTAAACTAATGACTAAACCTAAAATAACATATCAAAGAGGGCCCAATATAAAATCTGTTCTGGAAAGGAACTTAAAACCCTACACACCTAATAAAGGCATAAAAAAATGTGGTAGATGCCCCTACTGTGAATTCATCCTGACAACAAGTACCTTTACTGTCTCGGATGAACAGTATACACTAGAAAGTAGATATGATTGTAATACTAAGGGGGTAGTCTACCTAACGTAGTGTCAGTCATGCATTTGTTTATTTGTTTTCACGTAGGGAAAACAGAAAGGCACTTCAAAGAATATAAGAGCATCAATATAGTATAAACAAACAAAATAGCACAAATGCCCTGGCTAAGCACATTATGGATGAACCTAACCATCAGTTTAAATATTTGATCATTGAGCAGGTGGTACCCAATATTGGGAGGGCCCGTGGACTTGGAAATTAGAAGTACAAGAGCTTTTATGGCAACTGAGACTCAATGCACATTCATATCCCAGACTAAATGACTACTGCTCCCTGAAATGCATCTTAAAACTAAAATCATTGCTGAGGTGGCATATAAAATATATGTATGTCAATATACACCATTTTATATATATATATATATATATATATATATATATATATATATATTTATATTTTTGTAAAACATATATTAGTCTACTATCTACTGGTGTTTTAATAACAAATTTGATTTAAACAAGAAATAAATTGGAGTTAAAAATCACATGGTATTATTTTATAGGTTGGGTCTGTGATGTCACTAACAAATGTATTTAAGTGTTCATTGACATTCCTTTTATTGTCTTATGAAGTTTACTATATGTGAACAAAAGCGCTCACATTAAAAGGTTTTATTTATTATCTACGGTTTACTGGATTTATTGACTGCTACGAGGTGTCTTGCACTCCTGAACAGGATTTATATGTGTTTTTACCTTTCTGAGTTGGTCTTGGTTTATTCTTTCTAGAACAATTACAAATCTTATTGTGTATAACATTTTGTCTTGCTAAAATATGCATTTTTTATTTCAATAAGGCTTTGTTCAGATTTTTAATAGCCCGACATATGTCTGTATTCAATATGACTAGAACTTTTGACATTTCTGAAACCATCAGATACTGTACAACTAAAGTTTATATACTCATGTAGATCAGTATGGGTTACACACTTGCTGACATTCATAGGTGAGCATTAGACACTTTTGCAGCACTAATGTTCTAGGGGGTCACAGTGAATCAGTAAGCAGGCTGAACAAATGATTGCATAATTAAACCTGTAACTTTAATTGCAGAATCAATGTTACAGTAGGGCATGTGACTGACATGACATATGTTGCATGTATGGCCTAATGAACTTGCGCTCCTGCATGCAGTGTATGTCCATATAGCTGCATCTCGTTCTCCACCAGTACACAGAGGGGAGCATAGCATCCATCTGTGCGTGTACACAGCACAGTGTAAACCCTTTTCATCATATAAATTTGGTGGAAACAGGGTAGACTGGAATGTACGGAAGAAGAGAAAAGCAAGCAATGGGAAATGCACAAGGTTAACTATAAGGTATGAAAGGTAGTGATTAGAAAGGGTAATTTATTTAATGGAAAGAGACCCCTGTTTTTATATACAGAAAATCAGTATAGAAGCAAAGAGTAGTAATCAAAGGCTGTAGATGAGACAGATGGAGAATGGCAGTAAAACAGCCAGACAAACAAACAAGAGGTTCACATAGACAAGAATGGTACTGTTGGAGGAATGGAGATGACCACGAACATACACAGACTGGACAATTGCTTATGTAGAGGAATGTGCAATGAACAAATCTGTATATACACATGCTTCTATGAGCAACGTAACTTAGTACTGAGAAAATGCAGTCTTCTAGCCTCAAGGAAAAACAAAACAACTAAACAGGAAAACTAATTGTACAGGAACAAATCCTCTAAGTATTACATAAGTTGTGACAACAGCCCATTGTATGCCAATATTTAGAGCAGTCATTCCTGTACGACTAGTTTCCCTTTTTGTTGTTTATTTATATATGTATGGGTGCCAGTCATTCTACTAACCCCTCAAAATATTTTAATTGCAAGGGGGCAAGGCCGTCTGCATTGGCCACATTTCCTCCAGGATCACACAACAGTGGGGAAAGAGCAAATTCTCCTTTTCAATGTTTTGAGTTTTTGACATTCTGAATTTTTCACTTGCTTTTCAGTCGTGTGTGTGTGTGTGTAGAGAGAGAGATACCACTAACAACCAAAAGCACCCACTGCTGAATGGCATAATGTCAATGTCAAAGCATTAAAAATGTTCAGTTGAGTAAAATCTTACCATAACAACAGATATCCTTTTACTGGTGCAGTATTCATAACCACTAAGACTTCCTGCCGAAGACAGCCTAATATCCAGCCAGTATATCAAATCCTTTCTTACCCAGGGAGCATTGTATGTCAGACATATGCTTCCCAGATAAGTGTAGGGCATAAAGATGACATATGTATGTGCCCAACTCAGAAATGAAGTGCCCTAGGAGAACCAGGACCGCCACTTGAAAGGAGAACATGTATATCAAGAAAAAGAAAAGGAGAAAAGGAGAAGAGGAACCGCTTGGCCAGTAGGAAACTACCTCCCACGTAAATGGGAGAGAAAGAGGGGCAGGAAAGGAGGAGTGAATACAACAGTGAAAAGAGCATCTACGGTTACGGTAAGAGTTTACACAAATGTACTATGTCCCTCCCTATCACCGTTGCAGTATTCACCACTTCTGGCAGAGTACAAAAGCTACAGTGAAGGCAGGAAGAAGGAAACAAAGGTGCAGTCCTCCACAAACTCATGCAGGGCGATGTTGGCAAAACTTATCCTGACCTTGGAAATGATATCCAGTTTGTAATGTTTTCTGAATTTGTGAACTGAAAACCAATTAGCAGCTTCAAGGATAGAGTTGGTGTCCAAACCTTGGAATAAAGCCCCCGAGAAAGTCAATGCTCTAGTAGAATCGGCCCTCATGGAAGATGACAGCTGCTTGATATGAAAAGAATAGCAAAAAGAATCCTCTTGGAAATCCAGGAGGAGATGGCTTGTTCAGAAACTTCCAAACCAACTGTCCTGGAATGAAATGAAACAAAAAGCTGATCGAATATATGAAAGGTCTTTCTTTAGTCTAAAAAATATCTAAGCTGCCCATGCAAATCCAAAGAATGAAGAACCTTCTCACTATAGATTGCAGAGAAGGGAAAAAAGGAGGCGGATGAATAGACTGATTAACTGACAACTCATTAAACAGCTTGGGCACAAAGGGATATACAAAGAGAGACACCTTGTCATTATGAAGAAACAAAAATGTAAGGACCACTATTCAAGGCCTTTAGTTCAGAATCACTTCTGGCAGAACTTAACGCAAACAATAAAACATTCTTCCAGATGCAATGTTGCAAAGGAACAGCAGCAGCAGGCTCAAAAGGAGACTGAGTCATCTTTTTCAAGGACAAAATTAAGATCCCACATAGGGACAATCAGCTTTCTTGGGGGTCTAATATGAATGATACCTGCTTGACCTCAAACTTCGAAGCCAAAGGAGGAGTAAACAGCAGGCAGAAGTGTCTGACAACTGGGTAATGTTTGAGACACCAACAGAAAATCTCTTCCATTTTGACATGTATGGTTTTCTGCTATTGGGTTTATTGGCCTTCTGCATGACCCTGAGCATGTCCTTAGAAAATAGGTGACAAAAATCAATCAAAACCGTATCACCCAAAGCATCAATTGAAGAGTGGACAAATGAGAGTGAAGGAGAGTTTCTCTGTCCTATGTGAGAAAAGCCATGCTGTCAGGTAACTTGTGATGACTATCCCTTACCAGATGGACTAAGAGGGGGAGAGTGAGTGCTGCCTGAGCCAAAAGGGAGTCATCAGAAAGATTTTTGGAGAGCCAATCTTGATTTTGTGAAGGACCCTTGGAAGAAGGGGAGGAAAGGCATAAAGGAACATTCCCATCAGAGAAAGACATGGTGTCCACCTACCAAACCAGGACTTGGGACTCTAACAGAAGTGAGGAAGTTGCCGGTTCAGAGAGAAGGCAAAGAGATCTAATTGAGGAATACTTCACCAATGAAATATGTCCAGAAATACATCCCTGTGAAGCATCCATTTGTGAGGCTGTGTCCTCAACCTGCTGAGAAAATCTGCCACAAGAGTGCGCTTCGAGGGTATATATATTGGCCTGTAGGGTGACCTGCAGATTGATAGCTGTTTCCTATGCTTGAAGGACTAACCTGCAAAGAAGATAAGACCTTGCCCCCCCCCCCCCCTTTATGTGCCACATGACTGTGCACATTGCCTGTCTAAACTGACAAAGGACCCAGGACTCAGAAATCATGGAAAGTCTGAAAGGCTAGAATCAGAATCTGCATTTCCTTGATGTTGATGTGATCCATCCTCTACTGAGGGGACCAAAGGTCCTGTACCTTCAGAGTGCCTGAAGTGACAGCCCAGGTCTGATGCATCCATGAAGAGCTCCTGAAACAGTTGAGGAGAGTGGGAAAGGAACACCTGGATTGAGAGAGAGCTTCTGAATCCACCAGTGAAATTCCAGTTTCAGACAAGGCAGCAGAAGAACCAGATTGTCCAGTGGATGGAGGTACTGAAGCCACACCAATTTTAGGTAACACAAACTTTCGCATATGAAGCCTGGCCAAGGGGAGCACTGGAATGGCAGAGGCCATGAACCCCAGAACCCCTAGAAATTCCCTATCTGAAAGAGAAGGCAGGGGAAGGATGGACAGAAATATATGATGCAAAAAACTTGGAGACAGGAAGAGATGCCAGCACTGGAACTGTCTGGAACCTGCAACCTAGGAAAACATGATCCGGAGATGGAGGCAACACTGACCTTTGAAGGTTGACAATGAATCCCAGGCTGAGTAACAGAAGCTGGGCAAAATGATGATCCTGCACCATCTTGGAATGGGAGGGAGCCTGAAGTAAGACATCTTCCAGATAAGGAAATATTTAAATGTCCTGAAGCCTGCAAAAGGTGACTACAGGGGCTAGACATTTGGGGAACACCCTTAGGGCTGTTGAAAGCTCAAATAGCAAAGAAGAAAACTGAAAATGAGAGGAAAAAACAGAAAAATGGAAATATTTCCTGAATAGAGGGTGGAAAGGAATGTAAAGGTAAGTGTTCTTCAGATCCAAGGAAACAAGTAAGGCCTGGGGGAGCAACAGAGTAGAGTCTCGGAAGAGAGATCTCTTGGAAGAAAGGCATTATGAGAAAATTCTTTAGAAATTAGAGAGCCAGAATAGGTCTCTATGACCCTTCTTTCTTGCGGACTATAAAAATCCTGGAATAAAAACCCAACCTCCTCTCAGCCTTTAGAACTGGTTGAATGGTACCCTGGTCCAACAAACCCTGCAATACCCCTGGAAAATGAAGGAAATGTTCTGTATGGGATTGAAGAATACAAGAAAAGGAAGGATGGGTCTTGTTAGTCATAAAATGACCCTTCTTGATGATGGAGAGCCCAGGTGTCTGTGGTAATCAGCTGCCAAACAGAGAGAGAAAACCTGAGGAACAAAGGAATCTGGCTGAGAGGAAGGGAGGGTAGATAGATTTGTCAAGAAATTACTGCTTCTGGAGCCTGAGTGTATGAGTAGGCTTATCTAAGAAAACAAACCTAGGAGACTTTTAACTTTTGGAAGACTCTACACATCCTAAGCAAAAAAGCAATCTTACTAGGTAATTCCTATAAAAAACTGGGAATAGGTGAGAGACAAATCTACTTTAAATCTTTCATGACCTTCCCTTCTGTGATGTCCCCTATCTGGGCTAGTATTCAAGGAGCCCGAATCCTCACCACTAACACAAGAGAGGAACATTCACTTGGAATAAAAATAGATACACACAGTATTTCCTGATGCAGCTCTCTGCATCAAGCAAAATTTCCCTTAAGAGAGCACAGGGAATACACCCAGTCCAGGGTCTGGATTTCTCTCTCTCCTTCTCCAGAGCTCCAGTGAGAATCCTCAATGACACAGCTGTAGAGTTGAGCCCTCAGTCAAGTTTCCAAGCAAAGTCCTCCATTACCTTCTCTGTGAAACCAGTACTTTGTGTTCCTGCTCCAAGCAGCTGACACACACACACACACACACACACACACACACACACACACACACACACACACACACACTCTCTGAGATTTGATTTACACACACACACAGACACACACACAAATTTGATTTGCACACACACACACCTGGGAAAGGTTGGCACAGATTTAATAGCTATACCCCCTTCTGCCCAGACTATAAGGTAGTTGTACTGCCACCAGACTCTCCAAAACTAGCTACTCTAAGGGTCTTACAAGGGTACCCAATTATACTGAGTGAAATTAATATTAATACAAATGATAGTATTTGACCAACGCAGTAAGGCTTTCAGGAGTAGCCACAGAGTCACCAAATAGATACAAGTACTCTCAAAGGTTAAAATGTTATCTAAAGGACCAGCCACAATGAAAAGTTTAAATATATTTAATAATAAATAAAATTATGAAAATGCTAAATATCTACTTGCAATAAACACCAGAGTTTCAACCACAGGAAATATTAAAACAACACAGATGAACAGATTCACACAGATGCAGAAAAACAGTGCTTGAATAATCTCACTATTTTTTTTGACTATTCTATAGAGTTACTATTCCCCAATGGCACAGCTATAGAGTTGAATCCTCAGCCAAGTTACTAAAGCAAAACAAGATGAAGTATGTGAGTGATCGTTCTATCTCAGGTTTCTAAAACAGGGTGCCATGACACTTCAGTCTCACCTAGTATTACATTTTTTTTCTCCTGGACTTGGCACATAGATGTCAATAACACACACATACACACTTGCTAAGATCTGCTGCAGGTCCTGGAAGTCATAAAAACATAAAACATGTCCACTCTTTCTACAGGAAATAATAAACCATACACTTCTTACAGACGTTGTGTCTCTGGCTTCATTCAAAAATGTGAGATAAGATCTTTATGGCCTAGGCTTAGTAATGTAATTTCTTTCCATTTTTTAAAGTTTGATAGTAACCTCTTCTCTTTCAGCATCCTCTGTTAAAACATGCATTTAAACAGTTACAATAATACATGTATATTTATTTTTCTGACCAGCAGGACACACTGTTGGTACATTTTTAACACAAACAGCTTTACAAATACATTTTTCAACACAAGCATCTGTAAAAATCTGTTTGATTTACAAATGACATACAATTCTATACAAAATTCCAGCTAGCTGTGCAGACATATGTTACACATCCACTGTCCTACTTCTCCTAGCATAGCTAGCAATACCTCACATTGTCACACCTTGATTCTGTAAGGTTTTGAAAAGGTCAGCCACAACAGTACCAAATAAATTCTGGTTATCCAAGGAAGTATCCAGAAGCTTTGCTTTGATATCATCTGACAAGGTCTTGAAGGCAAAGCCAGGAATAGCACCCTCATCACTAACTCAGAGAAGAAGCCCTAGAGGATGCATCAGCTGCATTTAGTAGAGTTATGGGTAACTAGAGAAGTGGAACTGAGCAAGGAGTGGGGATGCAGTCTTACCCTCACATTCAGGCATTATAAAAACAATCTTCCCAATCTAGGAAAGAAGAGACAGGATATATCTTGTCATATGAGTGTGCTAATTTGATGGCCCTGAAGGCTAAACTAGCCAAAGTGCAAACCTTCTTACTAGTCCTCTCCATAACTCTACCGTCCTTACCTGATGGAAGAAGTGTGGAAGAAAGCAACAGCCTAGAAGGCTTATCAGCAGATACAGATACACTGCAGGATCAGAGGAAGGGCATTTTATACAATAATTTGCAGGCATCTGGCACCTTAGAGAACCTGTCATATTTCTTAGGAGCTACAAGTTGAGAATTCAGAGTCAGGAAAGCAGCAGAGAAAGTATCTAGCACAGAAGCCAACAAAAGAGGGACAGCAGAAAATTTAGGAGAGACCATTTGTAACCACACAATACCTCTCCTGGACATCCAATACTTGTGAATAATCCTATTTAAAATGCTCCATCATACACAGGATGACTTCACTAAAGGAAAGCTCCTGCAAGGGAGAATCAGGACTGACCAGATTCCTCCTCCTCAGAACCATAATCTGAAGGTCAAAGGCAATTGGGAGGAATGGGCTAAGGAATCATCATGAGAGTCAGAATCTTCATCCAGAGAGTCCAGGTCCCTAGCTTTATTAGGGGTAGAGGACCAAGGTGGTGCAAGAATTAAAGCCCTCAAAGGAGGCTTGCATGCTATCGAGGCACTGAACAAGCTTTGAATGAAGTCCTGTCTTTCCCTTTGTGGATCTATGGGGGCTGATACCACATGCTCAGTCTTCTGCCTTTTCTTCAGTGGGATGCCCACTCTAATGAAACACAAAGGTTCAGACCTGGCACCTCATCCCTAATGAAAATCTGAGGAATCCCTCTAGGTCCCTCAAAAACAAACAGCCATGGTTCCACCTAACTGACCATGATGGACATTTTCAAAGCCCTTAGGATGTGTGAGAAACAGGTTCTGTGTCAGCTTCAGAGAAGGTCGCAGCGGAAAAAACTGATGGCAATGCCAGACTATCCTCTGGCTTCTCACTCACCTCATGAGAGATGTCCGGTGGATGCTGTGCAGCAAAAGACTCAGGCCTAGACTTACTGAGCTTCTTTCTGAGAGGTGGCTGTTGCTCAGGACAAGTGGATTCTGCCATGGTACCTTGAGCCGAAAGCTTGAGACACTGGTTCTCAAGGTAAATGGAAAGTGAAGAAAGGTGGCTATGTAAATTCTTGGGTACAAAAACCTTAAAGCTGGATCACTGAGTCTGGTCATAAGATCTCCCTTAACAGAACAGATACCTATCACGGTAGTCTCTATGGGGAAATCTGCCTCCCACACAGACATTTCCCTTTCTTGGATGACATATAACTCACTGAACAATGTAAGAAAAAGAAATAAGATCCCCACTGTGGAACTTATCTCAAAGACATAGGTTCACTGTAACCAACAAAGTGAAAAATGCTCAGACTGATGTATGATAATGGTGTTCGGACTGACAACCACAAAGTTCTGAGTTGCAAGTGTATGTACATCACCATTATACCCAATGGCTGCATGTAGAGCATACATCTGATGGATGGTGCTCCCCAGATAATAAAGGCTTTGGTATACTGGTTGGATGTTGAATTATCCTTGGCAGAAGATACCATAGGTTGTGAACACTGCAGCTACACTGACACGCCGGTATTCATGCACTGAGAAACAGCTTCAATGCATGCAATTTTTATCTTTAAAGAAAATACAATAAAACATTTTTGCAGGGGGTACACGCCTCCATGCACTCCTCCAGCGAATTATACATACTTAACTCTGAGATTTCCAAACATGGGATAAGGGCAAATTTCCCAACCTCTGGATTTGTGCAATCTTGAACACCTGTCAATCAGATACCTAGTTTACCACATTCAGTTAGGCAGATATTGACTTAACTCACACTTGACCAGGTCACTGCCACGCATATACATACATATATCTAAATATGACACACACACACACATATATATATATATATATATATATATATATATATATATTCAAAAAAAACAGATCCTTGGGGCACAATAATTTTCCAGCCTTAGGAGGTAAGACCTCTCCCTCACATTAGGGAAAACTGATACTCATGAGCAACAAAGCTGCTCTCTGTGAATCAGAAAAAAAGAACTATGCACTGCAAACAGACTCAATGAATAGAGTTGGGTCGCTGTTCTGTCCTGTGATAGAGGCCCATGGAATAAATGTAAATGGCCCCTTAAAGACATCACATGCTTCAGCTATATGACTTCTGAATGTCCATGACTTTTTACGTTTTCAAGTATTTTTGGATGCAAGTCATTGAATTGCAAAAGGTTTAAGGTAGTTTTTATTAACTGTTTTGCCTGTGTGACCTTTTTACTCTTGGGTTTGGATGTTAGTTGGGATATTTTATAGACACCTTAATTGTTGTGGCCATCAGCTGGGGTTAAAGACCTGTGTTTCTAAAGTGTAGCCAAACAGTCCACTTATGCTGTGCTGATGAGGTCATAAGAAGGCCAAAACATGTATGTCCACATCTAGTGGGGTTTGCCTTTGTTGCCCTGAATGCATTCACAAAGACTTAAAAAGTTAAAAGTCATGGACATTCTGAAGCCACATAGCTGAAACCCAATGTTCTTAAGGAGTCATTTGCATATATCCCATTGGCAGGGGTTTAAAGCTATCCCACAGCAAAAACTCTAGCTGGATCTGTTTTTTCTTGTAGGTTTTATTAACTGATTTGGATGTGTGATTTTTTTACTCTGTGGTCTATATATGCACTATATCAATAATTCAAGTTAAATGCTCCTGACATGCCAGTAAAATGCAAATCACATTGAATGGATGGGTAAGGCCAGTTTCTAACTGAATTGGATAGGCTGATTTGAACACAAAAAAAGGAAACTGCCTATGCTTAAAATGGCTCGCAAGGGCAACTAACAGAGTACTTAGCTATGAAATGTTCATGAATGTGACATGAATTAGCAGATTTGTTGGTAAAAGGATGAAATGTGTACATTCATATGGTCTAGTTCAAGATTCATATAAGAATGTATAGACATTCATCTCACGCCTTTGTTATCGAGTTAACAGATTACCTCTGGAAACACATGCCATTCAGTTCTGAAGTACCTAAGACATACTAGAGTTTCAGGTTTTCTGGAATATACTTCATCTTCTCATGGTGCTGCTTTTTTGACTAGTCTGTTAACTATGAGAGATGAGTGTCAAGAGTTTTAAAAGCTCTTTTTTATGAGGCAGTTTCCTAGTCAGAGCTGGTAAGCAAAATTTCAGGACAGTTTTGCAGAGGACATTTCTTGTGGTCAGCTGTTCAGCTTCTTTTCATTAATTTGACTTCATCCTTTTGTTAACCAGCTAAATCCATTTAACAGTGACCCTTTTCATCAGTGACCCCAGGAACACTGATCCATAAATATTCCATGCCTGTTACTTGCTCAGACTCGCACAAGCAGGCAATGAAAGTGGAATGAATCAAACCCTTTACCCACTCAGTGCTAATTACTAGACTTGACAGGGAGACACCAGATTTGAATGACTAAATGGTCTGGTGCCAAGGAACAGTTTATATATATATATATATATATATATATAGATATATATAGAGATATATATATATATATATATATATATATAGATATATATACACACACATATATCTATATATATATATATATATATATATGTATATATATATATATATATATTTAGAAAGATAGATATGGATTCACTTTGAATCATCGAATGTTCAGAACACTGACGTTCTGATCATCGAGACCAGAACATCGAAGGTTCAAAATGAACCACATAAACACCAAAAAACATTAAAAAAAGTACGTTATGTAAGGGGGCTTTGCCACCCTGCACCCCCATATTCCAACTCTGAGATCACACTACAGTGGGGTAAGGGAAATCTCCCATTTACCGCTATGTGCAGTAGCGCTAAACAGGAGATTTCCCGTACCCTACCTGCAATGCCAACACTCAGATGGCACACACACACAACACGCAGGGCACTTTGGTGCCCTGCATACACAACCAAAATTCTACAGTTTCACTTACCTGGCACTTCCACTTTAAACCTTCAATGTTCTGGTCTCGATGATCAGAACGTCGATGTTCTGAACATTCGATGATTTAAAGTGGAACTATATATATATATATATATATCATCCTTTTTTCTATTTTTGCACATGGGGCTATGTATATAAACCTACTATGAATTCCCCCATGACTAAGTATCTCCCTCCACACACCTTGGCCTCCATCGACCTTATTAATTGCTCTTACCTAACTTTGCCATCTTCTGCTGCATATTCGTGCTACTTTTGTCTCCTTTCTTTTTTTGCTATGACCACTTCAAGCCTCCCTTAAACCCTTGCCCTATAGCAGCCACTAAGCATCACTGAACACCCTTGTGACCTGAGGATCCCATTTATGTCATTCCCATCCTACCAGGACAGCAACAATCTCCATTTCCCGTCATTCTTCCCACTGTGGATTTTTAACAAGTTAAAGTGATGGGCACCTGTAAAAAATTAATACATTCGAACATGTCCTGAAGTAAAAATCTTCCTCCCCACAACAGTTGTAAGAGTTCTCCATTGCTCTTAGCTGTGCAAACAGCAGTATTTAATTCATTTTCACATGACAGAGTGTCAGTTCTAAGGTCACAAATTCAAGCTGCTTGTAATGTCATTATTAATGGTATCTGGTTTTCTTTACAAATGTCATGGTCATACAGGTGAAATATGTCGACAATAATGACCGCACATCAGTAGGCCTCCTACAGTGTGCACCAATGGCCTTGTAGAAGTGTTGCTTATTAACTTTTAAGTGTAATAACTACAAAGACTTGGTACAAATGACTAAAATTGTGATAATATTAAATAAACTTTCTTAAGAAATCAGTGCCTTGTTCGAAACAAGAAAGATGTCAGAGTCAGTCTGCTAAGGAAATAAAAACTATCTTTCAGTATGATGGTCTCACTGATGTTATTTTAAGAATTTTTATTTGTTCTAGGTTTAATAAACTGAAACTTACCCACTCAATGAAGGTTTCAGATAAATCTATAACTGAATGTATAATGATCTTAGAAAGCAAATTAGCAGTTACCTTTTTTTTTTAATTTTGTACTTAGCATTCTATGTGCGATATATAGCTTCATAGGACTATACTAGACTAATAACCACAAGGGCCCTGATAGGCCTAGCAGTGCAACCAAAATGTGACCCACAAATCTGATTAATATCGGAGTTATTTACTGACTGCCTCTGTCCATCAGAGACAGGAGCCAGGCCGGGGTGAATTTTCAATTGCCCGTACATTGGTCCAAGTTGCATTTAAATATGGTTAGGAAGGAACTCTGCTTCTCGTGGATGGGGAGCCTGTTCCAGAGAATGTGAATTCTCTGAAAAAACATATCTGTCTCTCCAACATGTCCTATTTAACTTGCAAGAAAAATGTTGTTATTTTTATCTAGTGGTTCAGACACTGTTTGTATTGCAGATGCACCAAAGGTTAATCAAAACAGGGTCCAGGGGTGTCTTGTGTACCAGGCAATAATCACCCCCTCAGAAGTCTGTATGATAATGAATAAAGAGGCAGGGCTATGAAGTGATCAGAGTAGGACATTATGTTTACTCCCGCTATTCTTTTTGTAAGGAACCTTTGTGGATGTTCCACTTGCTGCATTTGTCTGGTCAGGTACATACCTAAGGAGGTTTACACTCTATGATGGGTCTGATGAAGGCCACATGCAGGGGTAGAATGACATCTCTGGACTTAGATGCCATGCCCTTACTTGCAAGTTGACACACACATGGGTATTTTCTTACTACCTTGGACACATATCAGTTGTAGGCCTGGTTACTGTTTACAAGGGTTCCCAGATACCAGAGTAGTGAATCAACATTTAGATGCGTTTTACTGATGATGTAGTTACCTGGGGTGGCTGAATTCCCAAAAGGTACTATAAGGTATTTCATGGTAATGCATTTTAAGCCATGGCTTTGGCACCAAGAATGTTTATGTGCTAGACCTTCCTGAAGAGTGTTCTCATCTTGGGGGGTTTCAATGACTGCTCCCAGTTTGCAATCATCTGTGAACTTGGCCAGCCAGAGGCCTTTGACATTGGCTTTGGCCTCTGCGAAGTAAATACCAAAGAGGACAGGGCAAAGCACAGAGCCCTGAAGGACTCCACTGATGACTGTCCTCTCTGTAGAGGTGGCCTCACTGTTCTTAACCTCTATCCATTAGCCAGCTAGCTATCCCAATGTGTTAGAAAGTTGTTTATACCAAGTTCCATAAATATGTTGATAATGCCTTGAGGGGGGTATTGTATCAAATACTTTAGCCAGATCAATGTAGGCAGTATGCAACTCTTTCCCCTCATCCATTGCCTTAGTGACCTTTTCAAATAAATCCCTCAGGTTCTTTAAGCATAACCTTCCTCTGACTAAGCCGAATTGGGATGCATTCAGTGTTTGCAGGTCTCCTGTGTCCCTGTTGATAATTTCAATGATAATTCTTTCCATGGCTTTGCAAATAAGATTCATCAGACTAATGAATCTGTAGTTTCCAAGATCTGTTGAAGGTCCTCCCTTATGATGGTTGTAGTCCTCCATTCTTGTGGCACAAAGACTGTTGTGAGACTGTTGTTAAACTGTGACTCCATGGACTCCAAGTCATATTTTAGACTTTTTAGGAGGCGTCCCAGGATGGTATCAGGGCCAACTGAGGCTGTGTTCTTGGCTTTAGCAAGCAAAGCCATTACATGCTCTATCCACAGTTAGAGGGTTATGATTGGTGGTATTTCTTGGGGGATGGTTGGGTGTGAGATGGGGATAAAACTGAAAATGAATTTGTCTAACAGGTTCACTATATTGCCAGGCTAAGCGAATATGGCACCATTAGCTACCAGTTCAGCACATTGCTGTGTGCTGCCCTTGAAGTTTCTGACATAGCTGAAGGAATTATGGATGTTCTTCGTGTTTCACTGTTGCAGTCATTACATTTGGGTTATCTGCTTGCAGTAGCCCTCAGTGAGCCTGATCAACAAAGTCTTGGGTCCTGCATTGGTTGCTGTCCATTCTTCCATGATGTCAGGTCATCAGGGCTATAAAACATGCAGCCGAAGCAATTACATCAGTCTTTCTTGACATGCGGTGCCCGAAGCAGAAGCAGTTCACAAGTGCCGGTCGACCGACTCCCGAAATTTTTGTTTTCAAGTTTCAGAACCGAAGTCTTCAACTAAAGCTAAGTACCCCGTTGGGGAAACTTTTTCTTGCTCCTTACCGATGTCAGTAAAAGTTAATAATTGCTTTACTTGTGGAAAGCAAATACCTCAAAGATTTTCATTCATACTGTATTCCTTGCCTAGGCCCTGACCACAATGTACCTTGCTGTCAGTTTTGTGCTTTATTTAATCAGCGCACTATCCATCGTTGGTATATTTTTGCCTCTAAATATTTCGGTTCTCAGTTTAATTATCCAGAAATGTCATCAGTTAGCCATCCGACTACCAGGATTTTGAAAAAATGCAAAGATAAAGACAGAGACAGGCTGCCGAGGTCCAAAACTGCCAACGATGCTTCTCCTAAGCCAGTTCACCAGTACTTAGTGAGGCCCTTTCGCAGCCCCTGATACCTGCTACTTCTGATTCAAAAGGCCTCTACTGAGACCCTTTCAGAGTCCAGTATGCCGTGAGATGCTTCAACTAAGGAACCCATGGATGTCTCTACCTTAGATAGGTCCAGAGCCACTGTGCAGGCACCAGCTTCTGAGGGTGTATTCAGGCCTACGAACTTGCATATTTAACCAACGCCTCCTCCTTCATTTAGGAATAAATCTCGAACCATGCCTAAAAAAGTGATGCCCAGGCTGCATGCTCAGGCCTCTATGCCTAAAAAATAAATGATAAGAATGGCTGAAGATCTTATAACTCTAATCGGGGGAAGCCAACCTCCCCCTTCTAAGAGACCTAGAACTGAAGTTGTTTATGAATCTTATGAACAGGATTCTAATTTTTCTGATTCTTCTGATGAGCTGGATTTGCCATTATCTACTTATGAGGATTCTGATGCAGAGGACTCTATTCCCTCTGCTTCCCCTTCATAGGATTTTTCTTTTGGTGAAACCTTACATACTCTAAGGGAGCATTTCCACTGGGAAAGCCATGATTTTTCTGATTCAAAAAAGAGGCATAGGGATTTCTTACTCCTGCCTCAGCATAGGCTTTTAGCTATTCTTCCTGTAATAGACAATGTTGATGATGCTTTTTTGGAATCTAATTTGGCCCCTGATTCTTTGCCTCCTGCTCCCAGAAAACCTGGCAGATATTACAGGGTTCCTGATTCACACAAGTTCCTTTTTAAAAATCCTATTGAGGATCCAGAGACTATTTCACAGGGACCCAAGGGCATTAAGGCTTCTACTGCTAAAAATCCTACCCCTTCTGATAGAGACTCCAGGGCGCTGGAAAGATGGGGTAAGAAGGTTTACACTTCTGCAACTTTGGCCATTAGGGCTTTAAACTGCTAGTTTCACATGTTAAAGTATCAGTAACATGTTATTGGATTGTTTAAACAGAAAATGATGTTGATTCCTGACTGTGCGGAAAATAAAGAATTACAGGATTTAATGCATTCTGCTGAACAGGTTGGAAAACATACTTTGCAATGTGTACTTAATTCTTTAGAGGCCTCTTGCAGGGCTGCTGTTACTGGGTCTGTGCTCAGAAGGCATGCTTGGCTTAAGGGGCAATCTTTGCCTGATCATGTTAAAGCTAAATTGTTGGATGCTCCCTTAAATCAGGACTGCCTGTTTGGCAACAAGGCTGAGGAAGTTCTTAAAAAGATGGAAGATAAAGCTAAATCTACACAAACTGTTAAAGATTTCTTACAAGTTCAGCCTCCTAGATTTAGTAGGCATTGGCCCTCCAAGAATTGGTCCTTTCCAGCCCCTTCCAGGTCTTCTCAAGCCAAACCCAGACACAGCAGAAACCCCAGGTTTCAGTCCCAGGGGACGCACAAGACTAAGCAGTGGGGGGTTCCACACCCAAATCAGGGAGTAGTAAGACCCCCCCCTATGAAAAACTATCTCAATGACTTGCTTTTAAAACTTCCAAGCACTTCCCAACTGAATGCTCCTTTAGGTGGAAAGATTGGTTTGCAGGCCAAAAACTGGGAACTCATTACCCAGGACAAATGGGTTTTAAATATAGTGTCCCAAGGATACAGATTTCACTTCCACACCTTACCAACACCAAGCGGGTGGCCAGATCTACCCCCAAATCAGTGGGCAGAGGCCCAAAATCAAGTACTTTCTCTCTTAATCATGAGAGCTATTCAGCTGGTACCACAAGAGGAAAAAGGACAAGGTTTCTATTAGAGACTTTTTCTGGTACCCAGAAAAGGCAATACATGACGTCCTATCCTGGATCTTTCTATTCTAAATACCTTTCCTGGTGATTCCAAAATTCAAGATGCTGACTCTTCACCAGCTGCTTCCTATGCTAGGCAAAGATGTATGGTTGGCAACACTAGACTTAAAAGAAGCATACCTGCACATCCCTATCAGTGAGTCTTGCAGAAGATACCTACGCTTCAAAGCAGGCGACACGCACTATTAGTTCTCTGCACTGCCCTTTGGCTTATCTACTGTGCCCAGTCATTGCATTCTGCAAGCAAAGAAATATTCAAATATATCCATACCTGGACGATTGTCTAATTCAGGCAGAAAGCCAGGACATTCTTTTGAATCATCTAGCCTTTGTTCAAAGGGTACTGATTTGTCTGGGGTACACCATAAATGAAAAGAAATCACACCTGGTACCCTGTCAACAAATTATATTCCTGGGAGCAAGCTTGAATACAACTTCCCAGATGGCTTTCCTCACGCCAGAGAAACAGACTAATTTGACAACCTACTTCAAACAAGTGGCTACAAAAACCCAGTTATCTGCAAGGCAAGTACTGCAGGCCTTGGAGTTCATGGCCTCCTGCATTCTTCTAATTCCATATACAAGGCTGCATATGAGGAAACTGCAATGGTATCTCAAAAGCCTATGGTGTCAACATTCACAGGATCTAGAAGCTATGATTCCTATCATACCTTGTCTACACCTAGACTTCCTTTGGTGGGCAGAGGTCTGCCACCAAAACAAGGGACTACCATTCACACTACCCCCTGCTGCCTAAACGTTAACAACAGATGCATCAGACTATGCATGGGGGGCTCACCAGGCAGGGAAGTGCATTCAGGGCAAATGGAACCCAAGTCAAATGCACCTACACATAAATCAAAAGGAAATGTTAGCAATACAGAATGCTCTGACAGCCTTCAAGGACCACATTCTTCCAGGACAACTAATGGTAAAGACAGACAACACCATGGTCATGCGGTACATAAACTAGCAAGGGGGTACACACACTTATGCCCTCTGCAGACTAGCCATGGCATTGTGGAACACAGCCTTGAGCTACCAAGTGAATCTACAAGCTCAATTCCTGCTAGGAAAACTAAATACACTGGCAGATGGACTAAGCAGAAACCTCATGGACCCACACAAGTGGAAACTGGAACCAAGGATTTTCAACATGTTGACAAGCAAATGGGGGAGCACAGATATAGATTTGTTTGCCTCCTCCCGAACCATCAATTGGACAAATTTGTACAAGGATTCCCCACAAACTAGCTTGGAAAGTGGATGCTCTATCCTTCAGATAGAAAAGCCTTTCCTCCTCGGCCTCTGCTCTCCAAAGTACTACTAAAGATCAAACAGGACAAGCCAAGGATGATTTTAATTGCACAAGACTGGCCTCGCCAACACTGGTACCCACTCTTGCGCAGTGTGTCCTGCTTGGCTCCATGGCACCTGCCTCAGACTTCCTTCCCTGTTGTCTCAGCAGGAGAACTAGATTCTGCACCCTCAGCTGCAAACCCTGAACCTAGCAGCTTGGCTAATTACCTAATCTCTCCCTTACCATCCCTCAATAAACCAGTGATGGATATCATTTTAGAGGCAAGGAGGCCTAGTACTAGAAAACCTTATGCTGCAAAATGGAAAAGATTCTGTGCCTGGAACCAGTCTCAAGGAATGAATGCAGCAGTGCCCAATTTACCTCAGATTCTGCAATACTTGACTGAGATGCTTCATAAGGGCTTGTCCTTTCCTCCATCAAAATTCATGCCTCAGCCATTTCAGCTCATTACAGCACAGGGTCTCACCCACTGCTGAAGCAGTTCCTCAGAGGGGCCAAAAATTTAAGGCTACCGAGCTCCAACTCCAGCCTGGAACCTTAACTTTGTCTTGGAGAAACTCACTCTTCCTCCTTTCGAGTCAGCTGCTACTGCAGATTTAAAATTCCTTTCCTGTAAAACAGCTTTCCTTTTAGCAATGACTTCTGCAAGAAGTGTATCTGAGTTACAGGCCCTTATGGCAGTGGAGCCTTTCATCATCTTTCATGCGGACAGGGTGTCTCTTAGAACCAATCCCTCCTTCATGCCCAAGGTGGTATCCAGTGTGGCTCTTAATCAGTCCATTCATTTGCCTACCTTCTTTCCTAACCCACAGAACAAAGGGGAATGGATACTTCACTCCTTAGATGTGCACAGACAACTTAGATTCTACTTGGACAGGACTAAACCTCAAAGTAAATCTGAACAACTGCTGGTGGCATTTGCTGCAAGGACAAAGGGGAAAGCTATTTCTAAGCAAACTATTTCAAAATGGATAAGCCACTGCATTCATTTCTGCCATAAGCACCATGGAAAACCTACCCTACAGGGCATCAGACCCCATTCAACCAGGGCTGCCATCTACCTCTGCATCCTTTCTCAGGGGCATCCCTACAAGAGGCATTCTAGAAGCTGCTACCTGGGGTTCTGTACATACTTTCACCAAGCATTATCATTTGCCATTTTTCTCAAAATCCAGAGCTGTTTTTTCCACTGCAGTCTTGCAAGGCCTTATAGCTGGTCCTAATTCTATTTAAATTCCTCCTCCCAACTTTAGCTTTGGGAATCTACCCAAATGTAATGACTGCAAAAGTGAAACACGAAGAACATAGTACAGTTGTGTACACTTACCATAAATGTAGATGTTCAAGTGTATTCACTGTTGCAATCCTGGTTACCCTTCCTCCAGCCCCCTTTCTTCTTTTGGCTATACCTCTACTCTCATTTACTATGCTCAAAAAGCTTTTTGGTGTATTTTCTCTTTTGTTGGAGGTATATCCTTGTATTATAGATTTAATTGCTTCCCATTAGGGGGGTACCTGACATCTGGGGCAAGAAAAACTGATGCAATGGCATCGGCTGCATATTTTATACCCCTGATGATCTGAGGTCATTGAAGAAGAGAAAGCAACTGACGCAGGACCCATGACTTTTTTAATTAGGCCGACTGAGGGCTACTGCAAACAGATAACCCAAATGAAATGACTGCAACAGTAAATACACTCAGACATCTACATTTATGGTAAGTATACACAACTGTACTTTATTTTTCACCTAGGAGGTTATTTTAACCAAAAAGTTGACTTTGACATAATTAGCCCTCTTAGTTAACTATTTATTATTTCTCTTCCTTTTTGTCTATCCTACTTAATTTGGGTTGCCACCAGGGCAGTTTGTTTCTGGGGCTAGTTCTAGGCTTACTTCTGGTAGATACAGCAGCCTCTATACAGCCATTGACAATGGTTGCAGAGAGGTTCTGAGAGCAATTCAGAGTATATAATAAAAGGTAGATTTGCCTTGGAATAGTTCTGAACTGTTATTGGCTTTACTGGGATTATTCAGTTGATTTTGAAGTTGACCGTTTTATGGTCGGATCCCATTAGGGAGAACAAAAAACTGGAAAGGGTGCAATGTTTTCCTATATTTGTGAGTACAAGTTCTAATATGTTGGAGCTTCTAGCGGGTGTATTTACTATTTGGTCATGGGTGTTTGTATTTATGAAGTCGGGGAATCTCTGTACCTGTAGATTTGGGTCCATATTAGATAAACAAAAGTTTATCTAGTCGAGTGCTGACATGATCGAAAATCCTGGAAGTCGATATGGTTTTAGTGAGATCGCGGTACAGTTAAGATGGGAATATTTTTCCTTTCCTCACTGTAGTGCGATCTTGGAGTTGGAATAAATATTTAGCGGGGGCTGTGGGAGGCACAGCCCCTCACAATTGCGGTTTAGAGTTCTGGGACTTTCGATCATGTCAGCATTCGAGCTAATATAGACCCATAGATTTGAGGTCTTGTAGGATGCCCTACCTATAGAACAGTAACTGAAGTCTCCCATGACTAGGGTGTTAGGTTGGATGGTAAGTGCCTCATGTAGGTTGAAGTATGCATTGTGGCCTTCTTTGGACATAGAGGGTGACCTGTAGCTGGCACACGATTTTGCCTATGGTGATCTGCACATGAAGGAACTCGTGTGTGTCATTCTGTTTGACCAGCCGAGAGGTATGCTTGTCATGGATGTAATATTGAGAAACTTCTACCTTTATCTCTACGCTGAGCAGTTACTGGTTTATAAGTGTGGAAGGCACTGAAACCTTGCACTGCTGGGGTACTCTCTGCTTCTTTAAAGCATATCTGTGTAACTGCACAGATAGCTGTATTCTCACGTGAAAGGACGGTTTGGAGCTTTATTTATTTATTTAGGGTCCTGTCACTGAACAGCAACACCTTGAGGTTCTGTTGAATTGATCTGGTTATGCTGGTAGGTTTGTCAATTTGGCAATGACAAATAGTGGCACTGTAGCTCAATCTGTAAAATGCATTGCAAGCAATCCTTTAGAGCTGAGTGGCCTAGTGGGCTAATGCACTAAAAAAAGGCTCTACATGGATGGATAAAGTTTTGACCAGTATTTAAAAGTCTAAAGGTGATATGTGTAGACCATTCTTAGCAAAGGAATGTGGTCTATTAATGTCCTCCCAACATGACGAATATTGGATTCCCTTAGGATGATACCAGAAATGCAGTCAATTGAAATTATAAAGGTTACTTTCTTGCTAGATAATTCTGCCATACTGAAATCTAAACCAATGTACAGAAGGTTCATTACAGATTATATGGAAGCAAAACAGTCACTATGTAAAACTAATAGAAGTGAAGTGTTCAGTGGAACAACTTCAGAAGGAATGTGAAACTTTTAAATGAGAAATTGTTTGAATTCAAAAAATCAAAAAATATTTATCAGGATCTGGGCACACAATAGCAATATGATACATTTCCATAAGAACATGATACTTGATTAAGACGAGAGACAAAAATATATATGAAATAGAAGAGAAATCAAACTATGACTTTGAAAAGTGAAAAACTAGCTGGATAGACACATGAAACAGTGAGACAAGATCAAGAAAAATGTAAGAAAATGTATATAATGACATTAAGCATAGTTGAGAACCATTTCATAGATACACAAGATGTAATAGGAGTACAGACAGACAAATTGATAAACTGTGTATAGATCCGAAAATTTATTCTCATACATAAATTATACATACAGTTACAAAATCTTATGCAAAGCAGTTTAGCTCCACAGACAGGGATGGAAAACTATCCTAGTAACATCCAGGTAACCTCAGATACTGTAATCAAATTAGATTATATTGAAAATGAGCTATGCAAACTGGATACAAAAAAAGGATATTGAGGAGGAAGAATTAGTAACAATGACCTGAGAACACTTCTGCATGAACTTGCAGTACAATTATATCAGTTATGCACTAAGTTATATAAATATTGGGAGATTCCTCATGATTGCAGACATGCACTTGTTAAAGCTGTCTTTAAAGGAAATAGGACAAACCCAGAGTCGTACTTTCATTTTGTAGAAAAATAATGGACAAAGTTATACCAAATAAATTGTCAGAACTGGAAAGGTTGGGACTTGAAACCATTGATGTAATTTATGTAGATTTAACTTCAACATTTGATAGGGTCATACACAAAACACTGATCAATAAATTAAAACAACTAGGTATGGATGTTCTCTTGATAATATGTGTTGCTGCATGGCTTACTAACAGCACATGACAATACAGAAATTGGGCAATTGAAATTTTAGGTGACAGCCAGGTTGTCCTACAAAGGTCTGTTCTAGGCCCATACTTGTTTAGATTTAGACCTTTCAAATCTTTTTCATCTGAGGTGTTCTACAGTCTGTATGCAGATGACTTGAAAATGGGTAAAGTGATTTTGTGTGTTACAGATAAGGCATGTCAAAGAACAACAAAGCAGTAGTTCACTTAAGAATAAGGTTACCATATTTGGTTGTATGTAAAAGAGTATGAAAAAATGTACCAACATATATTTTTTCATCCTTTTAGGGCTGAAGAGCAAAAAAAGTCTTTAGTCTTGTCTTTAATGCATTTCTGAATTAAAGACAAGTTGCTCTGTGTTTGGGGATTTTTGATTGGCCCATATGCCGGTATACGAGCCAATCAAAACCTTGCACAGCGGACCCTCTTCTGTTCAATGCGGAACATCAAGCAGTTCCGCATTGAACAGAGCTCCGCTTTTTGATTGGCTCGCATACCGGTATACGAGCCAATCAAAAACGCACACAGCGGACCCTGTTCTGTTCAATGCAGAACATCAAGCAGTTCCGCATTGAACAGAGCTCCGTTTTTTTATTGGCTCGTATACTGGTATATGAGCCAATCAAAAAAAAAAAAAACAAAGTGGACGAAAAACTCCGAAATAGGGATGTCTGGTTTTTGAAAATTCTGCGATTTGTCCGGGTTTTAAAACCCGTACAAATCACAGAATTTTCAAAAACCGCCCGGACAGGAGCCCAAAAAATGAGGACGTCTCCGAGGAAACCCAGACACATGGTAACCTTACTTAAGAAGAAATATGTAGGAACATATAGATGTGGGAAGTGTGTATGCTGTAAACATATATATACTAGTAAGAGTTTTATAGAATCCTTGAGACAGAATTTTTTATTAAAGCCTATGGAAATTGCAACATTAGCAACATTATTTATATGGCAAGATGTGTGCTATGCACAGCATTCTATATAGGAAAAACAAATCAAAAGTTTAGCTTATAAGCAGCCACATGTCTGAAATAAGGAGACAGGTGATTATTAACTCTTTGTGTAAACATGTATTGAATACAAATGAGCAGCATGGATTTAACTTTTTAATTTTAGAAAATGTATCTCTAACAAAGAGAGGTGGGGACATCAAAAATTATACTGAAAGAAAGGAAAATAAGGGGATACTGCACTTTAATGCATGTACCCCCCCCCCCCCAGGTCTCAATGAAATATTTTCCCTTAAACCTGAATTAAATCATGTAAATAATTGTATTAAGTAACTATACTAAACATTTTAGTAGTATTTTAATGTGTTAAGTTTTTATACTTATGTCTATATGAGTATGTATATTTGAAGCTTATAAAGAAATACAACTTTAAAAGTTAATGATTTTAACTAGATGATTATTCAATGAATGTACTAATCAGTAAGTATAAAAACAGCTTGATGAAGAGTACAGATGCTATCACCTGAAGAAGCAGATACATTTTGTGAAAGTACTCAGTACTTGTGCTATTTGTTGGAATAAAGGAAGTTATTTTAGCTTACTGCATTTGGTCATCATTTTTGGACATTTTACTGCATTGGATTGACCAGCCAACTTGGCACTTGTTTTTACTTCTTAGCTCAGTAAAAAGATATGCTCAGTGCAGTATTTATTTATTTATTTATTTAACATTTGTTAACCAAGGAAGTCAGACATGGAATGAAGCCAATTTTCAGTGGAGGCCCAGGGAGAAATGCTCCAGCTGCATGTCTTTGTAACATAGGAGGAAACCGGAGCACCCGGGGGAAACAAACACAGGGATGACATGCAGACTCCACACAGAAGGCAAGAATCGAACCAGAGAACCTCTTGCTGTGAGGCAACAATGCTACCACTGCGCCATCCATAAGGGCGAAACAGCAAAACAAAAAAAGTCTTATTGTTAACTGTTGTAATTGTGGTGCCAATCATGAGTCTAAAAGAGAGAAGTACTTAACATTTGGTCAGAAATGCCACAACTGTAAAAAATGGAATCATTTTCAAAAGTTTTGTGTATCAAGCAAGCTTCATTCAGTTATTAAGAAAGGTCACTCAGAAAAGCAAGCTGATCATGTAGAAAGCTGCAACCCTATTTTCTATGTAGATGGTATATTAGTGGTCAGTGAAAAGGTTAATACAGTAGATTTGTTGGCAAAGGATGAAGTATTTTGTACTGTCCTGATCAATGGCACGCCTACAAACCTCAAAGTAGATACTCGTTCAAAGTGTAATGCAATGTCAGCAGAAACATTTGCTAAAGTGAGGGCTGGTGAGCAACTTAAATTGACCAAAAGTGCATAGCTTGTTGTTATGGAGATGAAGAGATACAAACCAAAGGCTCAGTAGGGCTTTCATGCTATTAGTCCGGGAACAGTTACAGCTTGCAGTTTTATGTAGTCCAAAGACCTGCGCAGTCATTATTAGGTCTCAGAGATAGTTTGAGAATAAAACTGCTTTCTTTTTCCAAATAAGCGCATCATGTAAGCCCATGTCCCAGTTCCAGCTTCAGTAATGTTATTTTCTCAGAGTATGCTGATGTGTTCAACAAGTTAGGCAAACTTCCAGTTGTGTACTCCCATCAAAGTAGACCCTGAGGACAGTAGAGTGGTTCAACCAGCAAGGAGAATTCCAATAGCTATGCAGGACAAAATCAAGGTCCAGTTAGACAAAATGGTGCAGCAAGGTGTGATTTTTCCCGTCACAGAATCAACTGAGTGGATGTCTTCCATGGTAGCTCCTCATAAGAAAAATTCAGATGAAATCAGAATATGCATTGACACAAGTCTTGAACAAGGCATTAAAAAGATCTCATCATCCTATGTGTACAGTCAAAGCGACTGCCATCCTTATACCAAATGCCACTGTTTTTTCTGTTTCAGATACAGAGAGTTCATTTTGGCGAGTAATGCTTGATTGCAAATCTTCACTACTGACTACATTCAGTACACCATTTGGTAGATACAGATTCCTCAGGATGCCTTTTGGAATAAATTCTGCAAGTGATGTCTTTCAGTATGTAATGGAGCAAATTTTTTCAGGCTACCCATGTGCAATAATAGTTGAAGATTTACTGGTTGGAGGGAATGGTGAAGCAGAACATGACAGAAACCTCAGGAAAGTTCTGGACAGAGTGCGTGAAGTGAATCTAAACCTCAATCCTCTGAAATGTAAATCCAGACTACCAGAAGTTACTTATGTAGGTCATTTATTTACCAGTACTGGCTTATGACCAGACCCCTTCCAAGCAAGCAGCCATTCTTGAGATGCCATTTGCAGACAATGTCCAAGCGCTACAGCATTTTCTTGGTATGGTTAACTATTTAGGGAAATTTATCCCTGACTTTAATGAGTTTATCAGCACCTTTAAGAGAGCTGACACACAAAAATGTTGCCTGGTCATGATTAGACCACCACCAGAGAGCATAACTTCAAACAGCAAATTGCCAACCCACCTACATTAAGATACTATGATGTCCACAAACCAGTAGTCTTGTCCTGTGGTGCTTAAACGTTTGGTCTTGGTGCAGTTATTCTTCAAGCAGGCAGACCTGTTGCCTATGCATCTAGAACTCTTACCCAAATTGAAATGCAGTATGTTCAAATTGAGAAGGAACTTTTGGCAATTGTGTTCGCATGTTCAAAGTTCTATGATTAAATTTATGGCCAAGCTATCCAGATAGAAACTGACCATCAACATCTCGTCACTATTGAAAAGAAGCCTATGCATTCAGCTCCAGCAAGACTACAAAGAATGATGCTCAAATTGCAAAAGTATAATTTCAAAATGGTCTACACAAAAGGCAAACTTCTTTATCTGACTGATGCCTTATCCAGATTTCCCAGAAATACCATGGAACAGCTTGATGCAGAGAATTTTGACTTTGATGTTATGGAAGTACATAATTTTTCTACCACGGGACTGGATGAACTGAGATCATACAAAATCTGATGTAGTTTTGCAAAAGCTAAACCACTTCATCAATGTAGGATGGCCATCTAAGCAATACTGTGTACCACCAGAAGTACAACCTTATTTTCCATACAAAGATGAGATGGCAATGGAAGACGGTATCATTTTCAAAGGTTCAAAAGTTGTTCCGACTTCCTTACAGCATGAATACAATCAGATTTTGCACTGTGGCCACCCAGGTTCCAATTCTACCAAAAGAAGGCTGAGAGGACTAGTATTTTTGGCCTTGTCTATTGAAAGATATTGATAAAGTATTTTGTTCTTGTTCAGTGTGCAATAGTACTAAGCCATATTTGCAAAAAGAAACACTTCAGCAAAGCCAAATTCCTCAAGTACCGTGGTCAACAGTAGCCACTGACATATTTGAGTGGGACATTCAACATTACTTAGTGTTGAATGACTGCTATTCAAACTGGTATGAGATCGATTTGCTACCTAACCTAATGTCCGCTGCTGTTATTACCAAGATGAAACATCATTTCTCAGTCCATGGTAGTCCACACTAAGTTATTTCTGACAATGATTCTTAGTTTACCAGTCAATTGTTTCAGAGATTTGCAAGCGAGTGGGACTTTATTCATGTTAATGTTGTGTTTTTCGGCTTTTCCCAGTTAGGGGTCGCCAGAGCGGAACTCCGGTCCGCTAATGATTGGCAGTAGATTTTTACGTGCCGAGTTGCCAGCTCTGATGCACAACCTTCAATGAAGGTATGCCCATTCACACATGTCTCCACACAGAAGACACTCTAGCTGAGAATTGAACAGGACAACATCTATCTGTGAGGCGACAACACTACCGCAGCACCACTACCACAGTACTTTATTCATGTTAATAGTAGTCCTGAATACCCATAGTCAAACGGCCTTGCTGAACATGCAGTACAGAGTGCATAGTAATTACTAGAGAGTTCAAAATGTGACAATACCAATATCTTCTTGAATTTACTTAATCTCAGAAATATACCTCGTGACAACCTACTTGGCTCGTGTGCTCAGAGACTTCTATCTAGGCAAACCAGAACAACCTTGCCTATTAGTTCAAGTTTGTTGGTACCTAATCCTTAAAACAACAGAGCAATCAAAGCCCAACTTTTCAAACAGCGTTTTTCTCAGAAGTCCAGCCATGATAAAAGGAACAGATTTCTTCATCCGTTAAAAGGAGACACAGTGAGGATGCAAACAGCAAAAGGCTCTGATCAAATTGGTCAAGTGAGAGGTATATGTGCTGAGCAGAGATCCTACTTAGTGGAATATGAGGGTATAGAATATAGGAGAAACCGCAGACATTTCTTCCTGTATCAGAAACAATACTGCAGCATCATACCTGTGATACAGACTCTAGATCTCAGAGCAACCCTGACAATGTTCATATTGAACAAGTCTCAGTATCCATTCCCATTCCTGATGGTGTCCCAGTTGTTCCCAAAGTTAAACATTCCTTGAAAACAGTCCCCATTGCAAGATCCAATTCTGACTTTTGTATTACATGTTCAAGTCGTATTTCTACACCTAGTGTAAGACCCACAGCAACCTGGACATGACTGTTTTGTGTGTGTCTGATTGTGTATGATTGCATGTCAAAGAATTAGTTCTGTATAACTACATGTCAAACAATCATTTCTGTATAATTGCATGTCACTGAATACTGTCATTTGGTATATGATCTATTTCTCAAAGAGAGAGGATGTAAAACAGAGCGTCTGTATGTATATACCTTTAAGCAGTGCTTTTACTGTAAACAAACAGGTGGTGGTACACATATGTTACATTTGGGTCAACCCCCCACACATCAATTCCATTGTCCCATTATTTGGCTATTTCTCCCCAGATGCCATAAACATTGTTCAAAACTCTCAGTGTGCATACTGCTTTCTGCTTTACTTGATAGGTTCATAGGTGTGTACTAGGCTAATGGCCCTGAAGCCTTTACAAGCCTAGCCCAAAGAAACTGCCCAGGCACCGTGCCACCCGATGTTAGTTCACAGTGCCCATATCCAGTAGTGCAAGGATTCCCTTTGTGAGGTACTTTTGAGGCCTCTCCAGCTGTTGTAGGTGTCTGGTCAGGTACATGCCAAACGGGGCGTTATATTCGATGATTGGTCGAATGAGGGATGAGTAGAGAAGGATGATGACCTCTTTCTTCCTGGATGCGAAACCTTTGGTTATAAGATGTGCCACATAGAAGGACTTTCTGACCATAGTGGCAATGTGGTGGTTGAAGGCGAGATGGCTGTCGACCTGGGTGCCCAGATCTCTTATGGCCCCTTCAGTGTTCTGTGGCTAACATCAATGTGGTAATTCATGGGAAGTGAGTTTTTTCCAAAGGGGAAGATAACGCATGTTTTGGCTTTAAGTTTCAGGCCATGGTTCCAACACCAGTCATTGTTCTCAGAGAGGCCCTTTTGTAGGATGTCTGCATCACTTGGAGAGTTGATAATGACTCCTAGCTTGCCGTCATCAGGGAACGTGGTCAGCCAGAGTCCTTCTGTGTTGGCTTGGACTTCTGCGACGTAGTCGTTAAACAGGAGAGGGCCCAGGGCCAAGCCCTGTGGGACTCCACTCATGACTGATCGACAGTCTGACTTGGAATCCGCAACTTTCACTCTGTGGGTCCTGTCTGTCAGCCAATTTGCAACCCACCTAGTGATGTAAGGATTGATGCCTAGTTTGGTGAGTTTATCAATGATACCTGAGTGGGGAATGGTATCAAAGGCCTTGGCCAGGTCGAGGTAGGCTGTATGCACTGCCTTACCCTCATCCACAGCCTTGGTGACTGCCACGAATAAGTCGACCAGGCTCAGCAGGCAGGATCTCCCCTTGACAAAGCCAAACTGTGTGGGGTCAAGAGTTTGGAGATTGCCTATATATTTCTTAAACAGGTCCACAATGATGCACTGCATAGCTTTGCATACCAGGCTTGTCAGGTTAATGGGCCGATAGTTACCAAGGTCTGTAGTTGCTCCCCCTTTATGGAGCAGGATGACTGCAGCAGCGTGCCATTCATTAGGGACATAGCCTGAGGTAAGGCTGTGATTGAACAGGGTACACAGATGTGGTGCCAGTTCCTTTTGTAGCTCATGTAGGACACAGCCAGGGATATTATCAGCTCCCATGGATGCTGTATTTTTGGCTTTGGGCAATGCAGCTTTTACTTGTGCCGGTAAATGGTGGGTACCAGGCTTTCTTCTGGCATTGTGATAGGGCCCTTGGGGGGTAAAGTTGGCACTAACTCTGTCAGTCAGTATGTTGGCTATATCTTTTGGCTCAGTATAGGAGGTACCATTGTGCAATAACTCAGAGCAAATCTGTGTATTGGCTTTGAGGTTTTTGATATAGCTATAGAAGGCTTTGTCGTTGTTTTTGGTGTCAGCTGCAATTCTGCCCTCATAGCTGGCTTTAGAGGATTTGATAAGGGATCTAAGCTTTTTGTTGAGACTAATAAAGGAGGTTTTCTAGTCTTATGACTTCATTTTTTTTTCTGTAACAATTTCTTCTTTCTGTTGTAGAGTTTATTGATGACTTGGGGACCACCAGAGTGGCTTCCTTTTTTTCGAGGAGAGCATCTTAGTTCTATTTTGTATGGCAAGGTCCATGCATTTGTGTACATGCTCATACAGTGCATTGGTGTATGATTCAGCAGTCATGCAGCTATTTTCCATTGGCATGGGTGCCAAGAAGTTAGTCACCTCTACGTTTAGGAGCCCAAAGTCAGCTTTAGAGAAAATTTTCAGGGTGGTCACCTTGGCAGTGGGGGGGGGGGTGTAGGTGAGATGGAGATTTCCATGGTGATCAGTTTGTGGTCAGATTTAACCAGGGAGGAACTGACTATAGGTGTGGAGCAACAGTCTCCCATGTTGGTGATAACCAGGTCGAGGATGTTGCTTCCTCTAGTGGGGATCAGAATGAGCTGGTCCAGGACATTGGAATTGATCAATTCCAGAAAGCGTTGGGCCTGTACATTGGTACTTGGATAGTTTTCCCAGTTGATGGAAGGGTAGTTGAGGTTACACAGTATGAGAGTATTAGATTGGACCTTGATAGATTCCATGGTGCTTAGAAAGTTGATATCTGAGTCTAGGGACATGTTTGGGGTTCTGTAGCAGGCTATGACTTGTATCGCTGTCTTACCCAGTGTTAGTTGTACCTGAAGTATCTCGGATGCATTAAGCTGGGTTACCAGTCTTGAGGTATGCATATCCTTTAAGAATATGGAGACACCATCATCTTTGGAGCTTCCTGATGCATTCTGGGGCCAAAAGGTATGGAATGAGTTGTAGCCTGGGAGCACAGGAGTGCTTTCTGCCTCTTTAAACCAGGTCTCCGTTACAGCACAGATGTCAACCATCTCCATTTTGAGGAGAGCTTTGAGCGAGTGCATCTTGAGATTTAGACTTCTAGCATTGAGCAGCATAACCCTCAGACTGCATTTGTTTGTAGCTGTTACAGTGGAATTTTTGTCTTTGGAACACTGCCTAAAAAAGGCACTATAGGGGTGGCAAGAGCCTTAGCCAGTACCCGGAATCCCAAGGATAACAGATGCAGGCTGTCTCCGGCAAAGCATCAAGGTCTGTCTATCATGTCATCCCAGGCAGACAGATACTGAATCCCTTTAGAATAACACCAGAAACTTAGCCAATTGTTGAAGTCAATCATTTTCTGCTCATACTATGGTATCATTCTGAGTGATGGTAGAATACTGCTCCGGGCTAGGGTCATAGCTGCCTGGACCACATAATCCATGAGATCCATCACATCTCTTTTCATGTAGTCCAGGGAGGTACATCTCAGGTCACTCACACCCACATGGACAATGACTGAGTCATATTTATACTTGTTGTAGAGTGACCTGAGTGCATGTGTTATGTGGCGTATCCTGGCACCTGATCGACAACTGTCACCTTCTCCATGTTCAACCTGAGTGGGACATCAGTGTGCCTCACAACTGAGTCTCCTATGATTAGTACATTGGGAAAAGTGTTTTGCCTTAAGGGCTTGGGTTGAGGGACACACTGTGGTGGTGAGCAATGTGTTCTGGGGTTGGTGTTGTGGTGGTCATGTGCATTTCTGTCTCGGGTGGTCTCTGTTGTTTGGGTAAATTTTTATTGAGATCCTCTGTGAAAGTGGGTGGATGGTTTGTGTTTCTGTGTGTGGGTTGTGATGCTTAGTGTTTTGGAGAGCTCTGTGTTTTATGTAGTGAGTTACAGGTGTTGACCTTCTCCTCTTGACCAGCTAGTCCGGTCTTGGTTGGAGTATGCACTGCTTCGATTTTGGTGATATAAGTGCATTTCTCACATGTATGAATGTTGGGAGGTAAGAGGAGAGGGTTGTCTGTGTACATTAGACAATTGCCACACTGTTACAGAATGCACAAGTGCACCAGGGCAGCAGGAGAAAGCACAGGAAATTGCCCTACAATCATACCAGGAGGGGTGGTCATAACTAAGTACTGTTACTGCGTAGGAACAGCTACTGCTGATAGCACCTAAGTGTGCTACAATAAATGCTACAAAAGTCTGTTAAAGTGCTAGCCAATTACACTCATTGAAGTGCAAATAGTAAAAGAACAAGCTCATTCTAAGGGGAAAATTGGACAGCAAACTTTCTGGCACAGATGTTTACCTTAGCTGAGCACCGCTGCATGGTGCACAAACATGGGCTTTTAATCCAGAAAGTTGAAAGGGATGGACAAAATGCCCAAAATAGAAGTTATGTCCTTACCATAACGTTCCATGTGGAGTGTTCATCTCGCCTTTTGTTCTTACACATGGGTTCGGAGCCGATCCTCGGCTCCGTGTCGGCCGCTTGCAAGCTCTGCATCGAGAAGAAGCTCGAGACAATCTAATACCCACAATCCCCCTCTGCCTTTACCTCAGATCTAGTTTGCAAGCAAACCAGAAGTCAGAGAGAGCACACTCATGCTTACATCACATATGCACAGAACTAAGAGTCTATATATATATATATATATATATATATATATACACATATACAGATATATATACATGTCAACTATATACACAACAACTGCAATGCAGAAGCAGAATGCCCCAGGCCAGGCACCAAAACTGAACGTTCTTCCTAAGGGCGGGAGGGTGGGAATATAAGAACAAAAGGCGAGATGAACACTCCACATGGAACGTTATGGTAAGGACATAACTTCTATATGTGATAGTGTTCAATCTCGCCGTTGTTCTTACACATGGGTAGCGTCCCTAGCTCCTTGTTCCTGAGGAACTCACGGAAGGACGTTCTTGAGCACAGTGGAACCAAAGGTTGCTCTGTCCCTAGAAACCTTGTCTACCTTATAATGAGAAATGAATGTATGTGGCTTAGACCAAGTAGCAGCCGCACAAATAGCTTCTAGTGGTAGGCGAGCTGCATGAGCCAGGGATGTAGACACTGACCTTGTTGAATGTCCTTTGGGTTTGTGCAAAAGAGTTTGATTTGAAGAATCATAGACATAGATGATACAATCCGTTAACCACTTAGAAAGAGTTCTTTTGGTAACCGCTACTCCTTTCCTGTTATCAGCAAAGGCTACAAAAAGTTGATCAGTTTTTCTGTGATCTTTTGTTCTATCCAAGTAAAACCTTAGCTGTCTGTGAACATCTAATTTGTGCAACATATACTCCATTTTATTGGAGTGATTCTTGAAGAAAGTGGGTAATTCAATGGACTGATTAATATTATTAATAGAACAAACTTTAGGAAGGAAGGATGAATTAGTGCGAAGAGAAACTCTGTCAGAGTGAAAGATCAAATAAGGGTGCTTAATGGAGAGAGCTTGAAGTTCAGATACTCGCCTAGCGGATGTAATGGCTACCAAAAAGAGAGTCTTCCATGACAAAAATTTCAATGGGCAAGAGGAAGCTGGTTCAAAGGGGGGCAACATTAACTTAGATAACAATAAGTTTAGACTCCAAGGTGACGTAGGAGATCTAATTGGTGGTCTAATATGAAAAGCCCCTTTTTAAAAAGGCTTTACAAAGTCTGTGGGCCATAACAGGAGCCCCACATTCTTCCACATGGAAATTAGAAATGGCAGCCAATTGAACTCTTAATGTGGTAGGAGAAGCACCCTGATGGAACAAGTCTGTTAAAAACTCTAATATTTTATTCAAAGGAGATATAACAGGATCCACCTGCTGTGTATTCACCCAGAATACAAATCGCTTCCATTTACTAGTATATGTTTTAGTAGTGGAAGCTTTATGAGAAGCCACTAATATATTCTGAACTGCAGGCGAAAGAAGATCAGACCTGGCTAAGTTGGGAATTGGAGCAGCCAAGCTGCTAGATGGAGGGACAAAAGCGCGGGGTGAGGAGCCCCTGACGAGTGAGTCAATAGATCTGGCTCTGGGTCCAGGATCCAGGGTCCCCGAATGCAGTGTGTCATCAGGAAGGGGAACCAAATTTGATGAGGCCAGAATGGGGCAATGAGGATTATTGTCCTGTGTAGGTTTCTGGCTTTCTGGAGAAACTTTGATATCAGGGGGAAGGGAGGAAATGCGTACAGGAGTCCCGGGGGCCAATCGTGAATCAGTGCGTCCCTGGGGACTTCCCCTGGAGGGGGTAATAGGGCAAAGTAGCTCCTGCATTTGGCGTTCATTGGAGACGCAAACAGATCGCAGGACGGCTGGCCCCACGTGTGAAAAATCTTTTTTGCAACTGACTTTTAGGGACCACTCGTGCGGTAACAGAATTGCTCTGCTCAGCCTGTCGGCTATGACGTTGGATGACCCCGGGATGTGCGTTGCTATCAGAAAGCGACCCATGGACTCCGCCCATTGCCAGATTCTCATGGCCTCTCTGCATAGCTGATAGGACTTGGTTCCCCCTTGCTTGTTTATGTACCAGACTACCGACATGTTGTCCGTCTGAACTGCAATAGTTCCCAGAGGAAGAAGGGGAGCAAAGTGTTGCAACGCTAGAAACACTGCCCTCAACTCTAGAACATTGATGTGCAGATTGTACTCTAAATTGGTCCATTCGCCTTGGACTGTCTGTCCCTGAAAGATGCCCCCCCACCCTATCAGGGAAGCGTCCGTGGTCACCGTAACTGTAGGCGTGGGTAGCACAAATGGTCTCCCCTTGGAAAGGTTGCACGTTTGGAGCCACCAGTTTAGGTGTGTTTTGCATGTGTTTGTTATGAGAATCTCGTGCGTTAGAGGTAGTTGTTGGCACGACCATTGTGCAAACAGTAGCCATTGTAGGACTCTCATGTGCAGTCTTCCCAAGGGTATTGCAATAAGAGAAGCTGACATGAGTCCCAAAACCTTCAGTACCAGTTTTGCTGGGGATTTCCTGGACAAGAGAAGAAGACGTATGTGAGTCTGAAGTGAAAGTATCCTTTCTGGAGGAAGTCTTAGAATTAACTGATGTGTATTTAATTCCGCTCCTATGAATAAGATACTTTGTGATGGCTGTAGTAAGGATTTTCCAAGTTTACGGAAATTCCTAGGTGAATACACAGTTGAAGAGTATAGTCTCTGGCCTGTACTAGTTGACGCTGGGTGGTGGCAGAGAGGAGCCAGTCGTCCAGATACGGAAACACCTGGAATCCTTGGCGTCTCAAGTGAGACGCTACCACTGCCATGCATTTGGTGAAGACCCTGGGGCTGAGGTCAGACCAAAGGGCAGGGCTAGAAATTGAAAGTGACTGGCACCCAGCCGGAAGCGCAAATGATCTCTGGATGCCCTGGCCATTTTGATGTGGTAGTATGCATCCTTCAGATCTATTGAGCACATCCAGTCGTCCTTCTGTAAGAATGGAAGGATCGATTGAAGCGTGACCATTCGGAACTTTTCTTTCTTGACGAAGGTATTGAGGTCGCTTAGGTCCAGAATGGGCCTCCAGTCCCCTGTTTTCTTTGGAACTAAAAAGAACCTTGAGTAAGTCCCAAATCCTTTCTGGTCCGCTGGGACTGGTTGGATGACTCTTTTTTCTAGCAGCTTTGAAATTTCTATAGCTGCTGGCTCTCGCAGATGGGGCGGTACATCTGGGAGTCTTTTCTTTGGAATGGGATGGGATAGAAAAGGTATATTGTAACCTCTAGTAACCACGCTTTTTACCCAGTTGTCTGTAGTTATGTTTTGCCAGGCCTGAGGGTATAAAGCTAAGCGACCCCCGACTGCCTCCAGAGCAGGACAGTCGGGCCTCCTCTCAGGAGTGCTGGAAAGGTTTACCAGGAGTGTATCCCTGTCACCTTGATTCTGCGGACCCCTCTGCCGCCAGGGCGGCGTCTTCCACCTCTGCCCCCTCCTCTGCCTCTAGAAGGGGCATCACCCTGTGTGCCTGGGAAAGATCCTTGGGGTTTTCGAAACCACATTTTTCCACCACGTTGCCCTTTGGGGTATGGTCTGGTTGGGGTGGAAAAACGGACTCCGACAACAGACAGAGTCTTTCCCTCCTGCTCACACCGGGTAAGGGTCTCCTTTACTTTGGGGCCAAAGAGAGTGGCACCGTCAAATGGGGCATTAGTAAAGGAAGACTTGAAGGCTTCCGCAAATGAACATAAGCACATCCAGGATTGTCTGCGAAGAGCAATCGCTGAAGCTGCTGCCCTACTCGAACCTTCGGCTGCGTAAGAGATCAGCCTCATGGATGAGTTCACAATGGATGTAAGGGTATTAAGTTGTGCTGTCACTTTCTCTGAGACAGCAGCATCCGTAATACCCTGGAGGGTATCTCCCAACTCTTTGACTAGATCCCTCTGTAGTCGTGTAAAGTGGGTCAAATAGTTCAGGGATCGCATGGAAAAAGCCGCTGAACTAAAAATGCGCTTCCCATACCTGTCCATAGTCCTAGAATCTTTATTAGGGGGATGGACAGATGAGGAAGATTCCGACATCTCCTTTTCGTGGCGCTGCCACCACCATAGCGCCCACTGGAACTCCTTTTGTTAAGTAAGTCTTGTCCTGGGGTGCAGTGATATACTTATTGGGTTTCCTTGGGACTGGTTCCACTGTGTCAGGAGCCTCCACGCCCTTGAGCAATAAGTTCCATTAATTCATCGAAGGCGGAGTGACCCAGCAGGAAGCAGGGCGACCACCGAATGCCTTCAGCAAGACTCACTCATCCTCAGAACCGGGGAGGGACTGCCAGTCAACTCTCTGTTTCACGATCTCCAATATGTCAGAAAGAGACATCTTCTGAAGGTGACTTAGGGGACCCTTCTGACTCATCTAAGTCAGTATCGGATGTCAAGGATTCTTGTGGAGAATCCAAGTGTCTCCTCTTACACAATCTTTTCCTAGGGACTTCTTCGGGGAGCATCCGAAGAAGCCTCCGAGGAAGAGGGGGCACCCTCCAGGGGTGGCTGAGACACCGGTGCTCGACGCTTGGATGTGGCCGTGGGTGCAGAGGAGGATAACGGCCCTTTATGGGGAGGAGAGGTTGCTTCTACTGATGTGGTTGTCTGGGTAGACAACACCTTCCTCATCAGATCGAAGCCCCAGGGCCCGAGTCGAAGAATCTCCCGGTTCGAAGAAATGGGAAGAATCCCAAAACAGGCACTGAAGGCATCGACCCTGAGGACGGGCCGAATCGATCCGCCGAGGCCCGAGGGAAGGGTCAGAACCGAACGTCGGTTCGACTCGGCCCGGAACCAAGGACAGATCGTCGGCTCCGAGTCTCCGGCACCGCGTCCGACGGAGTCGAGGTGAGAGGAACAGACCGAGAGAAGGACGGTTCTGGACCCGAGGGCTCCACAATCAGAAGATCAACCTCTTCCGGCTCCAAAAACTCGACAGGTCTCGGAGGAGGAATGGATGGAGACAATGGGAGGCCTTCAAGTTTCGACACCAACTGGGTGGAAACTGAAATAAGTTTGGATAGGGCCGAATGCTCCAATAACTTCTGCACCACATGATCCACATCGACATCTGAGAGCTTAGAAGAAGAACGGGTCGAAGGAACCGAAGACGGAGCCGACCTCAATAAAGTCGAGGGAGGGAGCTCCATCACCGGTTCCAAGACTCGAGGCTCAGGAACCGACACCAGTTGAACACTCGGCCCCGTAGTCTGTGGAACCGGTGATCTAACTTTACTCGAAGAGCTCGGAGCCGATGACTTGGGCTCCGACGTCTTCGATTCCTTCGAGGATTTGGATGCCTGGTCTGAAGCATCCAGAGCCTCCTGAAAGGAAGGTTTTAATAACCCTCTGTCCATGAGTTTCCTGCGCCTATCTGTCATGACCCTCCCACTAAAAGAGTGACAAATTGAACAGTCCTCTTGTAAGTGGAGAGGGCCAAGGCAGTAGACACAGGAACTATGGTTGTCAGTAACTGACATTTTTTGGCCACACTGGCAACGTTTAAAGCCTGATTTAATTTTCTCAGACATTTTCCAGGAAAGAGAAAAGTCAAGTCCAGTATAAGAGTCAAGTCCAATAGAAAAAGTCAAATCCGATGTATATGTCAGTCCGGTTGTCAAATTTAAGCAGGGGTGGTAGGGCCCGAAAAACTCTAACCAGTTAAATAAACTTAACGGTACCGAGAAATTCTACCTACACACACACATACACTAAGTATACCAAAAGGTACTTTTAGAACAAACTTTTCCTAAAATATAACAAAAATAAAGTTATATCTTATCTCAAGATGCTCGAGCTAGCTCCCAGCGATGCGAATGCAGCAGCGGCAAACTAGATCTGAGGTAAAGGCAGAGGGGGATTGTGGGTATTAGATTGTCTCGAGCTTCTTCTCGATGCAGAGCTTGCAAGCGGCCGACACGGAGCCGAGGATCGGCTCCGAACCCATGTGTAAGAACAAACGGCGAGATTGAACACTATCACATTGGCTAATAAACTACAATTTCTGGACCAGAACCCACTCCTCTTGTGGTAGATAGGCTACCTAGTGCTTACCACTCCCATTGATAAGCTAGAAGGCTTCCCTCCAACACAGAAAGGTCTGGGAGGCTCAGAAACTTACAAAACTGTCCTGGATACAGCAAATCTGTATCTGGACTAGACTAGTTAAAGGAAATGTGGGAAACAAGCTTATAACTGTTTTCTCTCTCTCTCTCTTTTTTTTTTTTTTTTTGCAGAAAAGCAGTTAGAATGGTAGCAAAAACACTTTAAATGCAGTGCAAGCTAGCACACTTGAGTATGTAGCAATATTAAGGCAATTACAGTTTAAATAAATGCAGATAAATTAAAAATGACAAAGTGCAGAGAGCAATACATTATGAAAAAAATCAAAATGGAGGCACTTAAAAGTATCACTTTTTTCTCCTCCTTGTTGCTCTTGTAGTCTGAAGGACTTCTACAATGATTACAGATATTTGTATTTAATGTAAAACATTTATTTCAAATTTTCCAGCACAGACACTGATAGATGTTTGCTAAACAAAGCAATACAGTCAATGAAAACAGACTTAGCATTAAAACTTCTGTGACATTGAAACTCACATTCATTGAAACAGCATTGAAACCCACATTCAAAGAAAAAGCATCTGGCCAGTGACAGATTATGTTTACTTTTTCAAATCATAGACCCCCTTGTACACATTTTTAGGACCATGCAGAATTTCTTTGATTCACCTTCCTTATTGTATTAAATTATAATATATAATAATTAAATTGTATCCCTTGTATAATACAACAGCACTTGTTAGAGCGTGTTTTAAATTTATAGCCAGTAAGCAAAGAAACAAAACTCAATAATGCCAAAACTTCTATCTTTACAACCTACCAATATCAGTCAATATGCACAGTATCTGCAGAAGTAAAAGTCATCTGAATAATTCCACATTAAAGAGATCTGAATGTAACGAATGAAAAGTTTGCTGCTAGCAAAAAAACGTTATATTTAAGTATTTCATCTACAAATTCACTGCCTGCTGCCCTTGAAGGATGTTAACCTGTATCAGTGTGGTAGTCAGTCTGTTTATAAGTGTGTTTGAAAGTTTTAAGTTACAAAGCCTCATTCCTGTTGTGTTTGTGTGCAATAAAGTAGCTTGAACTGAACCCACAAATTTTCGTCTGTTTTATCTTGACCAGACGAGCGACATATTAGACTCAAACTTGTGTATTGAATAATACAGAAACCTTATAAGAAAATGAGCATGAATAAACTGGAAGGAGTACAGCAGCAATTTACCAAGGGCATCCATGGATGTGAAAATTGAAGTTGTTATGAAAGACTAAAATATATGAAATTGTACAGTGTCTCAAATATTTAAGATGAGGCCTTATTCAGGTACACAGGGCATTTACAAACAATAACTTCTGGGAATGTTTGTGTAGTACAGAATCATCCAACAACCTATGCAGAGGATTCTATAGAAATGAGAAGTGTACTAATTAGTTCTCTGAGAGAGAGAGAGAAGCTGATGCATGGAATAGACTACCAAATTACATAAAAGCAAAAACTACTTTAGATATTTTTAACAACCTGGGCACTTATTATGGAAACAACTGTTTTGATATATTGGCAAGCTAGAAGGGCGTTATTCTTTGTGCTTGAAATATCTGTATGTATGTAAGTAACTGTTAAAGGCCATCATATTTTGATTGTATTGTGGCATCATCCTTGGTGATGGTAATATGATGCTCAATGTCAGGCTCATATCAGCCTAAGACACGCAGTCTGCGAGATCCATAATGTCTTTCTTCATATAGTCCAGGGAAGGACCTCTTTGGTCATTTACATCTACATGGACTGTGATGGAATCATACTGATACCTGTAGTGTAATGACACTTGTGTGCATGATTTGATGGATCCTGGCTCTAAATAAGCAACTGAGTCTAATCTTCTCCTTGTCCAGATTGGTTAGAAGGGCATTAGTATATCTTGCAATTAAGTCCCCTCTGACAAGAGTCCTGAGAGGTGTGTTAGCTTGCTTTGGTGGATTAGTGTTTGGGGCTTCATTAATTGTGGTGTTAGGTGTTGTTTTTGCTAAGTGCCTGTGGACTTGCTGAGCCACAGCTTTCACAAATGGTGGTCTAGGCAATACTTTTTGTTTAGGAAAATTGCTTTTAAGTGCCTCAGCATACATTAGTCTGTGTGTGTGTGTGTTGTGTGCATGGTTTGGACAACTGGATTTGTGCTCGTATTAAAGAGTTTAGACTCCAGTGTTATTATGCGAGTGCATCTCTTGTATACTGTATTTGTTTATTTAAGGATTATGTGGATGTTGGTAAACATAACACTATTGCTACAGTGTCTCATGATATCCACAACTACCAAGCTGGCTACAGAAGTTAGAAAATTGCATATGCATGCTGCCCAGTCCTTTTGATTGGTGAGTTACAAGGGGGTGGTGTAATGGGGTTAGAAGGATATTAAGGGTGATTTATTTGGGAAGATTATGCTAAATAGTGCTAAATTCTACTCACTTTAATGTTTGCACATGTACTGCCACTGGAAGCCCACATACCTGCTCTAAGCTTGTTAGCACAAAAAGTATTTTCTCTATATTTACTGCTTTACAGGGTACAGATTTATTGACCATTCTATAGATAAAATTTGCTTTTTAGAGGTTTGCTACTGTACAGGGCATTGCTATGCAGTGAGTGCCTCTGGGCAAATGCATCAAATTTATAGCAGCACAGAAAAAAAAGAAAACTACCAAGCCATCTAGCCAACAAAACAACTAAACTATGACCCCTTTTGTACATTTCCCAACTCACATAGACCAGGCAAGAACCTCCTGTCCCAAAATAAACTGAGTCCTCGTAATGGAAAAACACAGTAGAAGAGACCCACAAGTGCAATGCTACTACAAACTGATTAAACAGCTTGCTAACAAAACTTACAGAAGTCACCTTCAACAGAGTCTTACAGCAGTAAGAGAGTGAGAGCATTTTTATTTATATAAAAATACAGTGAAATGCACAAATAAAAGCAAGAAACAGTAGTGATTACTCAAAATAGCTTGATCGAGAGTGATTTAGTAGTCAAAAGTAAGTTACCTCTGCCTAGATGCCACCAACTACAAACAGTTCTACAACACAGGCTAGGGCGCCAAGATTTTCTGAGCTCCTAGAAAATGAGCAGGAGACAATATGTAGTAAACGAGCATTAATCAACAACAGTACTAGATTAGGGTTTGAGAGGGTGTCCTAATGGTTAAGGTGTTTGCCTTACAACCACAAGGTACAGGGTTTGAGTCTCACAAGGGATAATTGGCTAGGCTTAAAATGGTTCGCAAGGGCAGTTAGCCTAGTACTAATCTATGAATCTATGAAATTGCTGGGTGGCCACTCTGCATCATGGCTCTATGGAAAACAATGGGTGGGAGGAGGCCATTACAACATCTAGAAGAAATGCCAAGTCTTCATAAAACCTTGGTGGTAAGCTTGAATGTAAATATTTTTATGGAGCAATATAAATAAATATATTTTTATGGTGTTTGTGCCTTTTTTTTTTGTTTTGTTAAGGGAATGGGTAAAGAACGAATAATGGCTTGAAAAAATATTAAACCCCACCCCCAGAAATCTGGTTAAGAATTATGCTGATTACATTAGTTATAATCATTATATAAATGCAGCATTTAATATGGTTACAGGCTATTATAAATGATTTGACATTATGTCTTACAGCAAGGTGCATCTCTATTTTCGGTTCATAGGTATGTACTAGGCTTTGATCTAGGAAGATCTCAAGCCTTGTTGTACATTCCTTTGGTAGTCTTCAGCCATTATGTTAAGTTGCCAAATTATACCTCCTCTCCATAGGTTTTCTGTTTGTAATCTTTCTTCCTTTGTTAAACCTCTACACATCTTGAAAAAAACAGTCATATTTCATCACTCGCAGACATGTACTTATGTATACGTATATGTATATATGTAAATAAATTATCATACATAAACTGCTAAGAAGCAACAGTCCACAGCAGTTTCAAGGCTAAGTTTGTTTTGATTCGTATCTTGTGCAGTTGTATTTTGTAATCACTTCCAAATGCTATGCATCATGAAACCTAATGCAGGCACAACCTTATAACATACTAATATAAAACAATTTCTACAGTAATACCAATAAAACTAAATTATGGCAGTAGCACAACTTATTACATGATTAGATACTGTGATGCTAACTTCATTTAACTGCATGCAGTGCTAGACTTAATTATAATTCAGGATTGTACATGTTTGCACTGCAGAAACACAACATCCATCCTCTGTTTATGAAGGGCTTAAACCAAATCTAGATCCAGAGTGTGCTGTCTGCAAAACTCAACTATTTGAGCTGGGCCACTCATTCTGGATTAAAAGCCAAAAAATTTCCTAATGGAAGTCTTTGTTTTATCTCCTTATACATCTGCATCATTTTGTAATATAAACAGCCTTGTAGAGTTCAAAAAAATCAACAAAGTACAATTACTAATGCAGTAATTCATTCATTTATATTAAAATAACTATTTGGGCACTTTACCCTCATCTGTGATCATTTGAATTACTGTTTGATGTGCATCTCTCAAAATTTGTCCTTTCCTAGAAATTTGTTAAATGAATGGATATTTCAGAGATGACCATTGTAATGATTGTAGTTAAGCTCAAAGGGATAAGGCTGTGAGGTGTAGCTGTCCTAATACAGAGTCTGATTCCCTCTGGCCTCACTTGCCTTATGGGTGTCAATGAGGAAGTCACTTAACTAGACATTGCTCGGTCTTGGGGCCCCTGCTGTTTGGGCTATACTTCTCAGAGGTGTAAGCCAAAACCAGAGGTCTATACCTGACCAAGTTTGCAGATGACTGCAAGTCGGGCGCTCTTATCAACTCCCCTAATGATGTAGACATATTACAAACGGGTCTCACCCAGATGAATGACTGGTGCCAGAAACACAGCCTCAAACTGAACACCAAAAAATGCATCATCCTCTTCGGGGGAGAGAGATGCCTCCACAAATTACCACATTAATAACAACATCCTAAGCATGCAAGCACTTGTGAGGGACCTGGGCACCCCAGCTGACAGTAGTCTAACTTTTGACCACCATGTTGCCTTCACTGTATGGAGAAATTTCTTCATGGCTTACCTCATTAGTAAGGGTATTTCTACCAGGAACAAAGTAGTCATAACTTCCCTGTATTCCTCCCTTATCAGGCCCATCAAGTATAATGTCCTTTTCAGCATGTACCTTGTGAAGCACATGCAGCAAGTGGAGAGACCACAGAAGTTCCTGACCAGGATGACTGTGGGCTTCAAAAAATCTATCCTACATGGATACACTAAAATCCCTGTCCCTCTACTCTCTCTCATGCAGAATTCTTTGAAGTGATCTATGTCTGACACACAGAGCAATCTCTGACACCACACCTTGATGAAACTGCTGCATATTTGCAAGCCAATCTCCACTCACGTAACCTGCATGCAAAACCTCAACTTGGTCTGCAACATCAATAGGACCTGCTGGGGGGACAGATTTGTCTGCCAGAGACTCCCCCATCTGTGGAATACACTCCCTTCCCCACGTCAAGCAGAGTACTTCATTATCACTCTAAGAGAAGGCTGGATGAAAAATAGAAAATACACCAGTGGGATTCCACCATTGTCCCTGCTAGTCAAGGGCATCAGGTGCTGACTTGTGGGAACATGGTCTAATTTATTAGCTACGCTTATAAGGGCCGCAGGGCCAGTAGCCTAGTAATGTGCTATGATCCTGTGATCATGTGTCATACAGCAGTTGGATGCAATCTCTCCTCTTTCAAAAGACCACAGCTGAAGCATTCACTGTCCATATGTATTTTCACTGGAGTTAAATGATTCTTACACAGTCTGTTATTTAGCTGGTTTACAGCTAATTCAAGTACCATAGTCTAATCATGCAATGTCTTGTCATTGCTATTTTCCAGATTGTTCTTTCAATAATTCAGTCATCATCTCAACTAGTCCCACTATTTGTAGAAGATAAGGATTATCCAGTGAAAGCTATTTTTTGTCCAGCAACATGTCTGCCTTGATCACCCAAAACTACCTTACGGAATCCATAATAAGGCTTTTTGGACAATTTGCTGGGTCACTTTCTTTCTTGGAGTAGCCATTAGCAAACCTGAATAAGCAGGGCCAACCATAGCAACCTCAAGGCCCAGTTTGTGCTGCTCCACAATCTGGTGCCTCATAACTGTAAGTTGAAGAGCAAATGAAAAGGTCTTCTACTGTTAAAAACTGTAGCAAATCATTTCCTAAACTTATAACATCCAGCTCACTGCAACTTACATCATACATTAAGAGCAGAAACATCTTTTCTGAGAAATAGTATATCCATATCTAGATACCTTAATGCATTTAAAACAAACAGTTGCCCCAGCCTCTTGTTTAATTTTTTTTTCTGTTCTAATATAGCTTTAAATCTGCTAAAACTTTTGCTTTATCATTTAGATTTGCATCTTTATCAAAGTGCGGCCTTGGATACTGAAGTCATTGTACCACTAATTAGGCCATTCACTGAATTTTTCTGAAAAAAATTTATGTTTGTCTTTCTCATGCCACTTTCCTCCTCCAAGGTATGAATAATGGTGAGTTTTCATCCCCCCCCCATCTTTTAATGTGCAATCCAGAATGCTACTATCTAGTACAGTCTAGCAGAGACTCCTAAATCATCTCAGAGAGGCCACAAATGTCTCATTAATACAGTTAGAGGAGCCAGTAGAATATTCTGCATCCTGAATAGTCTCAGCAAGGTTAGTAAAGCACTAATCTTATTCATTCTGCACCAATCTGCAGATTCATTCTGATGTTACATATCTTAAAATGCATTTCCTCATGATCTAGGCTGCTAGAAGATAACAGTCTGATATATTTCATCACTTTTTGCCACACGGTATCAGAGCTGGATTTAGTACAAGGTGACCTAGGCCACTAGGTCGCCGCCTAAGGTCTAGTGCTGGCTGGGGCGGGGGGTTTATAAACACTACAAAATAAAAGAAAAGAAAAAATACCACTCTCCGATTACCACTTACTCACTCTACTCTGACCTGTGAAAAGCTTTAGAAAGACTCTCTCTCTCTCTCTCTCTAATTAGTTCAAATGTAGGCCCAATAAGAGAGAGAGATAGAGAGAGACTTCATAGAGCTCTTCCATTCAAAAATGGAACAGTATGGTATTTTTAACAGATGGTACTGCAGTTTTAGTGAAATATTGGTTAATGTGGATCACTGTTACAATAGACTGATCTCTGATAAGTAAAGTATTATTTTTGTTTGAGTGTGTTTGTCTGAGAGACAAAACGCACTTTTTTAATTTTCTCAAGTTCTGTGATTTGTCAGACCTCCTTCCAAAGTCTTTGATCTCAACTGTTTACCTCAGAGATAGACCTGTGTACACACAAACACAAACTTGCACACTTGTAAACACAAACTTGTCAGGTCTCATACTTCTTAAAACACACACTGATGAGTCAGAGAATTACAATCAAAAATGTCAGTCATCTGAATTTCATAGTTCTTGCTGCTCAGAAAATGAATGAGGATGCAAAACCTGTTGGGCTGTTAACATTCATTGTATTATTATAGTCTGCTTCTTACTTATCCCTGATATTGCAGAACATCCCTGAATTGGTCTTGTATCTGTGTCAATAATTTTCACTAACTACTTTTTGTGGTAAATTATCAGTGAAGATTAAAATTAGTCAATGCAAGTCACTGCAGTCTTACAAGTTTTATTATTCGGGAAATGCACATCCATGCATCATTAGTTGTGATAATTTTCTAAGTGATCTAGACTTTGAGCTGTTGACCCAGCCATTGGGGATGCACAAGCCATTGCATTTCTTTGTGCTAGTCCCAAGCCCGGATAAATGGGGAGGGTTGCATCAGGAAGGGTATCTGGCGTAAAACTTTGCCAAATCATTCATGCGGACAACAGTAAATATTTACATACCAGATCAGTCGAGGACCGGGTTAACGACGACTGCCACCAGTACTGTTAGCCAACAGGATGCTGGCGGAAATTGGGCTATTGTTGGCTGGAGGAGAAGAGGGGGAAGGTATGGCCGAAGGCAGGAAGAGAGGAGAAAGGCTAGGACTGTGGTAGTGAGGGTCGGAACTTTGAATGTTGGCAGTATGACTGGTATAGGGAGAGAGCTAGCCGATATGATGGACAGAAGGAAGGATGGTATATTGTGTGTGCAAGAGACCAGATGGAAGGGGAGTAAAGCTAGGTGTATCGGAGGTGGGTTCAAATTGTTTTATCATGGTGTGGATGGGAGGAGAAATGGCGTAGGAGTTATCCTGAAAGAACAGTATGCTACGAGTGTTTTGGAGACGGAGAGAGTATCGGACAGAGTGATGTTTATGAAGCTGGAAATTTATGGTGTAATGATGAATGTTGTTAGTGCATATGCTCCACAAGTTGGGTGTGCGATGGATGAGAAAGAAAACATTTGGAGCGAGTTGGATGAAGTGGTGATGACAGTACCCAAGGATGAGAGAGTGGTGATTGGAGCAGATTTCAATGAGCATGTTGGTGAAGGGAACAGAGGGGATGAGGAAGTGATGGGTAGGTATGGTGTTAAGCAAAGGAATGCAGAAGGTCAGATGGTAGTAGATTTTGCAAAAAGGATGGACATGGCTGTGGTGAATATGTATTTTAACAAGAGGGAGGACCATAGGGTGCCATACAAGAGTGGAGGAAGATGCACACAGCTGGATTATATCTTATGTAGAAGGGCAAGTTTGAAGGAGATTGGAAACTGTAAAGTGGTGACCGGGGAAAGTGTAGTTAGGCAGCATAGAATGGTGGTTTGTAGGATGACAGTGATCAAGAAGAAGAGAAGTGTAAGGGCAGCACCAAGGATCAAATGGTGGATATTGAAAAAGGGTAATTGTGAGGTGGAGTTCAGGGAAGAGTTAAGACAGGCACTGGGTGGCAGTGAAGAGTTACTAAATAGCTGGGTAACTACAGCAGAGCTAGTAAGGGAGACAGCTAGAAAGGTATTGACATCTGGACAGATAAAGGACGACAAGGAGACATGGTGGTGGAATGAGAAAGTACAGGAAAGTATACAGAGAAAGAGGTTGGCAAAAAAGAAGTGGGATTATCAGAGAGAAGAAGAAAGTAGACAGGAGTATAAGGAGATGAGGTGCATGGCAAAGAGAGAGGTGGCGAAGGCTAAGGATAAGGCATATGAAGAGTTGTATGAAAGGTTGGACACTAAGGAAGGAGAAAAGGACCTGTACTGATTGGCTAGACAGAGGGGCCGAGCTAGGAAAGATGTGCAGCAGGTAAAAGTGACAAAGGATAATGAGGGAAACATACTCAAGTGAGGAGAGTGTGTTGAGCAGATGGAAAGAGTACTTTGAGGGGTTGATGAATGAAGAGAATGAGAGGGAGAGAAGGTTAGATGATGTGGGAATAGTGAATCATGAAGTGCAATGGATTAGCAAGGAGGAAGTAAGGATAGCTATGAAGAGGATGAAGAATGGAAAGGCTGTTGGTCTAGATGACATACCTGTGGAAGCATGGAGGTGTTTAGGTGAAATGGCAGTGGAGTTTCTAACCAGATTGTTTAATGAAATCTTGGAAAGTGAGAAGATGCCTGAGGAATGGAGAAAAAGTGTTTTGGTACCGATTTTTAAGAATAAGGGTGATGTGCAGAGCTGTAGTAACTACAGAGGGATTAAATTGATCAGTCACAGCATGAAGTTATGGGAAAGAGTAGTGGAAGCCAGGTTAAGAAGGGACATGATGATTAGTGATCAGCAGTATGGTTTCATGCTGGGAAAGAGCACTGCAGATGCGATGTTTTCTCTGAGAGTGTTGATGAAGAAGTACAGAGAAGGTCAAAAGGAGTTGCATTATGTTTTTGTAGAATTAGAGAAAGCATATGACAGGGTGCCTAGAGAGGAGTTGTGATTTTGTATGAGGAAGTCAGGAGTGTCAGAGAAGTATGTAAGAGTGGTACAGGATATGTATGAGGGTAGTGTGAAGGCAGTGAGGTCTGCTGTGGGAGTGATGGATGCATTTAAGCTGGAGGTGGAATTACATCAAGGATCAGCTCTGAGCCCTTTCTTATTTGCAATGATGATGGACAGGTTGACAAGACGAGATCAGACAGGAGTCCCCGTGGACTATGATGTTTGCAGATGACATTGTGATCTGCAGTGAGAGTAGGAAACAGGTGGAGGAGACCCTAAAGAGATGGAGATATGCTCTAGAGACAAGAAGAATGAAGGTCAGCAGGACTAAGACAGAATATGTGTGTGTGTGTGATTGAGAGGGAGGATAGAGGAATGGTGATGATGCAAGGAGTAGAGGTGGCGAAGGTGGATGAGTTTAAATAAGTTCAGAGTAATGATGAGTGTGGAAGAGAGGTGAAGAAGAGAGTACAGGCAGGATGGAGTGGGTGGAGTAGAGTGTCAGGAGTGATTTGTGACAGACGAGTACCAGTAAGAGTGAAAGGGAAGGTCTACAAGAGGGTAGTGAGACCAGCTATGTTATATGGGTTGGAGACAGTGGCATTGACAAAAAGGCAGGAGTCAGAGCTGGACGTGACAGAGTTAAAGCTGTTAAGATTTGCACTGGGTGTGACGAGGGTGGACAGGATTAGGAATAAGTATATTAGAGGGTCAGCCCAGGTTAGAAGGTTTGGGGACAAAGCCAGAGAGGCAAGATTACGTTGGTTTTGGACATGTGCTCAGGAGGGATGCTGAGCATATTGGGAAAAAGATGCTAAGGATGAAGCTGCCAGGTAACAGGAAAAGAGGAAGGCCCAAGATAAGGTTTATGGATGTGGTGAGAGAGGACATGCAGGTGGTTGGTTGGTGTGACAGACCAAGATGCAGCGGACAGGAAGAAATGGAAACAGATGATCCACTGTGGCGACCCCCAACGGGAACAGCCGAAAGAAGATGAGACTTTGAGCTGCTAATGAACTGTTTATCCAGTGGGTTTACCTGATTAAGAAATATACAAAATATTTAAAATTTGACCCTTTATGGGGCCTTTGTCCACCCTTAAATTTTGGCTTTGTGCAGAACTTTTAAGCAAAGATATTGATAGGTATTTTGGTTTATTCCTTATAATACCTGTGGCTTTCTGGCAAACTGCTGCAGATTGCAGTCACCATATAAGGATAGACATAGGAGTTTCAGGCTGTGTCCTTCAGAAAATACTTGCTAATGTAAAGCTTATTACTCTCCTAACTTTCTATGGATATAAGAGAAATATTTAAAATCTGTTCCTGATTTTTAGTCTTTGCCTCCAATTCTTGAGCTATAACACCGAGAGGGCAGAAGGGAGTTGCAATGGATTACATTGTATTGTTCTGATAGTAGTATGCTAGGACAAATTTCAGGGCCATTATTAATGAACTGATTAATTCACTTGATCACAAGCAGATATCTAAGGTGTGCAGTCATAAAAGTGATTGTAATTGATACTTGTGTGCGAGTGCATGTGTACGCTTGGGTAGGCATGCACTAGTGTATGCAGAGGGCATAGTAGTCAAATGTCTCTGACTTTTTCTTCATATCAAAGTATCATAGTAGAATATTAAGCTAATGATCCAGGGCTTTTTTTTTTAAGTCTTGCCAAGTTCCCCAAAATAAAACTTCATAGGTAATGGTTCCCACAAAATAAAACTTGATAGATAATGGTTCCCACATGTTTTGTGAAGTGTGTATATTCTTAGACAATCCGTTACAAGCTTCCACTCTGTAATAGAGACATGGGTGGCAAACAAGGGGTATAGTAATTGCTCCTCATCTACTTGTACAGGTTCTGTAAATAAAAGCACACAGTTGGAGATTAAAGGGTCTCTCTGAAGCAAAGACAAAAGGTCCAATACAGTGATATAGAACTACAGTGAGAACACAGCACGGCCACTAGGGAGCAAAAAACTTCTTTAATGTAAGCACTTTCATGTCCTGCCTGGACACATTTAAAACTCACTATCACTCAGTTTAAATACATACATCTATTAATTAACCAATCATATTCTTCTACACTTGACATGAAATTTTTATATTATATGTTTTAAATATGGGAATGGATTTCAATGTTGGATGTGTACACATATGCATATTTACATATTCTTTAGATAGGTGATTTAAGGAGAGTTTTTAAGCATAATATTTAACGTAACAGCAATATTTGAATATGTGAATGCATTGTGATTTTAAAACTAAGTGTAGAAGAATGTGATTGGTTAATTAATAGATGGTGTATGTATTTAAACTGAGTGGTAGTGAGAGTTAAATATGTCTGAAGAAGTGCCCAGGCTGGATACAAAAGCGCTTACATTAAAGAAGTTTTTTGCTCCCTAGTGGCCGTGGTGTGTTCTCTCTGTAGTGCTATATCATTGTACAGGTTTTGCTTGAATAAATTCTAAGAACTCAGCTTCACAGTGATGGGAAGCCTGTTTCAAAGGAGGACATACTTGTCCCTCCAGCACATCCTATGTTGCTGGAGAGATTTAAATCCTTAGATCAGGTTTTTCTGATACTAGTTGTTTTCTGAATGCGTTTCAGGTTCATTAGTGCTAGACCTGAGGAAGCTGTGTAAGCTAGAGATAGGTCACCACTCAGCAGCCTATAGGAAACTGAATATAAGGACAGTGATTTGAGGTGTTCTTCACAGGACTCGTTTTCTATGCCTTGTATTCTTTTTGTGAGAAATCTCTGTTGACAATCCCATTGCTGCATATATGCCTAGTGATATACATACCAAAGGGGGCACTGCACTCAATGATATGTCTTATGAGGGCAGAGTACAATAGGATGATTACTTTTTTGACCTGGATGCCATACATTTACTTACAAGTTTTGCAACATGGAATGATTTCCTCACCACAGTAGAAACACGTCTGTCAAATGCAAAATCTCTGTCTTGTTTCCAAGTCCTGGACCACAAGGTCTACTCTTGGGGTGTCTAATCGATGTGTTATCTTGCAGAGTTGCCATCTTACTGAAAATACTATGATGTGCTTCTTAGCACAGAGTTTCAGGCTATGAGTGTGTCATAAGTGATTAGTCTGTGTCAGGCCCTCTTGGAGGATATTAATATCTTGGGGGAGGGGTGAATGACTGCTCTCAATATCCTCAAACTTGGTCAGCCATAGGCTCTTAACATTAGACTTGACTTCAGAGAAGTAGATGCCAAACAGCAGTGCCTCCAGTACTGAAGCCCAGGGGCTTCCCACTAGTAACCATCCTTTGTGTTGCAGTAGATTCCTGTTCTAACTTCTTGGGTCCTGTCAATGAGCCAACTTATTATCCAGTGAGTAATGATGGATGGATTAAAACCCAATTTACTGAGCTTGTTAACAATGCCTAAGTCATTTGTTGTGTCAAATGCCTTGGCCAGGTCAAATTAGGCAGCATGTACTGATTTGCCTTCATCCATTCCTTTGATAATCTCTTCAAAGAAGTCTCCTAAATCTGTTGAGCAAGACCCCCCCCCTTTGACAAACCTGAAATGATTAGGGTCCATTGTTTGCAGGTTACCCATTTCATCATTTAGGGTAGTGATGATTATCCTCTCTATAGTCTTGCACAGCAGGCTCATCGGGCTAAAGGATCGACAGTTTACTAGTTCTGTAAATGGACCCCCTCTCGTGTAGCGCTATAACCATTGCAGTCCTCCATTCATTAGGTAGAAAGCCAGTTTAGAGACTATATGTGAATAGAGCTTCTAGTGGGACTGATAGTTCATGTTTCATGCTATTAAGGAGACATCCTGGGAATTATCAAGACCCATCAATATAGCGTTATTGGCCTTGGAGATTGCCATGAGTTACTGATCTCTAGTGATGGATGGAGTGATATGGATTTTGGAATTTTCCTAAGGAAAATCTGGGGGAAGAGAGGAGTTAAGTTTCAACTAAATTTGTCAGCCTGGAAATATAGGTGGCACCATTTACAATGAAACTGGTACATTGTTGCTTATTGTTTTTGAGGTTTGGTTTGTCCTGACCTGGGCAGCTGTTTTTACTTCAAAGTTTTATGCAGTTTATTAACCCCCCTCCCCCCAAGTTGCTTGTTTAGGCTGATGAGAGAGCTTTTACCTAGGTTTTTATTGCCCCTCTTAATTTTGCCATTAGTTTTTTCCTTTTTTGTATAGCTTATTAATATTGGAATTCCACCAGGATTAGTACTTTTTTATGCCAGCACAGCTTGGTAAGCAATACAGCTGTTGATATGGTTATGCAGAGTTTCTATGAATGTTTCTGCACAGACACTTAGTAGTGGGAAGTTTGCCTTGCAGTAATTCTTAAAAGTTCTAGGTTTTTCAGTGACCATGGTTTTACATTTACTTCAAAGGAGACAGGGTTATGGTCTGACATGACTAGTGAGAACATTATATGGCAGTGGTGGTGGGGGGATGCAGCATTTTTGCATGCTGTTGAGGCCAAGTCAAGGATGTTTGAACCCCTAGTGGGTGTATGAACTAGCTTATCCAGGGTATTAGCATTTACAAAGTTCAGGAATCTCTGGGCCTGTATGTTGGGGGTGATGTATGATCCCCAGTTCATACTGGGTCAGTTGAACTTGCTCATGGATATGGTGTTGAGTTGGATCGAGTGTGTGCTGAGTGCATTTAATGTTGTGATTTTCCTGGTTCACTGAGGGGGACCTATATCTTGCAAAGATATGGTTGTACAAGACCTTACTTATGATGAATTGGATGTGGAGAAGTTCTAATCATTTATGCTGATGGCCCCACCTTGAGGCCTACTTATTTTAATGTATACAGAAACACCTCCACATTTTGTCCCTTCCTGCACAGTAGCTGGTCTAAATGTGTGGAAGACATTGCAGCCCTGCACTGCTGAGGTACTGTCCATGGCTTTAAACCAAATCCTGGTAAGTGCACAGATATCTACATTCTCCAAGATGTGAAAAGCCTACAGGGATTAGCATCTCTTGTTCAGGCTCCTGGTATTGAACAGAAACACATTCAGATTTTCCTGGTTTGGTACAGCTCTGCTGAAAGGTTTATCCAGATGGAAATGTCTAAAAAAAAGGTTGTATGGGGTTGGCAAAGGTTTTAGTCATTGTTTGATATTCCAAAGTGGGACAGGTGCACACCATCTCTAACAAAGCAGTGTGGTCTTTTGACCACGTTCTTCCAGGATGATAAATGTTATACCCCCTTCGAATGACACCATACTTTCAGCCATTTATTGAGGTCAATTATTTTCCATGTATAGTGTGGTATTATCCTAGCGGAAGGTAGAATGCTGCTCAGTGATAGGTTGATATCAGAATGGGGGACACAGTTTTAGAGCTCGGCCATGCCTTTCCTTCATATAGTCCAGGGAGTTACATCTCAGATAACTTACATCCAAGTGGACTATGACTGAGTAACACTTATACTTGGGAGTAAGTGATGCAATGGATCCTGGCTCCTGATCAGCAGCTGAGCATGACTGTCTCTCTGCTTAGCCTGGTAAGTGGTACATCTGTGTGTCTCAGTATGGAGTCTCCTATGACCAGAATACTGGATTGTGTAGTAGGATGCTTTATGGGGTTAGAGGTTGAGACACCATAGAGTGTAGCAATGTGCGTCTTGTTGGGTGTTAGTTTTGTGAAATGTTCCTGAGGTTGCTGAGGACTGTGTGCGTTCATGCGTGCATGCGTGCGTGTGCATGTGAAATTACATTTAAGGACCTCAGCATGTGTGTGTCTCTATGTGACTGGTCTGTACTATGTAAGGTGGTTGCCGTTAGTGTGTTACTGACAACCTGCTCGGTAGTGTAGTTGCTTGTAGGCACAAGCCCTGCCTACAATGACGGTGTATAACTGCATCTCTCCCTTACCTTATTTATATGTTTGAGGATTAGGTGGTTGTCAGAGTACATGAAGTAATTGCTGCATTCCCTCAGGATGTCCATGACTACCAGGGCAGCTGTGGAGAAAACAGGGAAGTGCATGTTCATGGTTTTGGATCATAGTTGCTTGTTATTCAGGGGGATATAGCACAAGGAAAGTTCATAGCTGACTAGCTTGGTAACCACAGGAATTTAGAATACTAGCAAGACTGCTTAAAATTGGAAAAGATCAAGCTTGATGGGTGGGTATTTCTCAGCATGTAAACTAAACACTCCCTGCACAAACTAGCTGCTCATTTTTGCAACCTAGCAGCTAGGGATTTAGGAAATTATAGAGGAAGTTGTATATGAAAAATATCAGTCCTAGGTGTTGGCATCCACACAGGGCACTGCCAACTATCATTGCACAATGAGTAGTGCTGTACAAACTTAACGACTTTTTACAAGCAGAAACAAAGTTCAAACAAACTAGTCCTCTAGCAAATAGCAAGCAGACATTTGGAGGATTCAAACAGCATATAACAGCTCAGAAGTGACTTGTCCTCTCTTTACTGCCACTAGGGAGCATACCAAAGACTTCCTGATGTAAAACATGGTCAGAGGCTACCCAGAATACAGAAGCAACAGGTTAAGGCTAGAAGCCAAGCAAAGTGCAGGAAATAAAAGAAAATGTCAATGGCAGGAGTACAGGGCACTTTTAATTTCAAATCAAGAACAAGGTCGCAATAGTTACTACACATATTTGGGTCTGCTGCTCATAAATGCCTGGCTTTCTAAAAGTCCAGTAAGTTACAATCACTAAATAATAAAACTTGTTACTAAACACTACCACTTTGTCTCATTACTACTTAGTACAGATAAGTAAAGCTATGAGACCTGTTAATGAGCTGCTTCCCATGTCATATATCCATATCTATTTGCAGTGCTTTCTTTTTATAGCTTCACTTCAACTTGATCTTTTGAATGAAATAAAAAAAACTCAATTTTATTACTCACAAATATCTACCACTATATTGTAATGTAACTTATGTATATCCAATGTATATCAATGCAGGTCAATAATAATATTGCATGATTTAAATTACTTTCATGTGAATTAGTGAAAGTTTTTGTTTAGCCTTATAACTCTGAACTGCAGCTGCTATCCTGTGGCTTTTATTCTTTGTATTGATGAATAACATTGCATAATTTTTGTATGGAGATTTTCTGCCTGGACCTCTGCTAAGTTTTTTTTGTCCAGTCAGACTTTCCCAATCAGCCAATGGAAATAAATAAATTAAAAAGGCTCTGCTTGTGAGAGTCCAAAGCACATGCAGATACAAAGTCTGTGGACTTCCATAAAAGTTTAATAGTATTTTCTAACAAGATGTTGCACTCTGCACCAGTATTTGTTTTAAATGAATGCTCTGTCAATTTATTGTCAGTATGTCTTTACAACAGTCTGACATGCTCTGCTGTTTCTCTGTCACTGATACATATTCAGACTTCATGGTATCATTTTCTTCATTTTCCTAGTACATTAAGCTTAGTTTGCACAAATCTAAAAAAATGCCTGCATGGCTTTAAACTATTTGATACGGAAATGCACAAAGTTCAGAACACAGATTTTTGATATTTTATTTTTGGTCTTGGACACATACTGAGTATGAAAATAGAGTAAAGCTCTAGAAAATAATGTTACTAGTTGGTTTACAGACAGAGTTGGTAGACATAATTTCATATACTATGTACATTAATATTGGTTTGTTTAAAAATAAAAAAAGAACACCAGACAAAGGAATGCTATATTAGTAAGGGCATTATATGATACTGTCCCAGTGTGCAGCTATTTTTCTAGAGAGGGTGATGAAAGTTTGGTGATGATAGCAGCCTCTCTGGAGACGTTAAAGAAGTGGAATATATATGCATCTAAAGAACTGAAGAATAAATATCTGAAAATCAAAACTGATGATTTATAACATCTTCCAAACAGAAAAAAAAATGTAAAAATTAAAATGGATGAACAGAATATAGAAGTCATATTAGCAAATAACTTATTTAGGCATTGACTTTTCAACTCTGAAAAAAGGGTCATTGTACTGCAATCATATAAAAGATAACATTCAGAAAATTTGTTATGCTTTAAGTCAAGTGAATGAAATGGTGGGAGAAATTACTTTGACACTTCTGCTAGATTGACTGAAAAAAATAAACCCATTCATTACCTACTGAGCAAAGATAAGATGGTCCAGGAAAGGCATCAGTCAATTAGCACCATAATATAAATTGAACAGGAAGGTGGTATTACTTCTATAAACCTTCCCAGAATTATACATTATCAAATGAGCACAAGAATATATCAGATCAAGCTATTACAGAATGCAACTTAATAGCAAACTAGATAAGACTAACTTCATGCTGGTAAGCAAAAACTTGTAAGAAATGTTTTGAAAAAAAATATAGGAGTGGGCCAACATGGCTACAGCTATAAACAATGTACTAAGACAGCTGGTCACAACAGAGACGTACATAAGAAAAAAAAACAATGTATCTGAAATGACTTGTATTAAGAGAAAGAAGAGAAAAATATTTCTTAGAAATATGAAATGCAAAATTTTCAAGACGGTTTAGTATAAACCTTTTGCTCCAGTAGTCACCTTGTGCAGTAAAAATAATGACATGTAGTGGAACAGCAGTGTTAATTCATGAATGGTGCCTTCAGCAATACATCTGAACAAATCTTTGTACTACATCTGACAGATGTATCTGTTTCAGCTTCATTGGTTTATAATGCATCATTTTAAAATCACAAAATCAAATGCACCATAAAAAAGTTTTCTTTAAGGTGTGCATTAAAAAGAATGGTCAGCTTAAAACTGTGGTTTGCAAGGATGAAGTTCAGATTCTGCAGGAGTTCTACAAATGAGATAGGGAAAAAAATATAAGATTATCAACTGAAATATAATCCACAGTGCAACACTTTGTTGACATGCTGAAGATTCTCGTGACCTAATGCTATCATCATCAGGAACAAAAATTAATTAAATATTTTGGCAAGATCTTATAACCACTATGTATGCATTACTGACTTCACAGTGTAATCTGAAACAAACTCAAAAAAGTAGTAACTCCAGCAGTGAGAAAGCTTTCTTTTGGCAACAAGCAGTATTCATTTATGACCCGTATTTATCCAACTTATGAAAGTAATGTAATGTAATGTTTGCCCAACATAACATCTGCTTTGCAAATGCTTGCCTTGGGATGCCTATGCTAACTGAAGTTGTGATTTTAAAATAAATGTTACCATATTTCCCCATGAGTAAGACTCCATTAAGAATTCGAAGGTGCATTAAAGTAAGAAAATCATCTTTTTAGATTAGCAAGTGATTTTAAGGGTCAAAACTACATATGAATCATGAGTCAAGTTCATTTTCTGTATTTTTTTTATTTACAGCCTGCATCACTACAGAAGTTGAAAAGAAGACAATAAGATTTCCTGTTCAGCCTCTTGCATCACAGCTTTCCAATGTGTCGCATCTTGTTCATCATAGTCAGTAGCTCAGACTTCATCGGTCTGCTGTATCTACCTGTAATTTTTCCACACTGTTAATTTTAATGTAAGTGATGAAAGCTCAGTTTTTGAAAATGGGATGAAACATGTCATAGCCCTATGCATATTAATGTCCTTTGCCTGTGCTTTGGCTAATGAAGCTCGTATAAATCCACAATACCTAAAATTAATGTCAGTAGGAAAGCCAGCTTGCCTGTCAATACCCAAAGTTGAAGAGTGAGACTGGAGAAAAAGAGATATGTAGTTTTAATATATTTTAGGCACACCTCTACCCAATTTTTAAAATGTGGGAAAAGGGGGTATGTGACAATGACATAAAAATCCTTTACCTAGCCCTGTCAGGAAAAAAATATCAAGCATGAAATACCCATTTTAGTTGAAGAATATATAGGCCAAGTCATACCTTTAAAGCTTGATAAATAAAGTTGCATATAGCCTGAAAATTCTGAAATAAAAGTTTAACATCTGATGTAATATATGCACAAAATGACAGTTAATAAATGCGCATGTCAGCTAATATTAACAACAAGAACATTAATTCTTTTTATCCATGCTTGCATGTCACCAAGCATTCAGTAATAACAGAGGCTCCACTGTAACGGTTTCTGTTGCAGTCAGTTCTGGCAAATGACCTGACAGATAACGTCCAAGTCACCCATATCTTGTGCAACTCAGACAGAAGCCTAGTGGCATTTCAGAGATATTGCCATCACTGTCAAAAAAAATGAATGATGAAACTGGGTTTTACTTTGCATGACACATTTTTACATTCAGGAGCGAAAAAGAGACGACGATTTTTGCAGCTTTACATTTCACTTATAGTAGTGTTACATATATATTAGTCAAATTGCTTAAATCCTTTGGAGAGAATTAATGATCATATCCCTAGGCAATTTTTCTTTTAATTTTGAGCCTTGTGTGGATAATGTTTCATGAATTCAATAAAATTGGCACTGTCATCCGAACCTATTGATTTATCACTTCAGAAAGCAGGACCTTGGTGTCCTAGGTAACAATCTGCAAGCAGTGGTAATCTGACATGGTATTGATTTTTTCAGTATCACTGTCTCTGTTTTTTCAAGCCTTCTCACAAATGACTGATTAGACTAACAAAGAATACTGCATATGGTCAAATTTACGCCAATGCAGAAGCTTTGTATTTCTCAAACTGGTGCTTTTTAAAGAAGGTCTGTTTCTCCTTTTTACAGCAAAAATACAACATTAAAGAGGTATTTCAATATTTTTGACTTCTATCTCTTGCAAAATAAAATGATGTGATGTGTGCAGAACCATACAAAACACCTCTTTCTGCAGAATATATTGCTCTACTATAAATAAAGTCACAGACAAACATGATTGTGTCTTAGGAAATATACTTTAATCTAGAGCAAATGCTAAGTTGTCTCATATATGTCAGTTGATGCAATTTTATGAAAACTTGTACCCCTTCATTATGTGGCAGTGGCATTCCTTTGCATGTGTCAGATAATGTGCATTTATGCTTTGAGATGCATCAAATGCATCTTAAGTCATATCTTCATATGTACTGAGAACAAGTGTCACATTTATCAAATCATGTATAGCAAAAAATTCTATATCACCCTGAGAACAAAAACTCACTACGAGACCTAATACTTCCATACTCATGTACCAGACAACTACGCTCCACTAACAAATTCCTCCTCAAAGTAACTAAAGATAATAACACAGCAGGTTCATCCCTCTACTCTAGCACTATAGCAAAACACTGGAACAACCCCCCCCCCCAATCACAGCCACAGCCTCTATACGTGAATTTAGAATTTTAAAAAGTCCTTAAAATCACATTTGTTGAACTCAAGGCTCTGCAAATATGACAGTACAGGTTAGTACTAGATCCTCCCTTCATGTGATCATCACTTACGCTTTCTCACCACTTCTCTCCTAAAATTTCTTATATAATCACATCTATCCATGTCTTATCCTCAATTTTCCCTTTGACAGCTGCTAAATGTAAAAGATACTTCATAGTGAAACTAAGATTACAAACTGCTGATCCTTTGATATACTTTTTGTAATATGTTAAATACTGCTAATCATCCTTTGTTCTTGACTGTATGAACTAAATTGTAAACTATTATTGTTTATTGTTTATGTAAATTTTATTTGTGGAGATTTTCTCCTCAGGCCTCCGCTGAAAAATGACCTATGTCCAGTCGGACTTTCCCAGTAACCAAACGTTAAATAAATAAAATAAATAAATGTGACTTCACATATACTAGAGGACACACTTTCGTAACCTCACAAATACCAGAGGATATGCTTACATGTTTTCATATTTCTCAGAACATGCAATTTCACGTGTATGCAAGGCTGTGTCGATTTCATATGTAGCAGGCACTATGCTATCATGTTTTTACATTTTTCAGAATATATGGTTTCACATTCCAGAGAATATGCATTAACATGTATCAAAAGGTGACATGACAGATGGGTGTTGTAGCCACAGAACTAAGCTATGAAACTATACTAATACATTCATTATTTCTTCCATCTATTGGATACATATCTTTAGGTCTTGTCTTCTTAGCTGCATATTCATCTTGTATATTTTGAGTGAAACGCCTATGTTTTCACAATACAGAGATCTCAATGCTACCTCACCCTCTGACTCAGGAGTGGATTTTGATAAACGGCCCTCTAGACTGCTTTAAATGGCTTCTTTTCTTTGCAGGGTGACCATCTGTATTGTGGTCCTTTAAAGATAAAAACAATGTTGGTTGCTTTGTATCAAGTTATTCTCAGGTAAAGTTGTGTCAGTGATTATTAGTCGTATGAGGTGTGAAGGATGCTAAACTAAGTGTATCAGCAGTGATAATCTGCAAAGCGGAAACAGTCAGCCATGCACACACCAATATGAATATATGTAAATGATTAACATAAGTAGGTGGTTGAAAAAGGCAGTGGAGGTATGAATTTCACATCTACTGTATGACAATCCTGAAAATCATCATTTAATGTAAAGTGATAGCATTGCAACAATTCATTTATAACCAAAGTACCAAATGGAGGAACCTGTTTACTCACACATATTTCATGATGTTTGTTACTGTACACACTATAATATATAGGATACTCAAAGCATTACAAGGGACAGAGTTTAAGGTAATGCTGCTGCCTAGATAGCCACATTCTGTGGATTCCTCATAGCCATGTCATGTCATTAACCCAGATTGGAGATCTATGATGCATGAAACCATTATACTAACCTATCAGCCCAATGCTGTTCACGAAATCCATAAGCCTTACCCTACGCATTACTTACATTACATCCATAATATATATTTAAAAAATGAAAAGGATTAGCCTATACCCACCCTGACCTTTGCCTCAAAAAAAAAAAAACGCATACAGTACATTGTCACCACTTCTTCAGTCAGAAAGACTCTGCTCAGACTTCAGGTGTAGGATGTACATACCTGTCTAGATGGTGACCACAAAACCTCTGTTGTTCTAAACCTTCAATTATCTGAAATGAGAAGCTCATCTGCTCATTTTTATGTTGGTTTTATTTTTCATTTCATCACATCATCACGTTTGAACACCTCAGTAGTTTATCATATACCATCTCATGCACAAATGTTTGTGCATGCACTTCCACGTTAATACACCTCCCTTAGACATTTAACAAGCAAATTCTGTCAATTGTCCTTCTGAATTTCACTATACATCATGAAACAAAAACTATTTCTGGCCATTCACATTCCCTGATGGCATCATTTTTCTCTAGCAGTACTGCTTTCTTCATGTCTTTCATTTAGAGCTTTCGAACCAGAGAGAGATGGTAATTAAGTTCTGATTTTCAGAGCTCTCAGATCTGAAAATCAGAACGTAATTACTATCCATAAACCTAAACGTCCTGCTGCCAACTTCTCCTGTCTTTCTCACTATGCAAAAAATGGAATTCCCTTCCCTCCACACTAAGAACCATACCAAACTCAGAAAACTTCAAAACCCAACTATTCAAACACATGTCCACTAAATGGAAATGTACCTGCCTTCACTCAACCTAATCAAAGTGGGTTCGCCCTCTGGTTCCCAAGCTCTACAACTCTCTTAGTTATCTTCCTATGAGACTATCTAAGCTCTCAACAATTTCTATAGCTTCTCTCTAATCTCTCAACAACTCCTACAGCTACCCTCACACAGCCCAACCTTGTAAATATTGTAAATAGCATTCTACTGTTGATGTGTGTATGTAAAGCGTATTTACATTTTCTTAAAAGGTTTGTATGTAAACTGTTTCCACACCTAACAAATGAAACTGAATGATCCCTACCTTCAAGCTTAATGAATTTGTTAACTATGCATTATATTGAATGCATTTATGTGCAACTATTCTACAAAATATTATCTTTAATATTAACTATCAGTTGTATCTAAATTGTAATTATATAAGTCAGCACTAAAAATTAAAAGCACTACACCCTCACTCCCCACTGGCCCTTGTTTTCAATTATAAAGGAATTCCCAATATTATTCTAGCATGTCCAAAGGTCAGTTGTCGAATCTGGGAATCTTGAGGCAATATTACAACTGCCTCATGTATACAGACAACCCTCTCCTCCTCCCAACAAATTCCAACACATGTGAGAGATGCAACCATATAGCTAAACTGGAGGCTAAGCTCTCTCAACTCAGTACTGGCATAACCAGTCAGGAGGAGAAGGAAACCACACTCACTACAATTCCAGTCTCACATAGACCTACCACGACAGCAAACCAAACACATAATCACACAAAAACATACTCGGAGGCTCTAAATAAAGATCTGCCTAAGCAGCAGAGACCTCCAAAGCAGATACCCAAGCAACCGCTACCCCAAAACAAAACACATGCAACACATATCTCACAAAGCCAGAGTGCCGAACAGTCACAGCCCTTAAGGCTAAACAACACACCTGGTACACTTGTAATAGGTGACTCTATCGTCAGGCACACTGACGTCCCGCTCACCAGGCTGAACAAGGAGAAGGTCACGTTGAGCAGCCTGTTGGGCGCTAGGATCCGCCACATGACACAAGCACTCAGGTCACACCAAGGCAAGTACAAATATGACTCAGTCATTGTCCATGCTGGTGTGAATGACCTGAGACGTACCTCCCTGGACTACATGAAAAGAGACATAGAGGAGCTCTCTGAGCATGTAGCCCAGGCCGGTATGACCCTGACCTTGAGTAGCATCTTACCCTCACCAAGAATGATGCCACAATATGAAGACAAGATGATCAATTTCAACAATTGGCTTAAGTACTGGTGTCATTCAAAGGGGATCCAATGCCTGTCAGCCTGGGACGATATGTTCGACAAGCCACGATGCTTCACTAGGGATGGCTTGCACCTGTCACTCCTGGGCTTTCGGATATTGGCAAAGGCTCTTGCTACCCCCATAGTGCCTTTTTTAGGCAAGGCTCAAAAGACAAACCCACCTCCATAGGTATCACAAGGGATAAGAAACTAAGAGTAATGCTACTCAATGCCAGAAGTCTAAACCTCAAGATGCACGTACTCAAAACTCTCCTTAGCATGGAGAACATCGATATCTGTGCAGTAACAGAAACCTGGTTCAGGGCTCCTGAGAGCACCCCAGCACTACCAGGTTATACCTCATACCATGCTTTTCGGCCCCAAAACTTGGACCAAACCAGAAAAGGAGGGGGAGTATCGATATTCATCAAAGATACCCACACCTCCAGGTTGGTGGCAAAGCACGAAGCATCAGAAACTATCCACGTGCAACTAACAGTGGGTAAAACTGCCTTCCAGTTTATAGCCTGCTACAGACCACCCTCCCAAACCCAGGAACCCCACTTGGCCTCCCTGAGAACACTGAATAATATGAAGGTCTCTCCAAACACCATTATATTGGGCGACTTCAACTACCCAAACATAGACTGGGAGCATTACTCTAGCTCCATCACCCTAGCCCAAAGTTTCCTAGAATTCAAACTCAAATGCTATGGAACAACTTGTTACCACTCCCACAAGAGGGAAAAACATACTGGACCTGATCATCACCAACATAGGGACTCTATGCTCCAGACCAGAAGTGTATCCCTCACTGGTAAGATCAGACCATAAACTGATCTCACTGGATATTCACATCCCGACCCCACCCCCTGCCCAGAAAACCGCAGTGAAAAACTTCTCTAAAGCAAATTTCACACTCCTCAAAACCAAGGTGGAATCCTTCAAAGCCCCCGGGCCTGTGGAAAATACGACCCAGACCGCAGAATGCTTTATAAATGCATTCTATGAACACCTTCAGGAATGCATGGATCATGCAATCCCAAATAAAACCAAGACCCAATCCTCCAAAGGCAGACGTCCTGTCTGGTGGACCCCAGCCATAAACAAACTATACAATAGAAGGAGGAAGCTACTACATGATAGAGCAAAATCCCAAAAAGGGAAGGCATCTCTGATCAGTATTAGCAAAAAACTACGGGCACTCATAAAATCGTCTAAGGCCAGCTTCGAGAGAAAAATTGCACAGGACACTAAGGATAATCACAAGGCTTTCTTTAGTTATGTTAGGAACCTGGGTGGGAATTCCCAGATATGCTTAGAATTAGTCCAAAATGACAAAAAATACACCGAACCCACAGACATTGCCAACATCCTAGCTGACAGGTTCAGTGCAAACTTCTCTCCCCCTCCCCACCAAAAGGGCAAATATCTATCCCAGCAGAGTGCTGCCCCCCTGACATCTCAGATGCTCAGGTAAGAGCCGCCCTCTCCAAAGCAAAAAACACAGCATCAATGGGACCAGACGGTGTCCCAGGCTGCATCCTACATGAACTCCAAGAAGAGCTAAACCCAAACATAAAACTACTGTTCAATCTCAGCCTTACTACAGGATATGTACCCAAAGAGTGGCATACAGCAACAGTAGTCCCTCTCCACAAAGGTGATGCCTCAATGGACCCTGTAAACTATTGCCCCATAAGCCTGACTAGCTTGGTCTGCAAAGCTATGGAAAGGATCATCATGGACCTCATAAAGAAAGATATTGGGGACCTACAGACACTGGATCCTACCCAGTTTGGCTTTGTTAAGGGCAGATCCTGCCTCTTAAACCTGGTCGACTTCTTTGAAACAGTCACCAAGGCCATTGACGAAGGGAAGGTGGTCCACACAGCCTACCTGGACTTCACATATGCCTTCGATACAATACCCCACTTGGGCATTATAGATAAGCTCACCAGCTTAAATATAAACCCCTATGTCACTAGATGAGTTGCAAACTGGCTCAAGGACAGAACCCACATGGTTAGAATTGCTGGAGCCATGTCAGACTCCAAACCAGTTACAAGTGGCATCCCACAAGGCTCAGTCCTGGGACCTCTCTTGTTCGGTATATATTTCTTGGAGGTACAGGCCAACACAGAACGACTGTGGCTGACCAAGTTCGCAGATGACTGTAAAATGGGTGCCATAATCGACTCTCCAGCCGACACAAGCATCCTCCAAAAGGCCTTCATAGAAACAGACAACTGGTGCCAGAGCCATGGCCTCAAGCTAAACACCAAAAAGTGTATAGTCATCCCCTTTGGCAAAAACAAAGTGCCCACAAATTACCACATAGGTGGTAATCCATTAAGTACAGAAGTAATTAGGGACCTGGGGACCCAAGTTGATAGCAATCTCTCATTTGGCAACCACGTGGCCAAAGTCGTTAGAAAAACATTTTATATAGCCCACCTAATCATGAAGGGATTCACATCTAGATTAGGGGAGGTCATCGTGCCTCTTTACTCATCCCTCATCAGGCCCATAATCGAGTACAATGCCCCTTTTGGGATGTACCTTACCAAACACCTGCAGCAACTGGAAAGACCCCAAAAATACCTCACCAAGAGGATCAAAGGGCTCAAACAGATGCCATATGCTGCCCGGTTAAACAAACTCCAGCTCTACTCAGTGGCATACCGCCTGCTCAGAGGCGACCTGTGCCTGATGTATAAAGCCATGTCCAACCCGGAATTAAGGGACATGCTGCACCTCAAAAAATCCAAATCCCATCGAGCTACACCCTCAGCACTGAAATAAATGGGACATGCTGGAGGGACAGATTCATAACCCAGAGGCTCCCTTCACTCTGGAATAAAATCCCAGTCCAGGTTAGGCAGAGTCCCTCATTGACTCTCTTCAAGAAGAATCTTCATGAGTGGATGGGAGATCGTAGGTTTACCCCAGGTATCACTTCTGTGTCACTGTCAGACAGAGGCACAGTATACTAACCTCGAAAAAGGGCATAGCAAAATTAATTTAAAATGGGTGGCGAAAGCCAAACATACTCTGGCTAGGCTTATAAATGCCCTAGGGCAGATAGCCTAGTATAAACCTATGAACCTACGTATAATGCATCTTGGAGCTTGTCTCCCCGGGCCTCCACTGAAAATGGGTCATTTCGGCCCAGTGGACTTCCCCGGTAATCAAACTGCAAATAAATAAATAAATTTACATGCGTCTTTCTTATCAAACCACTTTTTTTTGTTAAACAAGTAAGCCCAAATGGATTCAAGTGTCCCCTTTCAGAAGTGATCCAGTAGCCTTGTCTTGTCAAGTGACTGGTTGAGAGTAATGCAGTAGACAAATGGATACTGTGGTAATTAAACCCTGGATTACAGGAAACAACTTAACAGCTCATAGACTTAATCATGTGCCAGATTAGCACACATTGCCCGATTTTCCCATATGTTCTACTCTTCTCTTCATTTACCTTACTTCTGGACCATACCTTAGTTTGTCTTTGCTTTGTTTTAGAATATACCTTTGTTTTCCCCACAATCACTACCCTTACCTAAGGTAATCACAAACGCAAAATTGACATGTTACTTCCTTTTAATGTTAATAAGATTACCAATTAAAATGAAGAATCAGATCTGGTGTTCTGTAGTCATAGATATGTATACTTGCAGACATTCTGGGACTTTAAATCATTGCTAAGACACAGCTGGTGCAACTGTAGTCATGATTACAGTTCCTCTGTTCATCTTATCTCCTCCCTACACATTCACCAGCAGTTGTAAACATATTTCATTCAGCTTTGTATGAGAGTAACCTCTATAACTATCACCACCAGGTATGTGAAGCCTTTCCAGTCCTAGAAATTTCCTTATAACTGTCATGACACTTTAGCTGGGAAAAGCAGATTCACAGGAACTGCCAGGTTAGCAAAGTTTAAGCAAAGCAAACAGATGACGGCATGGCTGTTTTCCTTGTGTATTTCTGAGGTGATATGTGGCAAAGCAACAATTCTGTGCATTAGTTCACTTGTCTCTGTTGCTTTTTCAAACAAACCTTGACAAACAGAGGATATCACCCACGTGACAAGCTAATCTTTTTTTTTAATAGATGATATACTGAAATTAATTCCTAATGCTTTCAGTCAAGACGCTCATAGGCTGTGAACTCCAGCATGATGAAAGGATGGGTTCCCAACTTTTCTCACAGGACAGATCTCATACAAAGTAAAATAAGGAGTGATGATCGAGGAGTGGGTATTGGACAACCCATCAAAATTAATAAAACAGAAGACCACTTCTCTTAGACAGTCCTGTAAAGTACTTGCCAAAATAACTTCCAAAGGCCTATCACTGAAGTGCTAAATTAATTTTATATATTGAGACCCTGGATGCCCTAGACCCTAGTCATGATTACTCAGCCATGTACTGTGGCCAGAATGTGATATAAATGGAGTGGCATTCTAAAGACGTTTTTACTGAAAGGAAGGTCTTCAACTATAATCATGCTTGACAAAATCAAGGGCCTGCTGCCAATGGAAGTAAAGCATCACCAACTATTTGTGACAAGCTTATCAAAATGATTTATCATCATCTTTGGTTGACATCAAAGCATCCCTGTATGAGGAGGAGAGCAGGGAGGTGTTTCAGACCTAAGGTGATGAATGACAGAAAGGGAGCACCTGACAAAGCAAGTGTTACTCTCTTTTTTTTTGTGGATAAAATTCTTAAAAAGGAACATTATAGAATAAATGAATCTATATATATATTAGTTAAATACTTTACTAGCATCTGAATAGCGAAGATTAGAGGTCTTTACTCACCAAATGAGAGGTATCCATCATCTGTCTTGACTTCCACATCACGTTCAAGAGTTCTACAGTCCAAGTTAAGCCAGGCCTGTGTACATGACAAAAGAATAAGCCAACAGTTAATATAATCCTAAAGGGAGCACCATAACTGTGCGTCACAAAAATCAATAAAATACAAAAACATGGTGCAGTCAAAATAAAAATTTGTAATGTTCGTTTATCCTATCAACATACCAGATATTACTCACCGTCAGGAGAGAAGGTGTTAGCTATGTTGAAACTATTCTTTTCTAAGAACAGCTGCTGTTGTTTGTCTTTTGGCTTTTTCCTGGTAAGGGGTCACCACAGCGGAACTCCGGTCTGCTGATTGGCAGTAGATTTTTTATGAAACGCCAAGGTGCCAGCTCGATGCCCAACCTTCAAACGAAGGCACACCCATTTACACACGCATGTCTTTCGAATGCTACCCAACCGCGGGAAGAACATGCAGACTCCACACAGAAGGCACTCCCAAGTGAACCCAAGAATCGAACTGGGGAACCTCTTGATGTGAGGGAACAACGCTACCTCCGTACCACTGTGGCGTTCTTTTCTAAGAACAGCTAATGTGTTTAATTACCATCATTGGTCTAACAACAAACTGCTGCTAACTGGCACCATTAAACTCTTCATGAGACACTTTCTTATCCTGGAAAAAGATAAAGACAAACTTACTATGATAGAATAATGAAATGATTTGGTAGGATTAGCAGTGGAGCACTAAAACCCTTGCTATGTCCCTGATGAACAGTGTTTGATAAGCAGCATGGGTGGTGAAGAGGTTGCAGTGAGGATGACACTGAGTGGTCAATGTCAGTTCACCCTTCGAAAGAGAAAGATGGTCTCAGCTCACTGTTGTACAAACCTGCTGAAGTCCATGCGGTGTAAGCAGAGAGCCATATAGTTGTGAAGTGACATGTGCACAGACGTGCACATGCACTTCCTGTGGGCAGTGATTGTGGAGCAGGAAAGACTGCCATGAGGGGTAGGGGTTAGGAAGTACTTCCTGGCAGCAGTATCCAATCTCCTCAGTGATACCAGTTATGGTTTGGGTTGACCTGTGGGACAGTTAAGGCAGATCTAGTAAACGCACTGAATGAGAAGAGGTGCCTGGTGGTCAGATGAGCTGCAGGGAGAAAAAAAAAAAAAAAATCGGTAGATGGCACTTGTACCATACACTTTCTTACATAAAACAAGACTGCACTGATACTTTCATGAATAGTAAATTAGGATTAAAAAATATATGTTTGCCTAAATGTGCTGGCAGTCACTTTACACATGCAATAAAATAAAAAAGTCAATTGTCTCATATGGATTTTGGTAAGAAAATAATGGGTTCTGATCTTCTTTGGATCTGCAGTGATCTATGCGATAAATAAAAGAAATGAAGATAAGGGACTCGATGGATGCAAACAGATTTATAATTTAAACACCTCCTAATAAAACATCAGCAAGTGCATACTTGGAGGATAACATTTATCTGACACAGGATGGTACTATTAATGTGAAAACATATGGGTTAGTACTAGGCTAACTGTCCTTGAGGGCCATTTTCAGCCTAGCAAATTATACCAATTTAAGAATCAACCCCCACATCTTGTGAATGCAAGGTAACCACCTTAATCATGCAAACTCATAAAATAGTTATTATGGTAAACGTACACCTCGCTGAATGGCATTACATCTGTGGATGGTTTTGCTAAAATGTGATGACTTCCTTGATGTTGTTTAACATACAGAGGATGTCAGATCAAGTAAGGTAAAAACTTAACCATTATGCCAGTCTCCCTTTTATTGTAAAGGGGTACAGTGGAGAAATTCTCTGTACGGGGGTGTCAGGGATTTTTTTTAATCTTAAATTTTAAAGAAACAGTATATCAGTGTAACTGCAGTTAACTTGTACCACATCCACATATTGTGGTACACTAACTAAGGTGGTCTTACTCAAAAATACTCATTTACAGAGTAGAATTTTAGCAGGGAGATCTTCATTAAAATGACAGCACATGCATTTTAATTGAGATCAGCAAAACGATCATGTACAACTTAATAAATGAATGAAAATACTAATTACATATATTAAAAATTAATATAGTGGATGTGTATGGCATTCAATGGTAATACTGAATAGTGTAAGCTGTAAAATATAGCACAGTGGCCAACTTTCTTTAATCAGAGAGAGAATAATGTACTACTAGTACAGAACCATGTTACTAGTAACCAAGAAAGCAGATGATGCACATGTGTTATGCAAATGTGTTAGTACAAAATCAAGTGTTGCCATGACTGAACTGTCTAGAGTTTGCCAAAGCTATCTAATGATAAAGCACTATAAGGTGAAAACAGAGAACGCAAAGCAGGATAGTACACTTTCTGCTATGGAAACAATGAGTAGTGTTTGCAGTGGAAGAGTGTGAATGTTGAAAGCACTATGGACTAGTATAATTTCACACATTAATAGAGAGACAGGTAAGACATAGCAGCTAGCACATCAGGTTATAGTCTGTCATAGTTCTGGAACTGCAGATGTGCTACTGTAGGTACAAAAATGTGCTATGGATGGATATACTACACTGACATAACAGCAGTTCAATATATGCCCCTAATCTGCAAGTAACTGTACTTTTGTGACATGAATAAAGCAATAAAGCCCAAATGAAACACCACATCTACAACTCAGGAATGAATACTGAGCACATAATTGTTTCCAAATAGAAAATACAGACTGCATTTTGCATCTTCAAAATGCTGCACTGTGCAGATATGTGCTTATAATTTATGTCCAGTTGTTTTTCATATAGTTAACTATAGCAGCACTATTGTGCTATACCAATATAGAGTGCAGTTTACTGTCCTTGAGAGTACCCTGCCTTCATGTATGAACTACAAGTACCAATGTGCCTGTGTAATACAGGGGCACATGATGCTACAGCTGTGATATGCATGTATTTTTTAGCATGGAAAGACTGAGGTCAAATGTACCTAGAACACCAGTGTAATAAAGAGCATACAGTGGTGTGGATTGCTCAACCTATAATGCTCCGTTTCCACTGTAGACTAACATGGTATTTACATATGGAACTTTAGGGATATCTTAAAGGAATACTCACAATCATTCACCTTAAGCAGGGATACTGTTTCCACAGGGCTGTGGAAAATGCATAAAAGAAATTGTGCCTAATCTAGTTTGATCCATAAAACAAACAGCAACCTCTCACTTACTGACATGAGGTGGCAAGCTAGGGCACAGGATCTTATAAAACGTAAGATAAACAGGACCCAGACCACGAGAGAGAACCTACATATGGGTGAAGATCTTAGACATGTCTGAGACTGGAATCTAGTGCAGGTCTTGCAAGACTGAAGTAATATGGCTAATGCAGGAAGTGCCCATAAACAGCTGGACTACAGGATCTTGCAATTACTGCAGTCAAGACAGATTATCTGTAACCCAAAGTAAAAAGCAGTGCAGTTCTACCTAAGCATATGATACCAAAACATGAACTTTGGAGTCAGGGACTGAATGCAGATGCTGAGAGGATGAGAACACAGAGTAAATTTACATTTTGTACATAAACAGCTCCATTAGTAAGAAAATTACATCATGTAAAAGAAAAATGCTGCATACACGTATATATAATCAAAGGGCTCAGTCTCTTGTTCTGGAAACACAGCAAACTGTGTTTAATATGGTGCATAGAAGGGGAAAAAATAACCACTTGGGGAGACATCTTGTAAGAATACAAATATGAAACTATAGATAAAAAGCAATGGTCATGGCAATGCAGGAGATAAATTGCTATAAATCAGGATTTTTTCCTTAAGAATTCTACTTCTAGAGCCTATCTTCTTTACAGATTCATGTCTAGTTCCCCATTATCTAGCATGATTGGAGTCCACAGACTTGCAAGATGACATAAAAGAAGGTTCAAGGTAGCTGATCAACTCAGCATGCAAACATTTTTGGATAGGTTAAAGGTATGGTCCACATCTTGTTGCAAGGAGTTTAATGTTGATAAATCTAAAGTTGTACATTTTAGTAGCAAAAATCAAATTTATCCATATGTTTTTAATGGTAACATCTTGAACAGCATTGACCAAACAAGAAATGTGGGAGTTGTTATATCTCATTTGAGGCACATTATTTGTAAGTAGTCAGTAAATGCATTCAGACTTAATCTTATGCTGAAGACCATTCGCAGCAGGGATGCTGAGGTCTTACTTCCAGTTTATAAAGCAGTTATTAGACTAGTTATTGAACGTGGAGCTTCAATCAGCAGACTTGAAAGAATACAAAGCATTTACAAAGCAAATTTACAATGTCAAGCATTTCAGGTAAGAATAGAGAAGACTTTCCCTGTTCATTATAAGTTAGAGTGCCAGATGGGGAACTTCATCCTAATATATGAGACCAAACATAAAGTGCTACCACAGGAATTACTTTCAGTGTACATCCAATTGAAATAGTAAACTCTAATAAATTTAAAGAGCTTACAAGAGCAAAAACTAGCTTCCTTAATGGGACATTTCACAATAGGGCAGGAAGCTGTTGGAATTCCACATGTCTACATTTGCTGCTTTTAAGTGCAGAATTGGAAAAGTGACTAGGAAAAAAGGGTGTATGACCCAAGTCTAAAAGGCAGCAAACACTCTGAAGGCCTAGAGTAGGCTCAGAGTCTGTTTAACACAAAGCATTGAAATATTAAGCTGGTATAGCTGGAAAGAGGCATGTAGGACGGGGATGTCACAAAAGGAAATACTGCCAGCCCAGATATCTGGAATTTTGTAAATAAGTATATGTCAATTTGTGAATATTAATATAATTTATATAGAAGTGTGACAGAAGGAGATACTCTCAGCACAGCTATCTGGAATTTTTTAAATAGTTATACATCATTTGTGAATATTAATATGATTTTATGATTTATATAGAAGTGTGACAGAAGGAGATACTGCCAGCACAGCTATCTGGAATTTTGTAAATAGTTAAATGTCATTTGTGACTATCAGCATGATGCAATTGCATGTGTTACCACTATATTATAACTGTATGTTATGTGTGTATAAAACTGCTGGTACAGAAGTATGTGTTGAATAGGGTTTGTACAGTATAGAGCTTAAAAGATGTATCCATACTGTACCTACTGGAACATAGAAGATTAGCATGCAAAACTTAAGAATAGTTGAGACTGAAGTACTTTATTGCTGGGCCATAAACAAAAGATGTTATATTTCAGTTTCAGTCAACAGGAGACAGGATGTCTATACTAGGGGACTCTCTGTGTTGCCTTGAAAGAGAGATAATTACTAGGCCTGAGGCTTAAGTGTTTTATTGTTTTATGACTTCCAGGATCTGCAAACATCTGAGGAAAAGCCTTTATTTATGTATTTTTGATAAATGTTCGTAGTCTCTGACACTCAGGGTTTAGCTTAGGAACTAAAGTCAGGTAACAAAAAGTGATGTCATCCAAGCTAACCAGCAGTAGTATTCAATATTAATTTAAGAACTCTCAGAGAGGGAGAGAGGGCATTTTGTATTAGTCTTTGACCTGACAGCATCAGCTGGGAAACATCCACTCACCACTTCTGCCTGCTTATTGTTCTGTAAGCATATGTTTTTACGGCATAGTAGCTCTCTTAGATTCAGATAGCAATATATAATAAAGTGCATCTTACATGAGACTATCCTGCAATGTTGTTTTACATATTTCCTGTGATTTTGAACTCTGATACAACTGATTACTTACTGAATATTGTCTTGTTCTCTTATTTATTATATATATTTAAAACTATCATTGGGGCTGATATCTGTGAGACATATTTAAGCTCTGAGAGTACTTGCATATGTACTTGGTGACACTGTGTGGGCCACTCCTAATATCCTTGCTCTTGGCCAAACTACCATTTGGAGTAATAGTAGCATTACACAGTAAGACTGAACACCTTTTGCTAAGGGCCTTAAAGTAGCTGATAAAGAGTTGGCTGGTGACAGTGATAACTACATTATGGTCTGGGCATAGCTAGTAAACCTGTGCCAGCCTTTCCCAGGCATGTGTGTGTGTGTGTGTGTGTGTGTGTGTGTGTGTGTGTGTGTGTGTATAAATCAAATCTCAGACTGTTTGTATCAGCTACTTGGGCAGGACACGAAGCACTGGTTGGACAGAGAGGCTGCTGGAGGGTCTTGCCTTGGCCACTCAACTGAGATCTCAACTCTATAGCTGTGCCAGTGTTGAGTCTTATTGGGGATCTGGAGAAAGAGAAAGAAACCAGCCACAGACTGACTGTGGTTTGTGTGTGTTCTTAAAGGAAATTGCACTTTACTGTGTGTGTACTTATCCTCCCAATGTGTACATCCCCCACTGTTGTCAGTGGTGAGGATTGAGGCGCCTTGATTACTGGGCCAGTGTTGGGGCATCACAGAGGACATGGAGACCGACAATGAGGCAGGACCTGGCTCTAAATTCTCAGTAAAATGGGTATATCATAATATAGCAAAACCTTTAAAAGTACAAAGACCACATGGTGCTTGTTACAAAAGAAAGTGTAAGAATTACACCAGAGAATGATGCAGTAATTTTATGTGGGAGCAGATAGCAGGAGCACATTGTTTACGTAGGTATGGGAGAGTGAATCAAGCAATCTACCTGAATAAACAATCACAGGACAAGAGTGGAACAGCAGCAGAGCGGCAATGCACTTGATATAAACAAAGAGGGCAAAAGGTCAACGTTTATGATAGCTGCAAGTTGAAAGTGGCAGGCAGTAGCTTGTGAACTGCAGGGCAGAAAGGGCTGTGCAAGTTAAAGTGTCATATAGTGAAAATGGTATACTGCACAGAGGAGCCATGGTTCATGTATGCATGCACTGGGTGCCAAAGCAGACAGAGGTCATGACATTAATACTGAAGACAAAGGTAAAGAATAGCAAAGGTGGATCAGGTAACTGATACAGAAGAAAGGCAATGAGCAGCAGAGGGAACAGAAGATATCTCTTTAGATGGAGCAGTGATGCTCACTTCATAGACAGAAGTCCAAGATTAAGAGTAGAAGAGGAATGAGAAGGGAGATGTATGGTACTATGAGCTCAAGATAAACAATAGCATCTATTCTTGAGCATGCACTGGGAAGGAACAGTGGCAAAACTGGAAAAGAAATACTGGAATATACCTACTACAGGAGGAGTGGTTTCTGGCCCAGAAATTGTAGTTTATTAGCTGTTTTGGCAGTTTTTCCTATCTTTCAACTTTCTGATTTAAATGCCCATGTTTGCACTTGTTTCCCACCTTTCCTGTAACTAGTCTAGTCCAGATATAGATTTGCTGTATTCAGGACTATTTGTAAGCTTCTGAACCTCCCAAGCCTTTCTGTGTTGGAGGGAAGTCTTCTAGCTTATCAGTGGGAGTGGTAAGCACTCTATCTACCACAAGAGGAGTGGATTCTGGCCCAGAAATTGTAGTTTATTAGCCATTTGGACAGTTTTTCCATCTCTTTCAACTTTCTGGTTTAAAAGCCTGCATTTACACTTGTTTCCCTCCTTTCCTGTAACTAGTCTAGTCCAGGTACAGATTTGCTGTATCCAGGACTATTTGTAGGTTTTTGACCCCCCCCCCCAAGCCTTGCAGTGTAGGAGGGAAGTCTTCTAGCTTATCAGTGGGAGTGGTAAGCACTCTATCTACCACAAGAGGAGTGGATTCTGGCCCAGAAATTGTAGTTTATTAGCCATTTAGACAGTTTTTCCATCTCTTTCAACTTTCTGGTTTAAAAGCCTGCATTTGCACTTGTTTCCCTCCTTTCCTGTAACTAGTCTAGTCCAGGTACAGATTTGCTGTATCCAGGACTATTTGTAGGTTTTTGACCCCCCAAGCCTTGCAGTGTTGGAGGGAAGCCTTCTAGCTTATCAGTGGGAGTGGTAAGCACTATGTGGCCTATCTATCACAAGAGGAGTGGATTCTGGCCCAGAAATTGTTGTTTATTGGCTGTTTGGGCAGGTTTTTCCATCTCTTTCAACTTTCTGGATTAAAAGCCAACATTTGCATTTGTTTTCCCAACATTCCTGTAACTAGTCTAGTCCAGATACAGATTTACTGAATTCAGGACTGCTTGTAAGTTTCTGAGTGATGCCAAAGTCTACTCTTCAATTTTTCCCTTAGCTGAACTAGTTCTCTCCTCTCCTGCACTTTTCCTAGCTTATTAGTCTAGCACTTTACCAGACTTCTTGTAGCAATTATTGTAGCACAGAAAGTGCTACCAGCACTAAACGTTCTACAAGGAAAGAGCTCCAGTACTTATTAATGCCCACCCCTCCAGGCATGTCTAAAGGTCAGTTCCCTGTGCTTTCTCCTATTAACCTGGTGAACTTGGGCATCCTGAGTCAATGTAGCAACTGCCTCATGTACACTGCCAGCCCTCTCCTCTTACCTCCAAACACTCAGACTTGCAAGTAATGCACTTATATATCCAAATTAGAAGCTACGCACTCTCCAGCCAAGACCGGAATAGCTGGTCAAGGGGAGAAGGTCAGCACTTGCACCACATCACATGGAACACACAACATCCAGAGCACACACTAGGCACTGCCTTCACATAAATACACAAACCACATACCCACCTTTGTGGAGGCTCTCAATAAAAATCTACCCAAACAACAGAGACCTCTAAGGCAGAAATGCACTCGACCAACACAACACTAATCATGACACACGACTCTCCTAAACAAAGCCCCTAAGGCAAAACAGCATGCCCAACACATTAGTCATAGGTGACTCAATAGTGAGGCACACTGATGTCCCACTCACTAGGTTGAATAAGGAGAAAGTAACAGTCAGCTGCCTATCAGGTCCCAGGATCCGCCACATAACGCACACACTCAGGTCTCTCAACAGGTACAAATATGAGACTGTCATTTTTCATGTCGGTGTAATGACCTGTGACGTACCTCCCTGGACAACATGAAGAGAGACATGGAGGACCTCTTGGTTTATGTATCCCAGGCGGGTATGAACCTAGCACTGAGCAGCATCCTACCATCACCCAAAATGATACCACAGTACAAGCAGAAAATGATTGACTTCAACAATTGGCTAAGTTTCTGGTGTCATTCTAAGGGGTTCCAGTATCTGTCTGACTGGGATGACATGATTGACAGACCTCAATGCCTTGCCAGAGATGGCCAGCATCTGTCACCCCTGGGTTTCCAGTTAGTGTCTAAGGCTCTTGCCACCCCTATTGTGTGTTTTTTAGATAGTGTTCCAAATACCAAATTACCACCATAACAGCTACAAACAAATGCAATCTGAGGGTCATGCTGCTCAACGCTAGAAGTCTAAATCTCAAAATGTACTCACTCGAAGCACTCCTTAAAATGGAGAACATCAACATTTGTGCTGTAACAGAGACCTGGTTCAAGTCAGCAGAAAGCACCCCTGCACTACCAGGCTATAACTCATGCCACACCTTTTGGCTCCAGAACTTGGACCAAAGTTTCAAAGGAGGCGGTGTTTCCATATTCATAAAGGCTGCACACACCACCAGACTGGTAGCCCAACATAACGCCTCAGAGATGCTACAGATGCAGTTAACATTGGGTAAGACAGCAATTAAGGTCGTAGCCTGCTATAGGTCCACAACCATGTCCCAAGACTCACACTCCACATTCCTAAGCACCCTGAAGGATATTAAGGTCCAACCCTAACACTGTCATACTGGGTTGACTTCAACTAACCCTCCATTAACTGAGAAAACTACTCATGTACCAATACACTTGTCCAACGTTTCCTGGAATTCATTAATTCCAATGCCCTGGACCAGCTTGTTCTTACCCACACTATAGGTAGCAACATCCTTGACCTGCGCATTACTAACGTGGGCAACCATTGCTCTACACCAATAGTCAACTCTTCCCTGGTTAGATCTGACCACAAACTAATCACCTTGGAAATACACATCCCGCCCACCACCACAAAGGTAACCACCATGAAAAACTTCTCCAAAGCTAGTTATGGGCTCCTAAAAACAGAGGTGGCAAACTTCACGGCACCCATGCAAATGGAGAATAGTTGCATGACCGCTGAATCATACACCTATGCACTGTATGAACACGTACACAAATGCATGGATCTCGCAATACCCAATAGAACCAAGACGCCCTCCTCCAAAAAAAGGAAGCCAATCTGGTGGTCCCCTGCTATAAACAAACTCTACAACAGGAGGAGGAAATTGATCTGGAATAAGGTGAAGTCCCAAGACTAGAAAAAATTCCTTTATCAGCCTCAACAAAAAGTTGAGATGCCTCATCAAATCCTCTAAAGCTAGCTATGAAAACAGGATTGCAGCAGACAGTAAGGACAACCACAAGGCCTTCTATAGTTATGTAAAATAATCTCCACTGCAACACCTAGATTTGCTCCGAGCTACTGCACAATGGTACCTCCTATACCGAGCCAAGAGATATTGCCAATATACTGGCCGACAGATTCAGTGACAACTTCACCCCTCTCTCTCCCCCAAAGTACCAATCATAATACCAGTTGATTGCCAGGCACCCAGTATTATTGCTCCACAGGTTAAAACAGCACTGTCCAAGGCCAAGAATACAACTTCTATGGGAAATGACAACATCCTTGGCTGTGTTTTACATGAACTACAGAGTGAACTGGCACCTCACCTGTATGCCCTGTTCAGCCACAGCCTCACCTCAGTCTTTGTCCCTACCAAATGGCGCACTGCTACAGTGATCGCGCTCCACAAAGGAGGAGCGATTACAGACCCTGGGAACTATGGCCTATTAGCCTGAGTCTGATATGCAAAGCTATGGAACGCATCATCATGGACCTAACAAACAAGGATATAGGAAATTTCCAAACTCTGGATCCCACACAGTTTGGTTTTGTGAATGGTAGACCATGCCTGCTGAACCTGGTTCTTTGAGTCAGTCACCAGAGGTGTGGATGAAGGCAAGGTAGTTCATACAACCTACCTTGATCTGGCCAAGGCCTCTGATATCATTCCCACTCGGGAATCATAGAAAAACTCACTAAGCTAGGCATCAACCCATCTATCACTAGGTGGGTTGCAAACTGGCTCACAGAGAGAACCCACAGTATGAAAGTAGCTGACTCCAAGTCAGGCTGATGACCAGTCACGAGTGGAGTCCCACAGGGTTTGGTCCTGGTTCCTCTCCTGTTTGGTATCTACTTCTCTGAAGTCCAGGCCAACATGAAGGGACTCTGGCTGACAAAGTTCACAGACAATTGCAAGTTGGGAGCTATTATTAACTCCCCAAGTGATGTTGACATCCTATAGAAAGGCCTCACTGAGACCAACGACTGGTGTCAGAACTATGGCCTTAAGCTCAATGCCAAAAAAATGCATTGTAATCTCGTTTGGAAAAATAATGGTTCCCATGAATGACCACATCAATGGTAGTCCACTGAACACAAAAGGCATTATAATTGATCTGGGAACACAGGTTGACAGCAACCTGTCTTTTGATCACCACATTGCCACTGTGGTCAGAAAGTCCTGTGTGGCACATCTCATTACTAAGGGTTTTGCATCCAGAAAGAAAGAGGTCATTGTCTCCCTTTACACTTCCCTCATTAGGCCAGTTATCGAGTACAGTGCCCCATTTGGCATGTACCTCACTAGACACCTGCAACAACTGGAGAGGCTGCTAAAGTACCTCACAAAGAGGATCCTAGGCCTTAAACACTTGTCCTACATGGACAGACTCAGAAAACTCATATCGCCTACTTAGAGGCAATCTCTGCTTGACTTCCAAAGCCTTGTCTGACCCAGCTCTGTTAGAAATGCTACATATAAAGAAATCCCAATCCCTCCACACCACATGCTCCAGAGACCTCTACCTCATTACCACAATCAACACAACATCCTGTAGGGGACAGGTTCATAACTTAGATACTGCCCATGCTATGGAACCGACTTCCCATACATGTGAAACAGAGCACCTCACTTGCCCTCTTCAACAGAAGTCTTGATGAGTGGATGGGAAATAATAAATTCATCCCAGGAATCACTCCATGGCTCTACTCAACAGAGGCACTGGGAGCCAAGGTTGGGTGGCACGATGCCAGGGTAATCCTATGTTCTAAGCTTGTAAAGGCTCCAGAGCCATTAGTTAGTACACACCTATGAACCTATGAATCATAAGTGTGGTAGACAGTGAAAAAGCAAGTTGAATTTTACAGTGATTGCAAGGGCATTTATCAAAAATCAATATGTTATCAGGCCTTGAACATGCCTTATGGTGCTAGACTAATGAAAGAATGGTTTTCCAAAGACCTGTTATTTCCAAGGTACTGCAGGCTAGTCACATGTAGGGATAAATGATACTTTTATCTACATACCTAGATTTTTTCAGTTATGTGATAAGGTACTTAGGGTGCCTACAGATAGGTGCCACATTATTTGTTTATTTGACGTTTGCTAACCGGATTGGTCCAACTCGGCCAGAAGCCCATTTTCAATGGAAACCCGAGGAGAAAATCTCCAGAGTATTTACATAAATAAATTCACCATCAAACAGAGTGCTATATTCTAAGTTATACATAGTGGTTAGACTGAAATAGTACAAGGAAATAAACAAAAACAAAAAAGGATTGAGCTCCAAAAAATACAGTTTCAAAAAAATTACAACTGAACGGAAGTGGCATCATTGACTGTGCACAGTATGTATTTAGGGCTAATGTCTAGGAAAGAACAAAAATGGCGGTTGAAGGAGTCGAATGACCTCTAAGAGTTTCAGTAGTGACAAAAGATATAATACAATACATAGAATACAACACATACATAACACAGTAACATTGTTAAAAAAATGCAGTGGATACTGAGATGTGACATTAGGTTTACCTTTATAACCACAATTTGCAGAAGGGCGAACTGCACATATTTGAAAGGCAGTCTGCAAGATATACAAACGCCAAATGGAAAAAGGTGCGAATGTGCAATGAGCGAATGCACAGTGAGATTCACTCATTGCACATTCGCAATTCAAGGGCAGATTGCACTATAGTGGGGATCAGGAAATGGTTCCTTTCCCCATTGTAGTGTGATCTTTGAGTTAGAATAATAAAGTAGGGGGGTGCGGAGGGCACAAGGGGGCTTGCCCCCTGCTTTTCACTTTGGTTTTTTTTCCTTCGACTTTTATGTTCGAAAAACAGCGAATCTGCTGTTCGATTTGCTGTTTTTCGAACATGTAGGTGTATCAACCCTGTTAGCTTCATGGATTAGAGTCGCTCATATGAGCACTCGCCCTTCTGCAAATCGCGGTTATAAAGGTAAACCTTGACATTACCAGTATAGAGAAACTACAGTAAAAAGGGAGTTTGAATGGAAAAGGTAGCTGTGAGGGCGATCATAGAGTGAGAGAAGTGAGTTGGAAGATATGAGGTAAGGTTGGAAGAATGGGAGTGGTTAAGTAGGAGCCTGGCAAGGACAGGTCCTTGAGCTTCAGATGACGAGTTTTGGTTGCTTTTTGAATTCAGTAGTATTTGAGGTGTTTCTAATGGAGTTAGAAAGTTTGTTCCAGGCTAGACACACATTCTAGTTGTAGAGAAGTTTATGTATATTTCTATTGGGTTTATGTATGTCAAGGAATTGTTGGTCAGAGCTTCTGAGCGATCTGGCGGAGTTGTAGAAGGCAAGTAGTGTAGAGAGGGAGGGGCAAGCAGTAGGCTTGTATAGGATGGAGTGGGTGATTTGTAGTTGTGCTATAAGAAGTTGGTGGGGGAATTCTGGCCATTGCAGTTGTTTTATTGCAATGCAGTGGTGAGATCTGTATGGTTGGTTTGTTGCAAATTAGGTGATTTTATTATAGGTTTGTTCTAGTTGTGAGATTAATGTGGATTGTAGGTTTGAGAGTATGGGAGCGGGTAGTAGGAATGCTCTAGCTAGGGGTAGTTTAGATTCAGGAGTAAGGCATTTTTTGTTGCGATACAGTAATCCTAATTTTTGATGTCCTTATGATACACTGGTAAATATGCTGGTCATATTTAAGCTGGTCATCTATTATGGTACCGAGGAGTTTTGTATGAGGGCCAGCCTTGATGATAGTGTTACCTAGTGAGATGGAAGAGGAAGATTTATGGTCAGAGTGTGATTCTGGTAGGAAGAATAAGAGTGTTTAGGGTAAGCTGGTTTTCATTAAGCCATTTTTTGACGGTGTTAAATGTGCTTTGAGTAAGGGAAAGGAGATGAGATATGTTATTAGAGGAGGCGATGAGGTTGGAGTCATCAGTGCACTGAATAAGAGTAGAGTGATTGCAGGCAGAGTGGAGATTGTTGGTAAAGATATTAAATAGAAGGGGGCCTAGGATAGAACAGTGGGGGACGCCTGTATTTACAAGCAAGAAGTGAGCCATCGAACAGATTGTAGTCTGTTAGAAAGGTAGCTGTAGAACCACTGCATGGTGGCAGGAGATAAGATGAGTTCATTTAGACTTGTTAGTAATTTAGAGTGAGACACACTATCAAAAGCTTTGGATGGGTCTAGAAAGAGACAGGAGACAAGTTGGTTATCATCTCTGGCCTCAGCAACTGTATGAGTAAAGGATAAGAGGGCTGTAGAGCAGTGCTGTGGTTAGGCAGGAAACCATGTTGAGTAGGGGTTAGGAGGCTTTCCTGTATTAGGTATTTAAGGAGTTGAGAGTGGATACATTTTTCTAGAATTTTAAAAAGAAGGGATAGGATGGCTATAGGACGAAAGTTAGAGGGGTCTGTGGAGCTAACTCCTTTGTGCAGTGGACTAGTATAAAAGGCTTTCCAGATGTTAGGAGCTGTGCTTTCTTGAATAGATCTATTTATTAGTATAGAGATGGGAAATGCTATGGAATCAGCAGTAAGCTTGAGAAAGAGGGGAAGTAGTTTATCAGCAGATGGGGAACAAGGTTTAAGTTTATGAAGAAGAGATTTGATATAGGAAGTGGGAATGGGTTTAAGAGAGAAAGGGTTTTTGTTATACATAGAAGGGGGGAACGAGTTGGGGGGAATGGAGTTATGGTCAGAGTAAGTTTGAGGATGGTGTGTATGAAGTAGTTATTGAGCAGGGTGGCAGTCTCTAGTGGTGTCTTATTAGGGAAGGGATTTTGGGGTTAAGGGTTTGCCAGGATGTAGGATATTGTTAATGGTGGACCAGAATTTTGGGGGTTGGAGACATGACTGGATTGTGCTGTACTGTAAAAGTTTTTCTTATCTTGGTAAATGTGTTTTTCATAAGGTTTGTGATTTCTTTCTAGCTTTGTAGTAGGGTTGTGGATTTGGTTTTCTGCCAGTTTTTCTAGATACTTTCCCCTTTTGTGAATGAAGGAACGTGTTCCTTTTGATATCCAAGGTGTATGGGAGCCTTTTATGCTAATTATTCTTTGGGGAGCAAGCGAGTCTAGGATGTTGAGGAAAATATGGTTTAATTCCACAGCTCAACTTGAGGGGAGGAAAGTGGAGGAAGGACCAATTAATGGATGACAGTTTAGACTTAAAGGAATCAATGCCAAATGAGGATAGTTTAGGGCAGTCTCTATATATGTGGGATCGAGGTATTGGAACAGAGTGTCTTTAGATGTGAATGGGTAGGTGATCACTAAGAGAGTTGGGCAGGGTGCAGGGGTTGTGGTAGAGATTAGGGTCCATAGTAAATACCCAGTCAAGGATATAACTGGTACCAGTAGTTTTATTAAAACAAGTGGGGGATGTGATAAGTTGTTTAAAGCCATGAACATAATACGCATACTGGAGAGTCATGAGTTTTGACCAGTCAATGTTAACATCTCCCAGAATGATAGTTGTTGTCAGTCAGCCATGAAAGTATATTTCAAGGACAGGAATGCTATTTCTTGGTGGGATGTAAATTGAGGCTATAGCAAACGTTTTGTGGAAGTTCAGTTGACAATTTAGTATAATTAGTTCAGCAGGGTGAAAGCTTGGTAGTGGTGTTGCAAGGGTGAGAGATTAAGTAGGTAAGAAAAGAGGATTGCTACCCCACCACCTTTTCATGTCTCTCTATGTAATCAAAATATGTTGTAACCTGGAGGTAAAACTTCGTTATTAGCTATGTGCGGTTTTAACCAAGTTTCAGTTAATGTTAAAATATGAGGGGAGTGTTGAGCTATCCAAGAGTGCAAGTCAGTGGTTATATTGGGAACACTTTATATATTAATTGAGAAGAGGTTTAGGGTTTTGCGAGTGTTGCAGTGCGGAGTAGTTAGGGGTGTGTTTGGGAGAGGGAGGGATGCATGCTGGGGTTGGGTGAAGGGAGTGAGGGTCCTGGGTTGGGGTGTATGTCTGCAGCTCAGAGAAGAAACATATTAGAGGATGTATGATCGTGTGGGTGGCATGGTCTCAGGCTGCAGAGGAGTAGTTTTAGTTAGTCATTTGTGTGAATGTAAGACAGAGTTTTCATCTTGCATAAATGAAAAATGGGAGGTGGTAAAGAGTGAAGGTGAGATGCAGGAGTAGTAGGTTATGTTATGGTTATAGAGGGACTAGGAAAGAGTAGGGGAGGTATGTGAGAAGAGTAGTGTGATGTGGTAAGAGGAGAGTTGTGTACGCAGAATAAGGAGACACGATGAATGGAGTGTGAGGAGAGGGACATTTTAATTATCAGCAAGGCTGAGACTAATTAATATGCAGCAGAAAGAAAGAGGAGTATGTGGGATGGGGTTGGGTATACTGACCTAACTTGGAGGGATGATGTGAAGGGGAGGAGTGTAGATAATGAGGGAAGAGTATTAATCTGATGATGTCAGAGGGAGAGTGGGAATGAGGGTAGGGTATGGGAGTGGAGTGAGCCCGTGCATAGCTAGGGCGAAGAGAGTGGATTTTACCAAGAGCAGCAAAGGAGACAACAAATGAATAAAGGGCTAAGAGATGGAGGAGATAGGATAAGAGAGAGAGCGGAGACAGCAGATGAGCAGAAAGTGATAACCAGAGGTGAACAGCAGTAACATATACAATTTAAGTCAACAATACCAACATGGCAACTAGGATACCAAAAAACTGTTAGATTTAATTTAGTATTACCTCGCTGACTGAGGGATACTATAAAAGTCATTGCAATGCAATTTCCATCCAAAAAATCATATAACAGCAATTAGGACGTCAACAAGGCTCCAGCACACCACTGGGACCCGAACACTGCGAGTAGATAGTGGTAGGGAGAAGGAAAAGATGGTGCAAATCCAGGTATGTCTTTTTAAATGCTGCAAAGCATGCTGGGAAGGAAAACTAACAAAAGTCACTAGGGAAATGGGCAGCTCATCCAGCAGAAATGCACCGAAACCAGCTGAGAACAAAACAATCAGTGAAGTTATGGGTAAGTGGGGGGGTGCATATTTTATATATATATATATATATATACACATATATATATATATATATATATACATATACATATATATATATATATATATACATATATATATATATATATATACATATATATATATATATATATATATATATATATATATATATATATGTATATATATATATACATATACATATATATATATATATATATATATATATATAAAGATTAATTGGACACAAGCTTAAGGCAAATAAAGGGAATTTAATCACTGGTAGGGCCAATATCCCTTTGAGAAGATTTAAACTGTAAAAGCAGTTTCCAGGTGTCTAACAAAAATTAGAGAGCTAACAGGGTGACTAGGCAAGGAAGAAGAGGGCTACTGCAAAGTAGATTTGGTGGTGTGCATACAGCCTAGTTTACAAGCTGCACTAGAAAGCAATATACATATACAAATTAAGTAGGTCCTGGAAGTTATTTACCAGCTATGAGCTTGACTGGGTTGCAGATGCATGGACTGGAGTGGTTGAGGTACAGTGAGGTTTGTCCTGACTGGTGTGGTCACAGAGGTGCTTGAAATTAAGTAGGTCTTGGAAGTTGTTTACTGGCTCCATGTTTGACTGGGTTGCAGAGGTGTGGACTGGAGTGGTTAAGGTACATTAAGGTTTGTCTTGACTGATGTGGTCACAGAGATTGCTTGCTCATGGACAGATGGATGCTATAAATGAAGTCACAATGCAATTTCAATCCAAAAAAAACATATAACAGCAATTAGGACACCAAAATGTCTCCAGCACACTACTGAGACCCGAACGCTGGAAGTTGATAGTGGTAGGGAGAAGGAAAAGTCACATGGCCAACAGTCACATAAGATGTGGTCACATGGTCAACACTATTAATGAGATGTGGAGAAGTTATCTATGAAATGGTCAAGAATTACTGACTATACCTTTATGTTTAATGTACTCAGTGGTAAGGTACCACGGAAATTAAATACTGCTGTGTGATAAGGTCGTTAGAAGTAGATCACTTGTTCTCTGTATAGTGAAGGTTACAACCATTATTTACACTATTTCTACATTCTGTTATTATTAAAGGGATTACGTTTTATAATTATTTTTTATAAAGTCTGAAAGACTTGTGAGGTGTAGAACAGTAGGAAGGTGGATTCTTCAAAGGAGATGTTCTATGCAGAACTTGAATAGCAGAGAAAAGAAGAGAGATTCTGGGCTGGGATAATTATATGCATGATGGATTTAACGATGCACTGTGTGCAATTATTGCCTTTCACAAGGCAGTAATCTTAATGGAAGACTGGAAGTGTCATCCCTATGTTGAACTACAACGGGTTCATATAACCAAAGGTCAGAAGGAACTTGGGCAATAAATATGTAATTATTTGCAAGTATGAATGATTCTAAAAGGAGATAAAATAAGGGCATTGGTAACACTTGTAAGGAATGTTCTTAGGGTGACAGAACAAGTATAGGAATTAGGATGAATATATTAAATGTGATTAAGGAAACAGGGTTAGATGGGGGGCTGGGACTGAACATGAGTTGATGTATCAAGCATATGGATAACAGTAATAAGGAGGATTTAATTACTGGGAAAGAGGATGGCTCTTACCTCTGGGTTCATATACAAGTAGGTGAGATTTAGTTTATGGACAAGGAGGGAATCTTCCGTAATGATGTACCCAAGGGTCAAAGACTCAACTTCACTAGGGGCAGTGGATTGCAGATGCCCATAGAAAGTTAAAAAAAGGGAGTAGAAGGAGGAAGCTGGCAGGACAAGAAAATTATTAACATGCTGATATCAAACACAGTACAGATTAACCACCCAGCTGGGGGAGGGGAGAAGAATTATGGCAAAGTGAAGAAAAAGAAAGAGGTAGGAGATGTGATGATATAAATATTGAGAGAAATGTACCACCAATCTACAAAAAGAAGGAATATTGAGTTCTAGAACAAGATGGTTGGGAAGTGAGGAGGGAAGAGAGGCACAGCTGTGTTGTTTTGGGAAAGGTTAATTGATAGGGTAAATAGGGTAGATCACAGAGTATGAGTTTGAATAATCTAGGGTTTGCTACATGGGAGTCATAATGTGTCTCTGACAGTGTGCATGGAGTGAATGAGGCCACCATAGCCATTTTGGAGAGATTTGTTTATGCAGATGACTAATATGGTTAAGAGGCAGGAAGTACAGTGAGGAATGAAGATTTAATGGTGTTTTGCAACAGGAGTTATACAGGCTGTTCAGGAAAAGTAAATTCAATATATGGCATCAGAAGAAATTGGTATAGGGAACAATGATATCTTAATATATGCTTGACAAATTCCGGGTCTGACCAGCACTTTATTAATAACAAAAACATGGTGCATATAGGTTTATTAAAATGAACATGGATAAGGCTTTAGTCAAAGCACGGGGACCATGCACTTTTTTTCAATAAACTGGAATTTGTTACAATTTTAACCCCTTGCTGGTTGTTGGAAGAAAATGTGGAACTTATGAGCTGGTAAATGCATATAGGGTAGAATATGGGAGACAGGTGGTGTACACATGCAGGGATAGATATCAATGTGAAAGTAGTGTAGACCAGATTTTGGGGAGCAAAGGACTGTGAAGTGTAGATCTTTTGATATTTGGCATCATGACTGGCATTGCACAGTGGCACAGCTGCTGCCCTCACAGTGCTAAGTTCTCAGGTTCAGGTCTCAGTTATGCCTTCCTACACCTATAGCCTTCCAAATTGGCCATAGGTGTAAATGTGCATGTGAAACAGACTAAGTGTGTGTATGTTGTGCATTTGGCAATGGCTTTATGTCCTTTTCAAGACTAGGGCCTGAGTGCTGCATCCAGTGAGTGATAGGATAAACGTATGGTCCGCAAATGAATGAAACTCGTAGCTGGTATTTATAACCATGGAATCACATCATTGAGAATGAGGGAACCAAAGGAAAGTATGCATAACTGACTGCATGACAGAGACGATGTCTGGAACAAAGGTAGATAACAGGAAAGGTAAATGAAGTACTGATGGAAAAAAAATTTAAATTGGGAGAAATAGAAAATAGGGATAAAGAACAGGAGTTAACTGAAACATAATGGAGTAGATGTATGTTAAAGTCGAACAAAACATGGATATGAAGAGGAAAATGAGATCGTCTAAAGGTGAATTGTCCAAACTGTTATTGGTTTGGAAGGTTAAAGATCAAAAGTAAAATGCAAGAAATATTTGATGTCCTGACTGATAAAGAGGAGAAAGGGTATATTGTAAGGGGAATTTTTGTAGAATTATGAGTCATACAATTTCAGGAATATCATAAGGGTTGGATAAAGAAATGGAATGGCATAACTGAAGCAGTTCAAAGAAAGCTAGAGTAAACAATGTAAAGCAGATATGAAAAACCATTAAATATTTGTAAGTTAGTGAAATGTGAAGATCACGGTTCCCTTCTGACTTTCACAAGAAAGTAAAGGCACAGGTGAAAAATTAAAAAGATATATCTGAATGTACACTGGCTAGAGGTTTGCCTTACCCTCGTCCACAGCTCTGGAGACTGATTTGAAGAAGTCAATCAGGTTCAGGACACAAGAGTAAGTTTTTTTTTAAGTTTAAGTTACAAAGCCTCACTTCTGATGTGTTTGTGTGTAATAAAGCTACATGAACAGAAACCAGTAATGTATATACTCGACATTATCGGCATTCGTAACTCTGTACCATTCATATTAGCTCCATAACCCAAGAGTAATCTTTTGAGCCCTCTCTCTTTTTTTAACCACCACAGAAACTTAAATTCTCCTGTGTTCTTCCCAGCCTTTAATTACTCCCTGGCTTCTAACCCCTTGCTCTTCTCAATGACATTCCATCCATACTTTGCTTAGCCAGTCTCCTTACACCCAGTCAGAAATTAGCTCCATTTCTCTCTCTCGCCAGTCATCTCACATACATTTGCTCCGATCCCACCCCCAATTTCCCAGACACACACCCTTATATTGGAAGGTTTCCATCCATTTTTTCCACAACAAACATCTCGTAAAGGATTTATTTTTTACTCTGTCATACTCCACATTCTCTAGATCTTCAAGCCTAGAGTTACCTCACACTACGAACACATATAATCATGACCTACATTTACATACTCCTGCTGTTAATTTTCCTTCAACCTTCACACAAAAAAATGACAGCAATTACCTGACTGCTACTGCCACCACATATCAGACTACATTAATACCCACAAGTACTACCTACCTGAACCCCATACCTACACACATACTCCTGCAGATCAGAGCATGTGTATGTACCTTTAAGAAGCATTTCAAGATTTAACGTATGCATATAAATACAGAGCACATGAAGGCAGCAGTGCCATTCTGATGGAACAGCCAGTGTTAACATGTATGAGTGTGGTAGTCAGTCTGTTTATAAGTTTATTTAATTTAAGTTACAAAGCCTCATTTCTGATGTGTTTGTGTGTAATAAAGCTGCATGAACAGAAACCACTAATGTTCATCTTTTTTTATCCTAACCAGACAAGCAACATGGTGTCAGAACCAGGATTAAGAGAGCTACTTCTATGAGCCACAAGGTGCAGAGTTGAAGGTGAAGGCAGACTAAGCAGGTTGAGTGAAACGGAGCACAGACAAACGAAAAAGGGTCAGAAACAAGGTAAAGAAAAGTGCACAAATGATTTATTTGGCAAAGAAAATGAATCAGTACATTTATAATGCACACAATACACTTTTAATCAAAGGAATAGCACAACAATGTATTAAGCAAACAAAAGGCACAATCCGCATTATTAATTAAACCAAATGTTCAAAACCATATTTGATAAAACTAGCAAAACTATTCATAAGGGAATCAGCATTACCGTTGGCTTGCATAACGAGCAGGTTTAGAGTAAAACGGGCACAAGAAAAGTATAATGAGCAAGATAAGAGATTAAAAGAGCATAACAAGTAAAATGTTGTTTGTCTTTCGGCTTTTCCCGGTTAGGGGTCACCACAGTGCAACTCCAGTCCGCTAATGATTGGAAGTAGATTTTTACGGTGCGGAGTTGCCAGCTCAACGCCCAACCTTCAATGAAGGCACGCCCATTCACGCATGTCTTTCGGAACACCACTCGACCGCAGGGAAGACATGCAGACTCCACACAGAAGGCACTCCCCGCACTCCAGCCGAGAATCGAACGGCAGAACCTCTTGCTGTGAGGCAACAATACTACCACTGCACCACCGTGGATCTAGGCTAAAAGGGAAAATAAGCTTAAAGAGCAAGGTGACTGCATGTTTTTTAGTATAAAACCATGTTTGGGCACAAACTACTATTTTGCATTGACCAAAGTCATTTGAAGTATAACTAGAGTTTTTCAAAGTATCTCAGAGTGTGCAGAGTGTGTACTTTATTATGGTGCAATTATTACAGTGCAAGTACAGCCATTTCAAAAACGTTCTTGAGCTGTGTGAATTTATTTGCAGAAAGCCACCATTTTGGTGCATTTCTTACACTGTACAGAGTTATTTTGCTAAGTATAGTTATTTTGAAAGGTTCTTGTGCGGAGTACAGTTCATTTGCAAAGTGCATTCATCTTGAAGTGTTTCTTACTCTGAGCTTTTTCCATTGTGTACAGTTTATTTGCAAAGTACAGTCATTTTAAAGTATTGCTTATACTGATAAGGAGTGGTTTCATAAAGTAAAGTGATTTCAAAGTAAAGTACAGTGATGTCATGTTGTGATACCAGCTGAATCAAGGGAAGACCCTGATGGCTTAAAACGTAAATTTAGAGAAATGTGCAATCCCCAGACAAATGTTACATTAGATAGGCACTTATTTTATACAAGAGACCAAAAGCCAGGTGAAAGTTTTGCAGATTATATTACTGACTTGAGAAACAAAGCTAAAACGTGCAGATCTGGTGACTTGAAAAATGAGTTAATAAAGGACAGGCTTGTGTGTGGTGTTAATAGTGCTGCAGTGAGAGAGATTTTGCTTCATGACAGTGATTTAACATTAAGCAAAGCCACAGAGATTTGTCAAATCCATGAGCTCACCAAAAGGCACACAAGTATGCTTGCAAGTGATAAAAGCATGGTTTCAGCAGCCTGTAGAGCAAAGTAGACAGCATGAAATATGTGCCAAGCAGAAATAAGCCTAAGCACACGGCAGCAGCAACCTCTGTAGGTGTGGCAGGGAGGACCTGGAGTTTTATAACAAGTTCCAGGACTAGCTCAGTAAAAAGAACCTGCTCAGTACAGTATAACAGTGAGTGAGCAAAATTCAAGTCTCATTGTTAACAGTCGTAATTGTGGTGCCAACCATGGGTCTGAAAGAAAGAAGTGCTTAGCCTTTGGTCACCAGTGCCACAAGTGTAAAAAATGGAACCATTTTCAAATGTTTTGTAAATTAAGGAAGCCTCATTCAGTTATTATGAAAGGTCAATAAAAAAAAGCAAGTTTATGATATAGAGAGCTGCAACCCTACTTTCTAAGCAGATGGTGTATCAGTGGCTGGTGAAAAGGTTAATGCAGTAGATTTTTTGGCAAAGAATGAAGTATTTTGTACTGTCCTGATCAATGGCTAACCCACAGAGCTCAAAGCAAACACCGGTTCAAAGTATAATGTAATGTCAGCAGGAACATCTGCTAAAGTGAGATCTAGTAAGCAACTTAATTTGGTCAACTGTGCGATGCCTGTTGCTTATCGAGGTGAAGAGATTCAAAATGAAGGTTCAGTAGGGCTTTCATGCTATTTAGCTGGGAAAAGTTACAGCTTGTAATTTTATGTAGTCAGAAGACCTGTGCAGTCATTATTAGGTGTCAGAGACAGTGAGAATGAAACTACTTTCTTTTACCAAAATACATCATGTAAGTACATGTCCCAGTACCAGCTTCAGTGATGTTATTTTCTCAGAGTATGCTGATGTGTTCAACGACAAGCTATGCAAACTTCTAATTGTGTACTTCAAGAAGGTAGACCCAGAGGGCAGTCCAGTGGTCAGACCAGCAAGAAGAGTTCCAATAGCTATGCAGGACAAAGTCAAGGTCCAGTTAGACAATATGGTGCAGCAAGGTGTGATTTGTCCAGTCACAGAACCAACTGAGTGGGTATCTTCCATGGTAGCTGCTCATAAGAAAATCTCAGATGAAATCAGAATATGCATTGCCCCAAGAGACTTGAACACAGCATTAAAAAGACCTCATCATCCTATGCATAAAGTCAAGGAGATAGCAACCCTCATGACAAATACCACTGTTTTTTCTGTCTTAGATGCAAAGAGCTAATTTTGCAATGCTTGATTGCAAATTCAGTACCTCATTTGGTAGACAGATTCCTCAGGAAGCCTTTTGGAATAAATTCTTCCAGTGAGCATTGGAGTAAATGTTTTTAGGCTACCTGTGTGCAATAATAGCCAATGATTTTCTAGTTGGAGGTAATGGTGAAGAAGAGCATGACAGAAACCTCAGGAAAGTTCTGGACAGTGTGTATGAAGTAAAATTAAAGCTTAATCCTCTGATGTGTAAATTCAGACTACCAGAAGTTACTTACGTAGGTCATTTACCAGTGCATGTTTACAAACAGATTCTTCCAAGCATGCAGCCATTCTTGAGATGCCAGCTCCAGATAATGTCCAAGCTCTACAATGTTTTCTTGGTATGGTTAACTATTTGGGTAAATTTATCCCTGACTTTAGTGAGTTATCACCTTTCTGGGAGCTGACACAGAAAAATGTTGCATGGTCATGGTTAGAACACCAGAGAGCACTGGATAACCTCAAACAGCAAATTGTCAACCCACTTACATTAAGATATTATGATGTCCACAAACCAGTGGTTCTTTCCTGTGCTGCTTCAAAGTTCAGTCTTGGTGCAGTTATTCTTCAGGAGGGCAGACCTGTTGCCAATGCATCTAGAACTCTTACCTAGACTGAGATGCAGTATGTTCAAATTGAGAAGGAACTTTTGGCAATTGTGTATGCATGCTCGAAGTTCCATGATTATATTTATGGCAGAACAATCCAAATAGAAACTGATCATCAAACTCTAGTGACTCTTTTAAAGAAGCCTATACATTCTGCTCCAGTAAGATTACCAAGAATGATGTTCAAATTGCAGAAGTACAATTTCAAAATGGTCTATACAAAAAGTAAACTTTATTTAATTGATACCTTATCCATATCGCCCAGAAATACCACAGAACAGTTTGATGCAGAGAATTGTGACTGTGATATTATGGAAGTGTGTAATTTTTCTGCCATGAGACTTGATGAGCTAAGAGATCATACAAAGACTGATTCAGTTTGCAAAAACTCAATCACTTCTTCAGTGTAGGATGGCCGTCAATGCAATCCTGTGTACCGCCAGAAGAACAACCTTATTCTCCATACAGAGGTGAGATGCTAATGGAAGATGGTATCATTTTCAATGGTCCAAAAGTTGTTGTTCCTACTTCATTACAGCATGAATGCATTCAGATTTTACATCGCGGCCACCCAGGTTCCGATGCTACTAAAAGATGGGAGACAGGACTAGTAATCTGCCTTTCTCTAGCAAAAGACATTGATAAAGTGCTTTCTTTTTGTTCAGTGTGCAACACACTAAGCTACATTTGCAAAAAGAGCCACTTCAGCTAAGCCAAATTCCTGAACTAACCTGGTGAACAGAAGCGACTGACATATTTGATTGGAATAGTCAACATTACTTAGTGTTGGTAGACTCTTATTCTAACTGGTTTGAGATTGATTTGCTACCTAACCTAATGTCCACTGCTGTTATTACTAAGATGAAACATCATTTCTCAGTCCATGGTAGTTCACACAAAGTTATTTCTGACAATTATCAGTTTACCAGTCACTTGTTTAAGAGATTTGCTAAAGAGTAGGACTTTATCCATGTTACTAGCAGTCCTGAATATCCACAGTCAAACAGTCTTGCTGAACATGCGGTACACAGTGCAAAGCAATTACTAAAATAGTCAAAGCATAACAATACCGATATCTTCTTCAATTTACTCAGTCTCAGAAATATTCCCCATGACAACCAACTAGGCTCGCCTACTCAAACTTCTATCTAGGCCAGTGATGGCAAGCCTATGACACACTTGTCAAAGATGACACGTCACAAAGTTTTGGGTCACATGTCAGTGAACATCAACACCTGAGGTACCAAAGACACTGCTTTTGCATTCATTGCTCACGTGAAGTGCACCGAATTATTTTTGGGATTGGTGCGTCAAAAGCTCCTGGCACACAAGGTTTGCCATCACTGATCTAGGCAAACCAGAACAACCTTGCCTATCAGTTCTAGTTTGTGATGCCTAATGCTAAAGACAACAGAACAATCAAAGCCCAACTTTTTAGGAAGCATTCTCAAAACTCCAGCTATGATAAAACAAGCAGATTTCTTCATCCATTAAAAGGAGGAGACAGTGAGGATGCAACGGTGAAAGGCTTTGATCGAATTAGTCAAATGAGAGGTATATGTACAAAGCAGAAATCCTATTTAGTAGAATCTGATGGTATAGAGTACAGGAGAAATCACAGACATCATCTTTCTGTATCAGAAACGATATTGCAGCATTGTACCTGTGATACAAACTCTATATCTTAGAGCAACCCACACAATATTCATACCAAAGAACATGTTGCAGTATCCATTCCCATTCCTGATGATGTCCCAGATGTTACATTCCTAGAAGACAGTCCCCATTGCTAGATTCAATTCTGACTTTCATTTTACACAATCAGGTTGTATTTCCAGACCTAATGTAAAATGCATAGCAACTTGGACATAATAGTTTTATGTGCGTCTAATTTTGTATGATTGAATGTCAGACAACTAGTTCTGTATAACTGCATGTCAAAAGATCATTTCTGTAAATTGCATGTCATTGAATACTGTCATTTCGTATATGGACTATTTCTCAAAGAGGGAGGATGTAGATCAGAGCATCTGTATGTACATTTGACAAGCATTTCCAGATGTAGCACTTGCATATAAAAACAAACCATGTGCAGACATCAGTGCCATTTTGAGAGAACAGCCACACTGTTAACATGTATGAGTGCAGTAGTCTGTTTGTACATTTATTTACATTTAAGTTACAAAGCCTAATTTCTGATGTGTTTGTGTGTAATAAAACTGCTTAAACAGAACCCACGAATGTTCGTCTGTTTTAGCCTGACCAGACGAGTGACACTACCTACTCATCCTGCATACCTACACACATACTACCTTCCCATGCCCTATTAAGTATTCACATCACACACATGGCAGCACAATACACACATACATCAAACATATCAGAGTCTCAATAACTCATTATTTCTAATTTTAGTAGAAAACCCCAATTCTCCCCAGAACTACACATTCCAAAAACAGTACTCAAATTCAGTCCCATTATCTCTATACTTATGCTAAGAGGCAACAACTGAGGCCAGTCCAGGACCACTTAACAATAATGCCTCAACTCAAACCAATAAACAGTGTCATATCACCTGTTCCCTCTAACACCTACAGCGTTGAAAACAAAACCAACCAAATCAATGCCTTTACCATACATTATCTTGACATCAAAGCTGTTACAAAAACATGCCTGAAAACTGACACCCCTAGATTTCACTACCTCATACCAAACTATTCATACCTAGAAGATTACAGACTAGGTAAAAATCCCAGGGCAGGAGCTCTAATTCTATTTATTTAATATTTGTTTGCCGGGAAAGTCCACCTTAGAATGAGACAATTTTCAGAAGAGGCTCGGGAAGAAGCACTCCAGATGCATGTCTTTTGTAATGTGGGAGGAAACCAACATGAATGCAGGGAGGACATGCAGATTCTGCACAAAAGGCACCACCAGCTGATAATTGAACTGGAGAACCTCTTGCTGTGAGTTGACAACATTAACCGCTGCACCACTGTGCCTTCAGTTCTCAGTTTTCTTCAAATAAAACCTGAACCCCACCATCATTGCAAAACCCCCTTGTTATAGCTCATGCATACCTACCTCCAGTGACCTTACCATGAAGCTCTCAAAAACTGCAACCTATTTATTCTTGTAGACTTTGGCCTTAATTATTATGGACCAAATGCCACTGATGTGTCAGAATTCCTGGCATACTTAAGTCTTACCTAAACCAAATCTGAAGTCACTAGACCAAGCCCTCAATCCATTAGGCACACCTTACTAGATCTTGTAATAACTAATAATCCTACAATGTTAATTAGCATCACCATTCATGTACCCTCCTTCAGCGATCAATGTCCCATCACTTTCTCAATGCATAATCGAACGTTAAAATATAAATTTAAACTGATCCTCTTCAGACTTAAAAAAAATAAATAAATAAAAAAAAAAAACCTTGCCAACATTGATTGGTTTCACTTACTTTCCAAAAAAAAAATCCACGGTGAAACGGCTAGCAACCTTATCAACACCCTACTGCACTTGCAAAACATTTTTTTTCCATGAACAAAGGCTGCTTCAACATCATAAGCTTGACTGGGTATCTAATGAAGTCAATGACCTCCTCAAACATGGCACAATGTGATATGCAAACCCTCCACAGGTTCCACAGCTAAATATATCACACTACCCGACCTAGCCAAGCAATCTATCCTCAGACACAAAAACAGCCACTACCAAATTAAACAAATCCATATCCAAACCCAAACAATTCTAGAGAGAAATCAACCTGTTGACTGGTCAAAAAAATCAATATAACTTCACTCCCCTGAACACCTCTACCACCACCACATACAAATTTTCATGCACAAGTTCAGCAAACTGCCTCACACTGACATGAACACAAGCCTACCATCCCCAACAGCCACCCCCCCCCCACCTTTTACATTCCACTATTCCATTTCAAAAAGAATAGAACCAAAGAGACAGAAATTAAATTCAGATAGATATTCTCTTAGGCTCAGAATAACCTAGCCCCTTGGTTCATTCACCTTTATAAGGATTTCATCTCCCACCCTCTCACTGACATATACAGCTTCTGCTTAACTAATAAGATTATGCTTCAGATACAGAAAAAAGCTATATTTATTTCTATTCAAAAACTACCAAAGTCAATTGTCTTCTCAATACTTCTAACTTTAGGTAAAATACCACAAATAATTATCTGCAACCAAAATACTGATTATTTGCATCAATACTATCTTCTGCCCAGGAAACAACTTAGAGTCTGGTCTGGATGTAGCACCATAACAGCTCTCTACTACCTCACAGATGACATTCTATCCAATATGGACAAAGGCAACCTGACAGGAGCTATCTTCATTAACCTCACAAAAGTCTTCAGTCTAACTAACTATAACTTAGTATTTGACACACTAACTGAAATAGGCATTAGTGGCAAGGTAAAACCTTGGTTTGTAGATTCCATCACCAATAGATCCTTCAAGGTAAAAGTGGGCACCACCACCTCTGAAACAGCTCCTGTTATGAAACTCTGGGCAAGACCACAATCCAAATTGTAGCTTGCTACAGATCCCCCACCATGCCCCATGAGTCCCACTCCTCATTTCTTGATACATTGGAAAATATTAAGGTACAACCCAACACCCTAATAATGGGTGATTTCAACTAACCCACCATTAACTGGGAAAACTACTCATGTACCAACTCTTTTGCTCAATGTTTTCTGGAATTCATAAATTCCAATGCCTTGGATCAACTTATGCACACCCCCACCAACGGCAGCAATATCCTATACCTGGTCATTACCAACATGGGCGACCAGAGGTCAATTCCTCGTTGGTCAGATCCGACCACAAACTAATCACCCAAGATATCCACATCTCACCCCTACTCCCCCCCCCCCCCACCATTAGGGAAACCACCGTAAAAAAAATTCTCCAAAGCCAACTTCATGCTTCTTAAGACAGAAGTGGAAAAATTCACGACACCCATGCAGAGGGACAATAGAGGTATGACTGTTGAATCCTACACAAATGCATTTTATAAGCACTTACAGGATTGCAAGGATCGTGTTATCCCTAAAAGAACCAAGATGCGATCCTCCAAAAAAAGGATGCCAATCTGGTTTTCCTTGCCATAAACAAACTCTACAACAAAAGAAACTGTTGCAAAAAAGAGTAAAATCCCATGATTGGAGGAACTCCCTGGTCAGCCTCAGTAAGAAGCTGAGATCCCTCATAAAATCCTCTAAAGCTAGTTAAGTTATGAAAACAAAATTGCCACTGATTCTAAAGACAACCACAATGCATTCTATAGCTATGTCAATAATCTCAATGGCAACACTCAGATCTGCTCTGAGTTACAGCATAATGGCACTAAATATATATAACCAAATGATATTGCCAACATCATGGCAGATAGGTTCAGTGCTAACTTTACCCCACTCTCACCCCCTAAAGGTCCCATCTCTATACCGGAAGAATGCAAAGTTCCTGTAATCCTGGCTGCACAGGTAAAAACCACACTCTCCAAAGCCAAGAACACAGCATCCATGGGACTTGACAACATCCCAAGCTGTGTTCTACACAAACTACAAAGCAAATTGGCGCCCCACCTAAGTACCATGTTCAATCATAGCCTCACCTCAGGCTTTGTGCTCACTGAAGGAGCACAGCGACGGTTATCCCACTCCACAAAGGGGGAGCCACAACAGACCCCAGGAACTACCACCCCATTAGCCTGATGAGCCTGGTCTGCAAGGCCATGGAATGTATCATCATGGAACTTATAAACAAAGACATTGGTAATCTCCAATCTCTGGACTCCACCCAGTTTGGGTCTGTAAAAGGCAGATCATGTCTCCTAAACCTGATAGAATTCTTTGAAGCAGTCACCAAAGCCATAGCGGAGGGTAAGATGGTTCACACAGCCTATCTAGATCTGGCCAATACTTTGACACCATCCCCCACTTTGGAATTATAGATAAACTCACTAAACTAGGTATAAATCTCTATGTCACAAGATGGGTTGCCAACTGGCTCACTGACAAAACCCACACTGTGAAAGTAGCAGACTCCAAATCTGACTTCAGACCAGTGACAAGTGGAGTACCACAGGGTTCAGTCCTGGATCCTCTCCTGTTTGGTATCTACTTCTCTGAAGAGCAGGCTAACACAGAAGGTCTTTGGCTAATGAAGTTCACAGATTACTGCAAACTAAGAGCCATAATCAAAACTCCTAACAATGTGGACATCCTACAAAAGGGCCTCACTGAGACAGATGCCTGGTATGAAAGCCATGGCCTCAAGCTCAATGCCAAAAAGTGCATTGTCATCCCTTTGGTAAAAACTCTGTACCCATGAACTACCACATAGGCCATACTCTAAACACTGAAAGTGTGATAAAAGACCTTGGAAAACAGGTGGACAGTAGTCTCTCCTTTGATAGTCACATCACCACAGTAGTCAGGAAATCCTTCTACATGACACACCTCATCATAAATGGTTTCTCATCCAGGAAAAAAAAAGAGGTCATTGTCCCCCTCTACTCGTCACTCATTAGAACCATTATAAGAGTACAATGTCCCTTTTGGTATGTACCTCACAAGACATCTACAACAACTGGAAAGGCCGCAGAAGTACCTCACAAAGAGGATTACCGGCCTGAAACAGATGCCCTATGCAGATCATCTCAAAAAGCTCCAGCTTTACTGCATTGCATATCACCTACTCACAGGCAATCTCTACCTAACAACCAAAGCTATGTCAAACAGAGAGCTGCTGGACATGCTCCATGTAAAGAAATCCCATTCCCTCCGAGCTACATGCTCTAGGGACCTAAACCTTGTCACTACAATAAACAGAACATGCTGGAGGGATAGATTCCTATCCCAGAGACTTCCCATACTCTGGAACAAGCTACCTATCTATATCAAACAAAGCTCCTCATTAGCACTCAAGAAAAATCTTGATGACTGAATTGGAAATAGGAAATTCATCCCAGGGAACACTTATGTGGCTCTGCTCAACAGGGGCACAGGAAAATCATTTTCTTGGGTGGCGAAAGCCAGGGTACCTTTTTGGCTAGGCTGATATAGGCCCTGGGGCCAATAGCCTAGTACCTACCTACCTACGAGTGCTTCAGGGTTCCACTTTAGCCCTTCTGCTTTTTTCGATATTAATCAACAAACTTCCATGTGAGCACCATCAGATACCGCTAAATCTTTATGCAGATGACATCGTCATCTATAGGTCAAACAAATCCCCCCCAGAAACTTAAACTCAATCCTTCAAAAACAAAAACAATGGCATTTGGAACCAACCATAAATAGCCAAAGCATCTAGCTTTCTTAATATTAAAGATGTTAGTAATGCCACCATAGAAACTACCACATCTTTCAAATACTCTGGCATTTTGCTAGATCAGTATCTTAGCTTTCAACTGCACATACAAAACATGTGCAAAAAGGATACCACACTACTGTTCTGGGAAATGGACCATCATCCTTTTCTATTCAAGCTAGACAAAGCAGTCATATTCAAAGGCATACTCTTATCTCAAGTAAAATATGGGCTCTCCATAATAGATGTAGCCTCAAAGAAAAATGCCACCATGTTGAAAACCATCTTCAATAAAATCTGCCAGTTTATTAGTAACTGCCCCATAAAACAACACCATTGCCTAACTCTCACAAAGCCAAATAGCTCCCAATTCATTTTAGAGCCAGCCTCCTACTAGAAACACTATTTCTCAAAGCCCTTTCTCCTGAGGCATCACTAACTCCTAAACTCTTCATCAAAGCCCCCACATATAATCGCACTGATATATCTCTCAATCTCACCTCACTCTAATAACTCAGCTTCATTGCACTGACTATGCATTCTCCACCAAAACACCTACATTAAGGAAGTCTATTCCTCTCTCTCAATAAGAGACGTCCAAAAGTACTTCAAACAGCTCAAGCAACACCTCTCTATCTAAATAAAGTGCTCTGCAGCTCTCCCACATCCCTTTATCACTAGTTCATCCATCCTTATCTCATCTTGTCATCATCCCCCTCACTGCCTCTCATTCATCCCGTCTCCCTTTTCTCTTCAAATCTCACATTTGTCTAGAATTTTAGATATTGGAGAGAGTAGGGCAATGGGGCGAAAGTTAGAAATAGTGGTGTTTTTGCTGCCTTTGTGAAGTGGTAGAATGTAGGCTGAACGCCAGAGTTTGTGTACATACGACTTGTTTATGGATCTGTTAATCAGGATACTAATTTTGAGAGCAATACCTTCGGCTGCACATTTGAGGAAGGAGGAGGGTATGTTGTCAGGGGCATTAGAGCATGGCTTTAGTTTGGATAAAAGCTTTTTTATAAAAATGGTGGAAACAGGTTTGAGCTGGAAATTAAGGGGACAGTTATTAGGGTTGTTGGGCATTGAGAAGAGGGAGTTAGATTATTTGGATTATTCCTCGATCCAGGATGGAGAAGGGAGTTGACTGATTTCCAGAATTGTTTTGGGTTCTTATTGTTGTTGGACTGAAGTTTATTATAGTAGTTTTTTTTGTCCATGGTGATAAGTTTTTTTTTACTTGATTGCGGAGTTGGGTGTATTGGAGCAAGGCAGAAGACAGTTTATTTTTCTGATAAAGCTTCCAGGCTTTGTCTCTGTGATGCACAATTTGTTTAGTTTCTTTGGTCAGCCAAGAAGCAGGATTGGCTTTGATTCATTTGTTTCTTAGAGGGGCTAGGGAGTTAAGAGTATTTAGGAAGATGGAGTTAAAATGCTCTACAGCATTGTCGAGTGGGAGAGTGTTTAGGATTTGCCAGTTAATTTGTTTAAAAATGTTAGAGAAAACTGAGGGGTTGAAGTTGCTAAGGTTACGAGTTTGAATGTAATAATGTTGGTGTTGGATGGAGTTAGTTGATCGATGAATGAAGGTAGGGAGATGGTCACTGAAGGTGTCGGGGATAGTGCCAGAGAGAATGGTTTTGTTTGGATGGGAGACTAGAATCCAATCTATGATAGACCTTGGGGGTGGTTTTTGTTAGGACGAGTTGTTAAATGGATTATTTGGGTGAAGTTGTAAAGGTTAATGGATAGGGAGGGGGGTGGCGTGTTGATTTTATTCCAGTCAATATTGACATTGTCTAGAATATAGGTTTCATATTTTATTTCAGTTGAGGCCCAGTGAAGAGTATTCTCAAGGGTACAGATATTATTGCCAGGGGAGATATATAAGGAAATAATGCAGATATTCTTATGTTTATTCAAATGGAGAAGGCTTGCTGTGATTTCAGAATTTTTCAATTGAGGGGTAGGGATTTGAAGAGGGATTAGGGAGAGGAGGTTGGAGTAGATTAGAGCAGAGCCTCCACCTTTTTTATTTAAATGGTCACTTCTGAGGATGTGGTAACCTGAAGGTAAGATTTCAGAGTCAGTAATATAGGGTTTTAGCCAGGTTTCGGAGATGGCTAAGATGTCAGGTTGGTTGTGATTAATCCAGGCTTGTACATGGTGAAATTTGTTGTTAAGGATCTGGGTATTGATAGTGAAGATCTTAAGAGTGCTAAGAGAGGAAGGGGGTGGAGAAGGGAAAGGGGGAAAGTATTATTTGCAGTGGGGGAAGAAGGGGGTGGAGGGAAGGAGTAGTTTGCACTGAGGCAGGGGTTAGGGTGAATATCTCCAGATAAGGCTAGGACATTACAGGTGATACGTTTTAGCCCATTAGGTTTGTATAGTAGGTAGTTATCTGGGGTTAGCAGTAGTTTAAGAGAGAGAGTTTTTGTTGAGGTGGAGAATAGTTTGGGATGGAAAAGCTGCAGTAGGTTGGGTGGAATAAGGGAGGAGAATATGGAGTGGAAGTGAGAGAGAAGAAGAGATTGTAGTTGAGTGTTAGGGATAGTTTGAGTTAGGAGTGAGGGAGCTTTATAGGAGTAAGAAGTAGCAAGATACAGAGGAATTAGTAAGATGAGAAGGGAGCAGGGGAGTCAGATAATAAAGGGGATTTGGGAGGGCATGTTTAGAATGGGTGGGGTAATGAAGAGAGAAGTGTAATGGTAGTTAATATGCTGTTGAGGAGGGAAGGTGTAGAAGTGGAAGGGGTGAGTTAGAATTGTGGACAGCACAGGAGAAGACTAAGTGTAGATAGGTGCAGGAAGTGGAGTGGGAGGAGTAAGAGTGGGTGGGGAAATAAGAGGAGG